>NW_022280035.1:3436261-3471339 GCF_004355925.1 Anarrhichthys ocellatus | reverse complement strand
TGATATTGATTGATTGTGTTTTCTTCTACAACCTCAGTGCAGAAGAACTACTTTCAGAATCGAGAGTTCTCCTTCACACTCAAAGATGACATCTATGTCCGCTACCAGTCGTTCAGCACGCAGGCCGAGCTGGAGAAAGAAATGCTGAAGATGAACCCGTACAAGATTGACATCGGAGCCATTTACAGTCACAGGGTGAGACTTGCATGCATCTTCTTTTGCTTGTGTGTGTGTGTGTGTGTGTCAACAGAGACATATCATGGATAAATCTGTTTGTCACCCACAGCCCAATCAACACAACACAGTGAAGTCAGGAACCTTCCATGCCCTGGAGAAGGAGCTGGTGTTTGATATTGATATGACAGATTATGATGATGTCAGAAGCTGCTGCAGGTGAATTCTTCACGTGGTTTATTTTGTTCAATTCAGCGTGTCTTGACAGTGACATCACTGAGCTAACATAAACTCTCATATTAGTGCTGCAGACATTTGCTGCAAGTGCTGGATCCTGATGACCATCGCCATCCGCATCCTCGACAGAGCTCTTCGAGGTTGGTTTCTTGTGGCACGTTATCTTCGATTTTCTGCTGAATTATCATCAAACACATTTTTTTTTCTATTTTCTAGATGACTTTGGTTTCCAGCAGCTGCTGTGGGTTTATTCCGGCAGAAGAGGAGTGCATTGCTGGGTGTGTGATGAAGCTGCCAGGAAGCTCTCTGTAGCAGCGCGCTCTGCAGTTGCAGAATACCTTAGCCTGGTTAAGGTAACAGTATTGTACCTTTTTATAGATGATTATAACAGATCTAGTTATTGGCAGCAGAGTTTTGCATTCAGCATCGTGTGCATCAGTGTGTTTCTCTCAGGTAAAACAGTGCCCAACCAAAACATTGGTCTTATTTCAGATAAACTTGCATATTTGACGGCCGATAAGTAACACAAAATTGTAGTTTAAAAAAAATAGATATTTCTCTGACTAGATATGTCGGATATTTATTTTTTTTCTTCTCTTCACAAAACCGCTGAGTTAATGTGTTTTGATGTTCTATTCACTGCTGTTTTTTAGGGAGGTGACGAGACGGTGAAGAAAGTTGTGCTCACAGATCCAATTCATCCTTTCATCAGGTAAGAATCCGACCGTTTTCAGAGTGACGGTCAGTTTTGAAGCTGTAGCTGAGTTTGTTCCGTTTGTCTCTAAATTTGACGACTGTCATTGAGGTTGCTGCCTCTGACAGATCTTGCAGCTTCAAGGGTTTAAGAGTCTTGTACCTGTGATGTCAACAGGGAGTCTCTGACGTTGGTGGAGCGATACTTTCCCCAGTACGCACTACAGGAACAGGACATACTGGGCCGCAAGGAATCTGTAGACAAAGTGTTGGCGCTCATGCCGGAAGATATCCTTTTTTAGCTAAAGGGTGGAGAGAAAAAAATAGTTTTCTTTCTCTGAAATGTGATTCTGAAATAAGAGAGCATGATGTCTTTTTCTGTTTGGTTAAAACCTTTGTGAAAATAACTGGACTTGACCTTAACTTCAGCTTTCACATGTGAGAAAAGAATTGCAGCAAGACTTCCAAAACGAGAAGAAACCAGAGAACCGTTGGAAGCTGGTGAAGGATCAAGCCAAAAGGAAACAGGTTGGTAATTCTGCTCACATCGCATGATGAGAGTTGTTTAACCCTGAATTTATTTTTTAAATATTACAGCTCGACGGCTTATAATGAACACCCGCACAATGATGTAATCTCTCTTCCCCCAGGGCACTTCCAAAAAGGGCCAATACTTTGAGAAAGAAATCATGCTGCAGTATTGTTACCCGCGGCTCGACGTGAACGTCAGTAAAGGGGTGAACCATTTGCTGAAGAGTCCCTTCAGTGTCCACCCCAAAACAGGTGAGCGTAGATCTAATGGGATCTGATCAAGATGGTGTGGTGGATACACCATCTCACTGTGGCTTCTCTCTTTTCAACTCTGGCCAGGGCGCATTTCTGTTCCCATGGACCTCAAAGAATTAGAGACGTTTGATCCTTTTGCTGTGCCCACAATCAGGTGAGCGATAATTTAATGCTCTGCTGTGTGCAGTGTTTGATGTTCATCAGAGATGATGTTACTTTTTAAAATTTATTTTTCAGTCAGATCTGTGAGGAGCTGGATCGACCGAGGACAGGCGAAGACGAAGAGAAGTCCGAGGACGCCAAGGAGAAGGAAAACGAGAAGGACGCAGCCGAGAGACGAAAGATCAGAGGTGAGATTGTGAAAGCTAAATTTCAGGCTCATTGTATCACACAGAAGAGCCTATAAGTAGGTCAACACGAGGTAATCTCAAAAAATAATTTCTGTCTCAAAATGAGGCAAATGTGGTTCATCAACTGTGACATCATGAACCTTAATTCAATATGAAAATACACTGCTGTTACTGAACAAATGTGTGAGGCCTCATGTGCTTCTCTTCCAATAATAAGATAGGACTCATCAAATTCATGTTTCATTATAATAATTAGTCGTTAAAAGCAGGATGATTTAATTTTTACCCTAACCACCAATGAGAACCCAAGGATCTTTAGTTTATTCTAAAGCTCACTGATTGTTCTTTTCTTGACAGATTACAAACGAACCAGCCTGGCGAAGTATGTGAAATACTTTGATCAGTTTCTGGATGGGTTGGCTCGCTCGTGGAAAGGAGAACTTCTCAAAAAAAGTGGTCCGTATTATTCGTGGATGAAATGAGGGCAGAGCGACTTTTAAGAAGTTCTTTCATGTAATACATTTTATTTATTTTTTAGATCTTCAGAAAGACTTCTGAACTGGATCAACAATCGGGACGTGATGCAGAAGACACATTGTTAATAGCTCCTTATTGCTTAATCTGTTTAATTTCACTCGTCAGAGACTCTGTAATAATACATTCATAAACAAAATATATGCAAATGATCTCCTTACTCAAGAATACCAATGTCATGTTGTTTGCCTGTTCTTTTTCTATTGTACAGTCATTTGTGAAAATAAATTTGATATTTCATCTTTTTCGAAATCTTGTATTCAATTGACTTTTATTAAGACCACAAGACGTTTTGCAGATTTATTTTTGTTATCTGGAATAGCAAGCAGCTAGGTTAGTTTGTTCATTTGATAAACAATATTTCTCACTGATAAATATGTGGCTGATGGAGTCTGTTTATAGTTGTAATATATTATTCATAAATTAGGGTTTTAGTTCTCCAGTGTTAGTGTGGTTAATTTGCTCCTTCTTAACTGCAGTCATCCAGGTTTCGTCGAGGCATCTAGTGTACATTGTTTGTATCTAGCCTGTAAATAATGTTATTGAGGTTTTGCCACAAACCACAGTGTAAAGCTTTACGTCTTGTATTCCAGCCTGGGTGTGCTTTTAATTGGAATCTCTATTTAAACTTCCACTAATGTATCTCTATACAGTGCTGCAATGTTACTAAGCAAATTTACTACAATTTATCAAATAATATAGTGACTTTCAGATATAGGTTTTACATATGAAACATAAAATCTTATGACCAGTGATACACTGTATAGACTAATCTTCCCAACGGTATGTATATAAAGTAGTTTAAATGACCTCCAGATTGATCAATTACACTGTTATGAAAAGTACATTTTGCATTCTGTACTTATGTAGATGTTTTTAATGTCTTTACTTGTTTTACTTGCTGTGGTGTGTTTTTACATTGTTGTATTGCTGCTTTTACTCAAACCAACTCACCTGTTTTGTAGTAACAGCTGTCAGTTGGCTTGACTGACATTCGTAGAAGAAGTATAATGTAGCATAAAATAGGCAAGTATAAATACTCAAAATGTATTGTAGTTTAGTAAAATGCAGTTTTTTTCAAGAAGCCAACGTCTTTAATATTACTGTATATGGATGTGATTAGAATTTTTTATGGTAAAGAAAAAAGACAGATTTTGCCTTTTAAATAACCCGGAAGTAGAAAGTGCTCCTCTAAACCGGATATTACCGTGAAGCTGAGGTCAGAAGTTCTCTCTCACAGCCATCTTGGATATAGCTTCCTGAGTCGGTGAGTATCTCCGCTGATAATCCAACATCATCCAGCCGTTTTTCATATGTTCCCGTCTGTATTTAATGTTTCATACGTTAAAGTAAAGTAGTGTCATCAGGCCGGTGCAGATATGTGTCCGCTTTCGTCCCTCGGTCCTCTGATATAAGTCCCGTTGTACCGCTGATTACCTGCTCAAAATGGGGGAACATGATGACTTCCCAGTTTACTAGCAGGCTGTTTAGGGCCTCAGTGAGCTGTGAGACTATTTGTGTGAGGGTTTAATTGTGTGACAACTTTAAATCTTCGTAAAATGTAATGGTAGGTTGTGTTACTTGTCGTTAGCTTCCCCCGCTCGTTAAGCCTGTTGCTAGCAGTTAGCTAACAGAAGCTAACGTTAGCTAAATGTTGCTCCAATCGAGAGTAGGGAGCTAAAGCATGGGCTCAGTCACCTGTTCAACCAGCTGCAAGTCTGTCTGAATGGGCTCACTACTCCGTGCTAATCCGCTAAATGTCCCATACGTTATCTTGCCTACATTTTGTTTTACACCACTAGTAGTTTACAATGATTTTAGCTTTGAGCTAATAAACTGTTTATTTCCTCTCTAGCAATCATGCCTGGTGAAGCCACAGAAACGGTCCCAGTTACCGAGCAGGAGATGCAGCAGCCTCAAGTGGAGACCGGTTCGTATATCTAAAACTTCTCTTCAACGTGCATGTAACATGCAAATTAAAACAATGGGGTCCTGGAACTCAACGAACGGGGTGACATGTTCAACAAATGGCCGTCTATGGGAGGTTATTTGTTGAGTAAGGGGAACAATAATGGATGATTGGACGGTTATTTGGTTCATGAAGTTGACTCAGCTGGCCAGACACTGAGCTGATGTAACAGGTGATGGTTAGTTTGACTGTCACCGGCCATGTGTTGAGATATTTGTAACAGTAGTTTGCCCACTGATGGATCGGCAGTGGTGATATTGTTTGCCTCGGTTTGAAAAGAGTAATCCAGGACCCCTATTTGTATTTACTCAAACTCACAATGGTGTGTGGTGACTTGCACTGACAACTGGATTTAGCACACAATGCATGGTGTTGTGTGTTTTGTTTTCCCTGTGCACAAAAAAATGCCTTCAACCGACTTTGCATAGATTAAAAGTTGCCTATTTACTTTGAGCTATTCAAATAAACTTGACGTATATTGTTATTAGTATGGTAAATGTGTTCAAGTTATTTTTTAAAGTGATAAGCTGGCACCAAAGCATACTTTGCATAATGGTGGACATCTTTTGAAAGTCAGAATATTGTAAATGGTTCCCCTTTTCACCAAAATTTGGTATTAACTGGTTAAAAGTGATCAATGGATTTGCCTGATACTCAAACACATCCGTAATCCTGGATGTTTGAGTATCGGGTTAGCGTGCTGGTTAAAAAAAGATTTCTGCATACTTCTCATTGTTTTGATACATTTTTGTGCTGGCATTGGAGACTGTGTGGACATAACATCACATTATTGTTTGGAAATACAAACTCCATTGCAACAAAAGACTCAGATGACAGATTTCTCATTTCAATAAATGCTTGTCCTAAATAACAATGGATAGGAAAAATACTGATGCAGTTTCAACTTAGGGCTGCACAGTTGATCTAATATTAATAGCGATCACAATTTTGGCTTCCCACAATTAAATGAGCACGATGGCCTGCGATGTTGACGTTCGTGCCCCCGACTAAGCTTTGCAGTGCCCCTCGTCTGGACCTGGCTGTGCGCGGGGCTGTGGACTTGTGCCTGCTCTGCCCGCTCTCCCTGTGGGAAGAAATGGTGCTCCCGGCGCGACAATCGAAAGAGTCTTTATCGTCATTTTGGCCATAATGTTATAGCCCTTCTTTAACCTGGGATGGTCATTACTGGACACTACTTAAAATAAGGTCACATGATGGGTCATTATTTCATAGGGATTGTGTTTTTGCCGGCATCTTTTCACAACACTATTACAATGCTCTCATCTTAGAATGAAAGGGTTTTTGAAATGGATTTCAAAGGGATTTTGGATGTTAAGTATTGGCTCCGTAGACTTTGTTATGGAACATTACAATAATGGGACACACACTGCTTTCTAAACAATTCAAGGCTTTAGTAAATATATGCATAGCTTATTTTCATGCAAAGTTGTGCATTGATCTTCTGGTGTTTATCTCACATGGACGCTGCATGGGGTTTGGGATGTGGGATTATTTTTTTCTTAACTGCACCTAACACCCCCCCACCTTTTCAACTTTGGCAAACCAAGAGCCGATAACACGTCGATTAACTTTTCACAAACTCATCGTTTCTGTCGACATGTGGAGCACGATTTCTTTCTCACTTCACAGTGTATTCCTGTAGCTCTTTAAAATTTCCGTTGAATTAGAATTGCTCCCCGAACACTTACTGTGATTGCCCCTTCCCCCTGTTACTCCTGTTGCTTTTCCTTAATCAGCTGTAGGAGTATTGAGTTCTTCTGCTCCTCCTGAGATGGCCATTCCTGTGAGCAAAACAATCCCACTGGAGAATCCTCCAGAAACCTCTGTTCCTGCTCAAGAGGCGGACTCCCCAGAAGAAGCTAGCGTTCAGACTACTGGTGATCAAGCAAATGGCGTAGCTGCAACCGAAGAAAAGACCGAGCTTACTGAAGGGACTGAGTTGGCGGCAACGCCTGACCCACAACAACCCAAAACTGCTGACCCAGCAGGGGCCTCGGCTGACCTGCCAGTTCCTGAAGAGCCTGTGCCTTCTGCTGATACTCCCATTGTTTCCTCAGAGGAGCCACATGCTGCCGCTCCAACTGTAGAGGTACAAAGTCAGGAGTCTGTTGTTGCTGCTGAAGAATCGGCCAGCCAAGAGGCGGGGCAGATTTATGTTGAAGCAAAAGTACCTGAGGACAAGCCTAGTGCAGTGGCAGAAGAAATTCCTGATGATCCAAAACCATCTGCTCCTGAAGATGTCATTGCAAACGGTGTGAAGGCAACGGATGCCCCAGTGACTGAGGTAGAAGAGTCAAGGAATCTTTGCCCGGATGCCGCTGAAGATAAAGTATTGCCTATTGAAGTGAATGTCAACGTGGCTACTCAGAATGAGGATCTTGAGAAGAAAGAAGCTGTAACAATTCTCCCCAAGGCCATTCAGTCAAAGGAGTCCTCCAAACGTGAACGACCACCTCATTCCACTTGCCACCTGTCAGGTTGGTTTGTCCTGATAAGCAAGCACTCCCCTCTCCCTACTTTTTGTTGCGATCATTTCAATGAGCTTTTTTTTGATCGGGTTAGGCAAATCTTTTTTCCAGATGGTAACATGAGTGTTACAAGTTCAAATGGACAAAGGTTCAATGTGTCTGATTCCTTATGGCTTTCTTCTTTTATGTGGTGGTTTAGTCAATTTTTTTTTAAAATATTTTTGTCTGCATCTTAAGTGATGAAATCTATGCTAAAGGTGTACATATCAGTCTTTTTATTTCCCTTTTATGACGCATGGTCAGGAACTGCTTTGTTTTTTTTACTGAAGTTACATTTTTATCCATTGTGATACATTATATTTGAGAGGAAATACTTAACTGTACTTGCATTTTGCATTTAAGAAAAGTTAATTTACTTGTCTTATGGTTGGTCAGTTCTACCTTGAAGCATCAGTTCAGTGGAACAATAGCAGGTGTGTTTATGCATCATCATGATGTGGTGATATGTATTGCAAATAGGATTTTCCCGTTTGTCTTAATTGCATCTTGACTAAATACAGAATGTGGATTTCTTTTTTGGAAGTTAGTAGTATGGACTGTGCATTCTGAGTGGCGTTTTGCATCAAACTCTAAAGTTAGACAGGTATGTTCTTTTCCTAACCCTAAGCAAAGAGATTGCGTCTTGGTTTGTGATCATTTAACCCGCATGAGTGCGACCTCCCCTTTTCCCGTCCAAAAATTGAAAGATTGATTTTTCCATTCAGCTACACCTCCTGCCCCAGCTTCCTCCCAGAAACATCAGGCAGCTTCTGGCCCTGCAAAGCCCAAAGGCAAAGATGCCAAGAGTGCGTCGGGCTTTTCTGCCCCAAAGGCTGTCCCTGGCAGAAGAAAACGCTCCTCTATGTCTGCCTCCTCTCCCACCTCACCAAAATCCACTTCTTCCACTACCCCCCTGTCAGCTGTGCAATCTCCCCTAGCTTCCTCACCTGGCAGCTCTTCTGCTAATCAGGCTAAAAGCTTCACCCCAAAAATTGTCAAGGCTGGCAAACAAGGAAAGGCTAAGAAAGGAGAGGCGTTTGTGCCTGTTCCTTCCCCTGTGGAGTGCAAGGTGACACCAGCGATAGAAAAGCCAGTAGAGGCTAACCCCAAGAAAACTGTAGTTGAAGCTAAACCTGCAGCTGCTGCAAAGCTGGTTGCAGCCCCAGCTGCTTTTAAAGTTACCTCTAAGCCTGCCATGGCAGCGCCGGTTTCATTTTCAAATACTCTTGCATCTAGCCCCCCCACATCAGTTGAGTTTAAGACTGCTTCATCAAAATCTGCTCCTGTTGTAGCTGCTGATGATGATCTCCCTCCACTTATCCCACCTGAGAAGACAATTAAAATGCCAGGACCTACACCCTCTGTAGAGGTTATTAAGGTAGCAACCCAACCCGCTCCCGTTGAGGTTGCTAAGCCCAAACCCGCTCCCGTTGAAGTTGCTAAGCCAGCTGCAGAGGCTAAACCCGCTCCCGTTGAAGTTGCTAAGCCAGCTGCAGAGGCTAAACCTGCTCCCGTTGAAGTTGCTAAGCCAGCTGCAGAGGCCAAACCCGTTGACGCTGCTAAGCCCAAACCCGTTGAGGTTGCTAAGCCCAAACCCGCTCCCGTTGAGGTTGCTAAGCCAGCTGTAGAGGCCAAACCCGCTCCCATTGACGCTGCTAAGCCCAAACCCGTTGAGGTTGCTAAGCCCAAACCCGCTCCCGTTGACGCTGCTAAGCCAGCTGTAGAGGCTAAACCCGCTCCCGTTGAGGTTGCTAAGCCCAAACCCGCTCCCGTTGAGGTTGCTAAGCCAGCTGCAGAGGCTAAACCCACTCCCGTTGAGGTTGCTAAGCCCAAACCCGTTGAGGTTGCTAAGCCCAAACCCGTTGAGGTTGCTAAGCCCAAACCCGTTGAGGTTGCTAAGCCCAAACCCGTTGAGGTTGCTAAGCCCAAACCCGCTCCCGTTGAAGTTGCTAAGCCAGCTGCAGAGGCTAAACCCGCTCCCGTTGAGTTTGCTAAACCCGCTCCCGTTGAGGTTGCTAAACCCGCTCCCGTTGAGGTTGCTAAGGCCGCTCCCGTTGAGGTTGCTAAGGCCGCTCCCGTTGAGGTTGCTAAGCCCAAACCTGTTGAGGTTGCTAAGCCCAAACCTGTTGAGGTTGCTAAGCCCAAGCCCGCTCCCGTTGAGGTTGCTAAACCGGCTGTAGAGGCTAAACCCGCTCCCGTTGAGGTTGCTAAGCCCAAACCCTCTCCCGTTGAGGTTGCTAAACCCAAACCCTCTCCTGTTGAGGCTGCTAAGCCAGCCAAACCAGTAGCTGAGCCTTTATCTGCTCCCTTTAAACCCACTCCAGTTGCGCCTGTTGTTTCTGCCCCAGTTCCCCATAAACTCACATTTGCCGAGGCAGTTGCTAGACCGGCCCCAGTTAAGCCAGAGTGTGAGGTAATTGGTAAGACTCCTTCAGAATCCATCTCATCACCCAAACCTGCCCCTACACCTGCTAAAACCCCAGTCAAGGTGGAGCCTGTGATCAAGAACGACAAGGGTATTTTCTTCTTTCTCTTCTTTTGTTCCAACTGCTTCTGCAATCTGGGAACTGCTCAGATGCTTAGATATGCTGTTCTCTTAAAAAGTAATGGTTGAAGTGTACATTAGCTTTGTTTTATATTTTATGTTGTCCTTTGTCAAAGATGCTGCTTAGTTGCTGACATGGAGGCCTCTGTTGTTGGAAACAGGCAGTTGTGTTGCATTCTGTCTGCCATGTTGTACCGTTTTGTTTGCGATCATAGGACGTCTAAAATTCTTTATTTTCTCAAAGATGTCAGCATCGTCTGAATGTGGTACTGGGTAGGAGGGTTGGTTACTGTTTGAAGTTAAATAGCTGAAGTCACAGTGACCCTTTTGCAACATCAATTGGTTGTTGTTGCAGTTTTACATTTTATTTAAATGTTAGGTGGGTGTATGATCATCCTGGGTGAAGACAAATCCTGTTTTGAAACCCTATTAACCTATTTTCATTCCCCAGGATTAATGCAGCATATTTTATGACTTTCAAATATACATGTATGTAATGGTTGGCATGTTGTGACTAAATGTTTTGTTTTGTAGGATCCGGTACAGAGTCGGACAGCGATGACTCAGTCCCTGATTTGGAGGAACAGGATTCTGCACAGACACAGACGCAGCAGGCTCAGGTGAGAGTCTGGTCTTAAATCTCATGTCCTCTGTTGACATGAACCTAAACAGAATAGATTGGATGTTTGTCCTTTACTCTTCAGTGATGATTAACACAGTGACTTTCGTTCTTCTGAGCCTCCTGAAGCCACCCTTTCTGTCCTGAGAAGAGAAAGTGTTTACACAATGACTTGCATGACATCAAACTCCTTATTCCTCGGTGTGCATTTACTTTGTGGACGTAAAATATGGATGAATCTTGTGTCTCTCGCAGCTTGCAGCTGCTGCTGAAATAGACGAGGAACCGGTCAGCAAAGCCAAACAGAGCCGTAGTGAAAAGAAGGCACGAAAGGTAATGAGGGCTCTTAGTGTTTTAAACAGTCTAATTTGCACTTTTCTTTCTTTGTGATGGTCTAAATTGGCCACATTTGTAAAATGACTTGTGTTTCTTTCAGGCAATGTCAAAGCTTGGTCTCAGGCAGGTAACTGGGGTCACCAGGGTCACCATTCGCAAGTCAAAGAACATCTTGTTTGTAATTACCAAACCAGACGTCTACAAGAGCCCAGCATCAGACACATACATCGTCTTCGGTGAAGCTAAGGTATGTAGCCAACAACCATACTAGCCACCTTTAGTCTTCATCCCTTGTAGAGCTGATTGTCCTACTATCCTTTCTAGCTGCAGAATACTGATTGAAAGATCCACTGAGTTGGTCAGAATGGTGCAAAAAGCTCTCGGCTGAAAGTGTTCTGCCAAATAATGTCGTCTTAATCTCTCATTTTACTCTTTGTGTTCTCTAGATCGAAGATCTTTCCCAGCAAGCCCAGCTGGCTGCCGCAGAAAAATTCAAGGTCCAGGGAGAAGCTGTATCAAACATCCAGGAAAACACACAGACGCCAACAGTACAGGAGGAAAGCGAAGAAGAAGAGGTAAGATGCAGTTTTATTCAAGTGAAGATAAACGAATATACTGTTTTTATATGAGATGTAACAAATAATTACTCATGTCATTTTTACAGGTGGATGAGACCGGAGTTGAGGTCAAGGACATCGAACTCGTTATGTCGCAAGCCAACGTGTCGCGAGCGAAGGCTGTACGCGCCCTGAAAAACAACAACAACGACATTGTCAATGCTATTATGGTAAGATTGTGGTAGTAAAGTGGCTGAGTCGTTATAGAAAAGGCCATTTAAATTGCTCACTAAGAGCTTTGTGAGTGAGCATGGAGAACTCTTCAGTGATGATTAACACAGTGACTTTCGTTCTTCTGATTTTACTGAAGCCAACATTTCTGTCCTGAGAAGAGAGTATCTCTTTAATCTCTTTATATTGTGGAAAAGAACGAATCAACACATGTGATAATTAATCTTTTTTTGTTCCCTTTTGCAGGAGTTGACGATGTAATGGGACCCTGGCAACAAAGGGTTGAAGACAGGTTGCTGATTTAAGCTCATTTATACAATTTATACCCATTATGGAAATAAAGTTGTGGATGATAAATCGAAATTGTTTTGGTTTGGAGACTTTTTTTTTTTTTTATTGTGGTCTGGTTGCATGATTGACTGTTGGTTTAGCAGGTAACCCTAAACATGACTAGTTATATCCTTTTTATATGGATTCTTCACTTTTCTATTGTCACAAATAAGTACTTGTGGGTCATGAGGAGCTGGACCAATCCCAGCATCGCATTGAACAGACACCAGTTCATAAGTCCCACTGATTCATTTTATAATTGGACCTCTCTGGATTTAGTAAAAGAATATATATGAAAAATGTCACAAGCCAATAAAGGTAAGGCAATGGGAACCACAGGTTTATGTTTTGTATTGTTTGTAATTCTGATCTGACAAGTAATCGGTAAATACAGCTTTCAGATAAATGTAAAGGTATAAGTAGTGTCCATTTCAAATACTTAAATTGAGTACAAATGCCTACAAATTGTACTAAATGGTTAGCTGTGTAGTTATTTATTTTTTTACCTCTAGTGGCTCATGAAGCTGTTTTTATGAAAGGGTTCCAGTCTTGTTTATCATGCACATGACGACCACGTGACGCATACATGGTCCTACCAATGGTATGACACTATCCCACTGTTCAACAGATGAGCAGCGATGTGCCAATAAAGACGAGGAAGAAAGCTGCAAGCTGGGAACATAAAGATGAAGTCAATGCTGGATTGAAAATTATTTTTAAATGTTTCACCACAGGCAACCAGTTTGTTCATGTTAATTGGGTTTAAAGAAGGCAGCAGCACTGATGCCAATTTGTCAAGACTCAAATAAATACCACGGCTTAATTCCCTCAGAGAGGAGGATCATTTATTACTATAATATACATATAAATTACCACAAGCACAGTATCCTTTGTCTTAAAGGATGTCTTGAGGGGATATTTAACCATTTTGGGGGTGAAGTAAACAGGGAGGCTGTCAAATGCTCATTGCATTCATGAACCAGAACATTTCTAACTTCACTCATTGGACCTCACTTTATAAAATAATCAGTATAGGTATCATTTTGATGATGAATCTCTACTATTAGTCCATTAAAATGTGTAGCTTATATTAGTAATGCCTCTTTATTTACAATTACTAGTACACAAGTGGATGTAAAATTATTTTATTTTTGAATCGGTTAATTGGCACCGCACCATGTTTTATAAATATGTATATCGTCAATGATGGTTAATCTCTTCGGATTTTTGACTAAATTATAGACCAAATAAACCATCCAGAAAATATTTGGGAGATTAACGTGGTAAGTGTGGGTATATACATAAATACATACATACATATATATACACATATATCGAGCCGTATTTATGGCTCTTGTATATTTTATTTCTCTTTTATACACCTATTTATCTGAGTTTATTTCTGTCCTTCCGTGTCGAATTTCTCCTCTGGAAATCAAAAGGCTTATCTCATCTTTTGTTATTTATTTGAGATATTTGTTTATAATATTGTTAATGATTCATGATTAAGGTTATATTGATGCGATCATACTGGGTGGTACGCAAAACCACAGCAAATCGCATTAGATTCGTCCCAGATCCGATTATACTACGCATCACTCGGAGACAGCTGTGGCGGAACACTCTAGAAACTTCTAGTAGAAACGTCTACTACGCTAGAAACGTCTACTACGTTAGAAACGTCCACTACTCTAGAAACGTCTACTACGCTCCACCTGCGTCAGCGCTGACATTCTTCATCCTGTGATACGCAATAAGATCCGCAAGTAGAGTCCACAGAGCTAGAGGCGTCTGCGTTGGTTTGTGGGAAGCATTCCTTAATTTTTCGCGGGCATTCACATTTTTCTTTTCACGAGACTGTTCTACCTACGAAAAAGAAGCTCACTTCGCACTGAGACATGTAAGTTGTGGAGAGTTAACGCGGGGTGTAACAATGGAAGGGAAAGTGCGACGGTGCAACCTGCTTAGCTTAGCTAGCTAACGTTAGCCGCCTGACAACATGCGTTTTTTTGCAAAGGCGGGAGGTTGGCCTTGCCTCAATGGATTTTAAGATAACGTTACCTCGCTTCAACCTCGTAGACTGAGGAAAAAACACCTTTGCAGTTATTATAGCAGACCAGTTGTGTAACAGCATTTACTGAAAAAACGGCCGCGTTTTTTGTCCGATAGCGTTGGCCAGGTGCACCGCATGGCTCTACTAACGTAGCAGCTAACGTTACAGTCAGCGTTGTTAGCTTAGCACAACGGCGTTAATTGAACGACTTCGCCCTATAGCAGGCTATCATTAGATTAGCATCATGGTCTGTGTGTGTGGGGGTGAGAAGTCCGTGATTTTTAATCGCGTTACTAAATCAAATCTGGGACTTGTGTGTGTGTTTTTTTTAATTCAAAGCCCGTGAAAACGTTGCGGCTTGAACGCAAAGTGACCATCGTTTAATCAACGGTTGTATTTAACGCTAGCTAAAGCTACCCAACGTTCATGTGTAAGAGGATTTGGTTTATTATTGCATGTTAATGCCAAGAGCGATATTGTATCTGTAAACATACAGCTACTACTCATGTTAGTTCACATAAAATAAATACATAACGTTAAATAATTAACGTTATTAACTTAAGTCACTGAGTAGTTATTGATTCATGTAACCACTGACGTGACTTAATTCTACTGGGACTCTTATCTTTCAATATCATTTGATAAAAACACCGTTTTTTATTTTTAATTCACGGCCTTCTCTTCTAAATACTACTGTAAAGTTTGATTGATCGCCTGAGCTTCATTTGATTTTAATGTGATGGTAAACCTTGGGACATCACCCAGCACTTCATACAGTGTAAATTTAGCATGATTTTGCAGCTATAAGGTAAAGACAAAAATTACAATGTAAAGGGAAGCTTGAGCCCACCCCACCCAAAACTGTTAATATAACTTGTCATGTTTTAGCATTCACAGGTGTTTTACTTTTGAGGGTTATTGATACAGGAGTGCATTGTGTAACTGGATGCTGCAACCTGATGCATAGGCAGTTTGCTGCCTTCAGGCTCACCCACCTGTCACCAGTACCGATCGCCTGTATTATGCATTTTTTATGGTGTTTAAAACTGTGTCTACGGGTACCAAAGCCTTTACTTTGTAAGGGTTTGGTGATTCACAATTGGCTTTACATGTGTTGATGTTTAGATGTCCTCTGTTTCTTCACAGGCATCCAGCAACAGCCAAGTGGTACGATAGGAGGGACTCCGTTTTTATAGAGTTCTGTGTAGCAGACAGCAAAGATGTTAAAGTCAGTTTTGATAAAACAAAGTTTGGTTTCAGGTACGTTTGTTTCATGTCAAGTTGTATTTAAACATGATATTCTTGTTAAATGTATTTGTTTTGATTTTTCCCAGAAATGAGTTTGGTGTCGATTATTTTATTTCCACAGTTGTTTTGGAGGAACTGACAGCGTCAAGCATGAGAATGAAATGGATCTCTTTGAAGCCATCGACGAAAAGGTAAGTTTGGACGGTATTGTAGATTGCATTGTACAAAATGCAGACAAACTGACCGCAAACTTTTTATTTTTTCCGTTCCACCTCAACGCAGGAGTGCAAACATAATCGCACAGATCGCTCAGTGTTGGTCTATATACGAAAAGCACAGCCAGGGAAGCCATGGCCGAGGCTAACAAAAGAGAAGGCTAAGGTCAGTAATGGACTGCAAAGGACAGCGCGTATCAAACATTTAGAAAGCTTACAGTTAACAGTACGATACAATTCATTTATGCACAACATAAATGAGAGGTCGCTATTTTGTGTTTTCACAGCTGAGTTGGCTCAGTGTCGACTTCAACAACTGGAAAGACTGGGAGGACGATTCAGATGAGGAGATGGGGAACTTCGATCAATTCTCAAATGTAAGAACTATGCATCGATTAGTACGAGTGAAGTCATTCATAATCCTCAAAGAGGTCGACGTTTGAATCACTTAAGAGGAGATCATTTGGATTTTATTGATACTATTATCAATTCTTATCAGTTTGGTTCTTTATAAAGGTTCTCATCAGTTCTTTTTCATTACTAAATAATTGCTTTTAATACATTTTCAACAAAAATAATTCAAAATAGGATTATATATTTAGTATTTTTATTATAACTAAATGTTTATTAGAGCAGCAACAGTAATGTTTACAACAGCAAAGTCACTATGAAATCAATAACATTCGACTGGAAATACATCTGACATGTCGGTACAATAAATATCGCTGACATCACAACACTGAGTCATGTTCAGAAGGAATGAAGTACACAGACATCAGTCGGTGTACTTCATCCTGTCCTCCTCACTCTGCTGGTGATTTACTGCCTGATGTACCGCTGGTAGAGGGAGGGAGGAAGGAAGGAATGCTTTGTCTCAGCCAGCACATTCGCAATAGCACGCTGTGCTTGTGTCGATATTAGTGGCCATGGATGAAAGACAGCAGATTGAAATATAGCTTTACAGATTAAAGGACTGATAACTTCGGAGCTTATCAATACTCATTTTAAATAATTTAGGGACGGATCCCGTTTATTACCGTGTTTCGGTACCCGTCCTTATTTAACCACTCAAAAAACCTACACACGGCATCTAGCCAAGCACCAAAGTGTAAAATAGTGAGGCTAGAAGACTATATCATGAAATATAATGTTTTTAATCTTAGTTTTCCCCCCTTTGCTTCCTATAAATGTTCTTTTAATGACTTATTTAATATCACTCGACACAGAATCCCAATTTGATATTTGTATTTTTCAATACAACAACTGAATGTATCCCACTTTGTGTAAAATGTCAGTTGGTAAACAAAGAACGGCAGCGTCACCGGTTTGTGTCGACGGTTGCATGTCATTCCCGACCTTTCTCTCCTATTTCCACTGTCACTATATAATAAAGGCATTAAATTCCCCCTGAATAATAATAATAATAATAATAATAATAATAATAATAATAATAATAATAATAACAAAAATAGACTGCTGTTGAATTGTTAGTTGATATTGGTCAATAATATAGATACCGTTGTTGGTATTGGGAGACAATTCATCTCTACATTTTTGTAATTGAATCATTCTGCGTGCCAGTTTGACTTAAACTGATTGTCCATTGTCCTACTTTGAGTGCTCAGCTTGATGTCTTTTAGCTGTTGCAGCATTTGCTTAATAATGAGCACTTTTAGTAGTTAATCATTTTGGTTTAATATTACAGATCATGAACGACATGGGAGGCGAGGATGACCTGGCTGATCTAGACGCTCCAGAAGAGGTAAGAATCTAAGCATTAAGCTCATAATCAGAAATAAAAACTGGTCATAAATCAGACTTTATGTTATTATAGTTGCATGTTTTATGTGTAACATTTTCCAACCTAATCCTTTCTTCTTCTTTTTTGGTCCTTTTTAGGAGGAGTCTGCAGATAGCGATGACGAGAGTACGTATTTATGAGACTTTATATCAACACATCTGTAAATGATTGCTGTCATGTGTGTTGAGATGTTTAACGTTATTTCTGCTCCACTTTACTTTCAGAAATGCCAGATTTGGAATAGTTGTCTGTGAGACTCTGGAAAGATAATGGAAGAACAGAGGGCAAGAGGAATCATAACAAATGTATATCTTGAAACTGAAGGCGGTGACAAACAACTGTACATATGAGTCAGTAGCCATATTTAAATCCATAGCCTCAGCTCCAAACTCTTGACCGATCAGTACACTGAAGGTTGATATGCATGGTATTGTACAGAGCAGCTATCTCCACTTCCATTTGCTGTACTGCACCTTTTGGGCATCTTGTTTTACTGTTAACTATTACAAGTAAGCACACATCATTTGTTGGAAAAGCTGTGTAGTTGTTCTCAACCGAGCAATATGTGATAACAGATTTATAATTTGTTTCCGGATTAATTGTGGTTTAAAATGATTAGGTCCACCCATTCCCAATGTTGTGGTTTTTAAGTCGACCCATGTAGTTTCTCATGATTTCAGAAGACACTAGCTATGTACATCAGAAGAACTAGATGCATTTTTTTTTGATTGGGTTCCTCTAAAGCCTTCCATTTGCCGTAAATTAGATATCCAGGAAGCCAGCTTTTGTTTCCGTGATTTAACCTTTCAGCTTACATGTTTCCCTTTACTTCTTGTTTATTGTTTGAAAAATTAGAATATTCTGAAACCATTGCAGCATCTTCCCAGTTTGTCACCTACTTTGGTAATCGGAATAGATTCCACATATTTAGTATCTTAACAGTTCCTCTTTCCATACCCACCTAACACACGCACACACACACACACACACACACTCATGTTAGACTGCAGAAGCAAGGTGAAATGTGAAACAACTGATAACGAGGCTCGAAGCTTAATTGGGCCTCGGCATCATGTGGTGTGTTGCTTTTCTCCAGGTTCTTTCCGTTTGTTCATCTAGAATGATCCTCCCATCTCAGCGAGGGCGTGTCGGACCGATACGGCGACGTGTAATGACCAAATTCTATTTGCACTGTCAATAAAGTGTACGGGGAGACAAATAGTGTTGAATTACAGTGGAAATTCTTTTTTTATTGTCTACATCTTTCTAATAAACTGTTTAAGAATCATCTTAAAGCTCTTTTCTTTTTCTTAAATTACATTTACATTATTAATTTTTCCTTAATATAAAGTGTGCCTTTTGGTAGTTTTGGACCGCATGCATCATTATTGGGGAGTTGTGGGAGCAAGCTCACCGTCTAACCTGGTTACAGATGTAATTTATATTTCATGTGAACATCCTAAAGTAAAGAAATGTTTTTTCACTGAAATATATTTTGGATAAAGTATTTTATTGCAAAGACTACTACAGCAGGCTGTAGGGCAGTAATGACATTTGAATTAAGCTTTGTTTTTTTATAATTTAATATTGTTTTTAAGATTCCTCACGTTTAGCGCTCGGCACTGGATTGTAGACGTGTTGTGTGGAACATTGATTATGAAATTGTTTTTAAGAGACAATGTCCCTTTTATGTTCTAAACTCAAGTACTTTTTAGACATGTCTAACCTAATGGACTACTAGTCCTACTTAAAATGCAGTATTTCTACTTAAGTACCTTTCTGTGTAACTAACTTCTATTTGTGCCTCTTTCGGTGCTAGGACCCAGAAACCTTCTGGCTCTTCGGCCCAGAATATTAGCATACTTCCTCCGCAGGCCTGATTTCCTCACTGTCATTTCCGAGAAAGTGACTATAATTTGCAATACTAGTTTCCTGTTTTTACCCTGGAGCACATTAAAATAAAAGCCTAGATTTTACATATGTATTCAAACTCACATCAGTATTTACATTGGCCATTAATCACTTTTGTTAGGGTTAAACAGCAGTGGAAAGTATATAAGTACACCTACTGAGGTACTGTAGGCTACCTTACTTTTATATTTAAATGTCCTGCGGCTAAATAATTCTACTCCACATTTCAGATTGTACTTGTTACTCCACCTCATTTATGTGACAATTGATACCTATGTATATTTGATATATGTATATATATATAGTATGTTGTAATATACGTCTGCTTTGTTAGTTGAATGTTTACTATATTTACTTACTTTTGCTACTACTTATTACTACTTATTATTATTCATAAATGTTTATATTTATTGTTTTTTTTCTCGTTCTTCTGTCGTAATCTCTGTTGAAACTGGGGCACAAGGATTTCCTTCGGGATTAATGAAGTTCTGTATTATTTTATACACAGCCAGGCACCACATTACATTAATGCATCAGTAATAGTAATGTAATAAACAATAATAAAACAAAGGGGCTATTCCTGTTTCATTAATTACTTTAATTTGATATAGACACATTTTTACAGTGGACACTTTTAGTCATACCAAAAAACGTAATATAGGGTCATTATTATTATTAATAATAATACTAATACATGTACTAATACTATACGGATTTTCTTGTGAAGTCTCGTGAGGACACGTGACCGGATGTGTACGCGGTTGTTGTTGGGACGTTGACGCCGCTCCTCTTCGCTCTGTTCTGTGATCATGGCTGCAATGGACCACACCAGCCATGTTTTGCTAATTTAAAACCCAAAGGTTGGGAATAGTTGTTTTATTATTTAAACCGCTTGTGTTATCTTCACCCGCACATCCGTGTTTTAGACGAAAGGGTTTAGAGGCATCTAATCCGAAGGATTTGGAAAAAGGTTGGATAGCTTTTACCTGAAAATATCAGCGAAACTTTTGATGGTGGCAGTTGTGGGAGGATGATGCTCTGCAACAAAAAAAATGTGTCTTGTGTGCGTGCAGCGTAAACAATGTAACTTCATCTGGCTGCTAGCTAACGTTAGCTAACGTGAACAAAAGGGGGAGCACGCCTCCCGTCTGTTAACGAGTGAGTTAGCCGTTAGTCGCTATCAACAGAACGGTTGGTCTTTATTTTCATCCGCTGATGGGCGTCATGGTTCCTCACCTTCTACCTGGCTATTAGCTAACATCGCAGCTTAAAGGACCGTGCGTACTCACGTTGATGATGCTATCAGTTAGCCTATCTATAGCTAGCGTCTCTTAGCTAGGCTCTATTGTGATGATTTAGCTAAATAACCTTGGAGCTATTGTGGATATTTTTGTATCCGATGTTTCGCATTAAAGTAAACGGTATGTTCAAACCTATTGATGAGCCGAACTACGTGTGTAACGTGCACGGTGTCCGTTGTTAGCTCGGCTGACTAGCGGCGCTTTAAAGGGAATTGTTCTGTTTGAGAAACGCAGCTAGCGCGACTTGTGCTAACGCGGCGCCTGCTTTTTTGCAACGGCCTTTGCTGAATTAGGACATCGAGTATCCACAGAGGGCTACTTTCTGTATTGCGTGTGTGTGTAACTGATAACTGGTAACTGCTTCAGGCCTCGGGAGTGACTATATAATATGATCGGTAATCCCTCCGTTGTTACTGTGGCCGCGGCCGCCTGTTCTTCGGATATACAAGTGTGTGTGTGGCCGTACATTTATCATGGTAGATTTGAGCTTGTATTAGCAAGGCGCCTAATGAAGAGCCTCTATATCGTAATATCCCGGTTGTCCATTACGGGCCTGGCATCTGCTTGTTGCTGGCTGCGACATTTTTGACGGTTGCCGTTGGAACGAAATGGTGCTGTCACAAGTTGCAACTGCCAAAAATCATCGAGGATAGACATTTCGTACATATTTACGTATCGTGTTGAGAGCTGCATGGGAATTAATTAAATCATTCTTCTTTTTTTGTGATGCACATGCGTCTTAGCCCCGCTAAGCATTGACTTCCACTTCTATATGTTTTACTGAATGGACGGTTGGGTATTAGGAGTGTAAATCTGTATTTTTTTTGTTTTCCAGATGGAGTCAAATAATCATTTCAACTATGACAGCCACTCCTCAGCAAACTCAGGACTTAAACTCTCCTCAGGGGATTCTCTTTATACTAATGGGTCCTCCATGAGCTTTCCTCAGCAGGGGAAGAGTGAGTAGTTTTGGCCTGCACTGTATCAGTATGCATTCTATAAAGGTCTGTTTGTGTGCTTTCATAGAGCCAGACTTCTCTTTCTAACTTGCTTAATGTTGTTCTGTCTAGCAGATATGAATGGCGAAATGAATGTGAATGGCGTCACTACTGTACTCGGGTCTGGGGTGCCTGGTTCTCACCCACCAACAGCTCCCTACCCACACATGAGCAACCACCACCAGAGCAGCATGGGCTATGACTACTTGTGGGGAGGTCACCCACAGTACGGTCCAGCCATGGGCAGCTCTCCTGGGCACGGGATGCACCAGAAGCAGCCTACACCCGGGATGGTGCAGCCTCAGTCACAGCACCACTTCCAGGGTCATGGACAGTACCAGCTGAATGGGGGTGTTGAAAGCTCCCACCAGCCCCCCGTGGCAGGCCCACCAAGCATGCCTCTTACTGGGAGTCAGTACTGGAACAGGAGTAACCCTGGCCCACAGCAGATAAGTTATAACTCCCATAGTATGTACGGGACATACCCGAGTCAGGCACATCCTGGAATAACACCGTCACAACATCACCAGCAGCAGTCCTTACAACCCACCCCGCATCAGCCGTCGCAACAGCACCTCCACTCCCACCATCACCCACAGCACCACCACCAGCAGCACCAGCAACCACAGCATTATGGCCTGATGCCTAATGGGATGCCCTACTACCAGCATCAATCCCTTCCGTCTCCCCAGCAACAGCCATCGCAGCAGTCTCAGCCCCAAAGCCAGACTCCGATGATGCCCCCAGCTGCCCAGAATTTTACTCCCACACAGGTCAGCCCACAGCACCACAGCTTAGGCAGAGGGGGCACTGGCAGTCCACTCCCCGTGGGAATATCCACAACACCAATGATGTCACCGCCAACAGTGCAGGATAGTGGATCGCCCAAGGGTCACAGCAGGGAGCGCAGCCCCCATGCTAGCAATGTGGGAATATCTACCATCATGCAAGGTGACCATTTACACTTTTACATCACGGATGTGTTTGTGGAACTTTGTGTCTAATTTTATCACGTCTGCCCTTTTTTGTGTTTCTCTATTTTCCACAAAAAGTTAGTGATATTACATTTGTGCCTGGAATTGGTTAGTTCTACATGTTGACACTACTGGTATCTATTCAACTTCTATTTCCTCATAAATGAAATAGTCTCCTCTACTTCACATTTCCTCCTTAGATGTCACTAGTTGAGTGATATTCATGCAGTCATATGGTCCTCTTCCTCTTTGTACATACTTGGCCTCGTCTTCCCTGCTGCTGATCATATTAAAACACGGCACTCCCTGGTTGCATTTGCTTTCTATGGCATCTGTATAGAAGAGAATTGTTTGTTATTGGTTAATAATTTTAGCCATTTTTGGGGGTTTCAGCTTCTCAAATGTGAAGGTTTTTTAAATTTATTTATATTATTGTTAACATTGTTATTTGATGTATATATTTAGTCTTTTATGGTACCCTGCTAGTTATTTCTTGCACATGAATGTCTCGTATTGGGCCAGGATTCATGCCGGTGCTCAGCGGTGTGTTAGTGCTAAGATTCAACCAGCAGGTGCCAGTGTTTGATTATGTAAAACAGTGACCATCGGACTCTTCAATACATTATACACTCACTGTGAATTCATCATATAAAAAACACTTAACAGCCTTATTGATTTTTTTGTTTATTTCTGTCTCAGGGCACACAAGAGAAGCTGTCAAGGAGGAAGATAGCAGCTATAACGGCATGGAAAGGGCACCTGTTGCCCATAGGCTACCCAAAAGTTCAGCTCACGTGGGACCCGATTACCATCCGCATTCGGAACAGCCGGCAGCTCAGCAACCAGAAATGGCTTCCCCTGTCAGAGAGACACCTACCCTGTCGGTGTCATCACTGCTCTCTGCATCTACCAAGGCCTCAACACCTCCTCGGGTCTCTGAGTCTCCCTCGTCTGCCCCCGGGCCTCCTCTGGTATCACCCCCTGATGTAGAATCTACTCCACCACAAATCTCAACGCCCCCCAATGTGTCCTCTACTCTGTCTCCAGCTGCTCCTCCCAGACTTTCCTCATCGCCTCTAATGAAGCAAGGCCTCAGGCCTGCCACTACTGCTGCGACTGAGACACCCCCTGCTGGATCCAAGCATCTGTCAATGGGGTCCTCGTCCTCCTCCTCCCTGCCTGCATCACCTCAAAAGTTGTCTACACCTCATGTCTCAACTGATAGTATGTCTAAACCTGCAGTTTCTTCAGTCTCTCCTCCGTCATCAGACTCTTTGACTCATCAAACCAAGTCTTCATTGCCTCCTACGTCTTCTAGACCTCCAACAAATGTCACAACTGCCCCCATCTTATCTCTTCAGCAGATGGTTGAAGGGTCCAAGCCACCTCTGCTGACGTCTTGCTTTCCTGATGCACCCAGAGCTCAGCATGAAAAGCCTGGGCCCCCAAAATTAATGTCTGCTGTCTCATCAATGTTTGCAAAATCCTCATCTGCTGGTGTGGCTCCACCTCTAATGTCAGCATCAGGATCTTCAACCTCAACACCACCCGGCTCCTTTACATCAGGATCTTCATCTGTCACGTCTGTCTCAAAAACTCCTTTAGTTGGCAGTAAACCAGGTGACCGAGCACCCACACCTCAGCGCCAGACATGCACTTCTCCAGCTGCTGACTCTGGTTTTTCCACGGTATCATCATCAGCGGTGAACTTGCCCTCCCTAGCAGCCCATGAAAGTCTTACAGTCCGACCTCCGTCTACCCTACCTCTTCTAACCGCTCAAGCCTCCAGGACTGCACCCGTGTCCGGCCCTCCTGCTTTGGTGCCTCTGACTTCTGCAATGGGCACGTCTTCTGGAGTGGTCCAAAGTTCTGACTCTGAGCAGCTTCCTCTTAACACCACTCCTCCTCATGCGCTGAAGCAGTCGTCTCCGAAGTCAGAGCACCGTGGTCATAGTGAGGATAGGAAAGCGTTGGCGAACAAACGAAATGGAAAACCAGAAGAACACCCACCTCGTCCTCATCATCCACAAATCAAGCCATCACAGAAGGTGGAAGCTACTGAGTCTAACAAATCTGAAATTCGATCACCCAAATTCCTCACTGATCTTCCTGGGAAACTCCTGCAGACCACGGTCGCTTCCAAGAATACACCAACAGCCTCTGAAAAGCACCACCTGCAAAGCAGCATCTGTGAGGCAGAGGACTCCATGGGGGAGCAGACTCCACTCAGAAAGTCTTCACATCTCCACAGCACAAGATTAGAAGATCTGACGGATGAAGACGAAAGTTTTAACTCTTCACACACAGCGTCTCACTTTGATGGCAATTCAACATTTGACAGCCCCTCTAGAATTGATGTCAGCTCTGCCTTTGAAAAGACCTTGTTTCTAGACGGCGAAAGCTCACGCGTAGACGACTCCACTCACTTTGACAGCAGCTTTCACCTGACGAAGGACGCGTCTCAGTTTGACAGCACTTCCCATGCAGAAGAGGAACCATCTACTGGGTTTGACACCACTGGAATTAGCGGCTATTCTGCGGAAGAGTCCAGAGATGACACGTTGGACTCCACCAGGGAAACGTCTGAGGCAGAAGAGACCAAGGGCAGCTGTCAAATCACAGGAGAATCCATGCTGGAGTCTCTCTCTCAGATAGAAGAGCCTTCTGATAACTCAAGTGAGTCCAACTCACACCCATTTGTGCCGTCTCAGCCAGGTCAACCGATTCTGTTTTGTACGTCGTCATCCCGTATTTCTGAATTCTGCCAACAGCTTAATGTTCTTGTTGTTTCATCTCAGGACCTGAAGCAGAGTGGGGTCCCCGAGGACACGACACATCAGACTCAGCTGGACGCATTAGCATCAAGACCACTGCCAGTGAGACCATGACTCCCCCGAGTTTTGAGATGAGAGATGAGAACTTCATCGCCTTCAGTACCCCAGCAGAGAGCCTTGCTGTGCACCCACTCCAACCAGTAACCGTTCCTGTTCTGTCAGCTGCTGGAGGACCTCAGAAAACGCCAGGGAAACCACGCAAACCTCGCGCTCCAAAGACATTGTGGATTAAAATCCCAGGTATTTAACATTCTGATTTCAGAAAGAAATGTTAAAATGTTAGATTTGATTTAAAACTTTTTTGTTCCTCTTTTGTGTTCAGCTCCTGAGGAGGCCAAGCGGAAGCCTCGGGCTCGAACCCCTAAAGTGGAGAAGATAAAGACTGAAGAAGACGGAGGCATTAAAGAGGAGGTAGCCAAGGGCAGAAAGAGGAAGAAGTCTCTCAAGGTGGATGTTAAAGAAACATCGGGTGCATGTGGAGAGGCTGGGCCTCCCACGGGAGAGGTTGATACCGTCACAGCCACAATTGAAGCTGTTCTGGCCACCGCTTCAGCGTACACCACAGCAGACGTGAAACCCAAGAAGGCGAAAAGGGCCAAGAAACAAGACCAGGAAGGAAATGTGGCGAAAACGCCGAAACAAGATACAGAAACAGTTGCTAATGATGTTGACGAAAATGATGACGACAGCTCCACTGCAGGTAAAGAAGGCGGTTAGTTAGAGGGGGGCTTCCACTGTAAATGGCATTTTGCTGAGAGTTGATCTCACAGTTTAACAGTCTAATGCTAAATGTGTTTGTGTGCATTTTCTTGAACAGGTGAATCCAACAGACAGAGGAGGGTTGCAACTGAGGAGCAGGTTCAGTTCCCGATGGGACATGGGTAATGTTCCCTTGTGGAGTTTTGTTCCTTGCATTATTCTAGTTTCTCTAATATTCAATAAATCTGAGTTAGCTGGATAACTGCTAAATGACTAAACCCCAGTTTTCAGATAAGTCAGAAATCCTTCACTGTAACTAAATACATTTATTTTTTGCATGTTTTCTGCATTGAAGTCTTGGCGTGCAGTCCTGGTTCAGCTGTCAGTTCATTCTAGTTAAAAAAATATTTCAATGCCAACAATAATGAACTTGTAAATTACTTCCTTCAGTAACTCATCCTGTTTGAGGTCTCAAAAACGTGTTTATTTAGTTTCGACAAGTTTACAAATGTGTGTGCAGTGTTGATGTATTACAACTCGATTTGTAATGATAATCCTGTAATAATGAACTCTGTCAACTGTAGTTGGAAGAGGGAGATTCGTGTGAAGAAAATGGAGTACCGCATGAAGGGCGAAACCTGGTACTACACACCCTGTGGAAGGAGGATGAAGCAGTTCCCGGAAATAATCAAGGTACGTTTTACTGGCAGTTCTTTAAATTGTCTTTCAAGGCAACTTGAAAACATGGTGATGTGTTGACAATGTCAAATCAATGACCATTATTTTCTCTCTCTCTTGCCCGGTCTCCTAATTGCTTCCTCCAGTACTTGAAGAAGCACACGGACAGTGTGGTCAGCAGAGAACACTTCAGCTTCAGCCCACGCATGCCTGTTGGAGATTTTTATGAAGAAAGGGAAACTCCTGAGGTCTGTTTATTTTTCTGAGTGCTGCTCTGTTTATTTTTCCTACGCTATAAGAAAGTATAATCATTCGCACAGCTTAAACTCATGGTGACGCAAACCTGTCGAAGACGTTTTGGGGACTCATCCTTCTCTACTGTATGTTACAGGGTAAGCAGTGGATCCTCCTGGCCAATGAGGAGGTTCCCTCTATGATCATGGCAATCACCGGCCGGCGAGGTCGACCTCCAAACCCGGATAAAGAGAAACCTCGCAGGGTCCGTGTCCTGAAGGGAGGGCAGGTCCGCCGCCCTGGTAGACCTCCCAAACCACAGATGATTGACCTCCTTAGCAAAGTTGACGCCAAGCTTTTGACGCGACTTGAGGCCAAGGGTGAGTGTATTTAGACTGGAGGAGGCATGAGTGTACAGGGATGTGTTTATAGCTGGTATTAAAGACTTGGCAAACAGAAGACTTGCACATAACCTCGAGAATGTTGCACTGAAGCTAATTGTTTTTATTTCCTTTTTACAGAAGCTCTCACGGAGGAGGAAAAGGAGAAACTTGTGAAAATCAAAAAGAAAATGAAGAGAAAGGTATCTAGTTCAGTTCATGTAGTTTGTGGTTTTTAGCTGTGTTGCTGTTGGCACCTCGTCCTGATTTTTTGTTTATTATTTAGGCAAGAATGAAGAGAAGGGAGGATGTGAAGATTAAGAAGATGAAAGCGGAGAAAAAGAAAGCCAAGGTACAGATAAAATCAACACAAAATCATTTGTCAGCGTCTTCCTCGGCACCACCCCTTCCTCACCTCCACCTGTTCTTTCTTTCCTCTGTGCGTTCAGCTTGAGCAAGACGCCAAGGACCTGGATCTGAAGGCTGAACCAAGCGACCCGACTGCCCCCCAGGCCCCGCAGCCGGCACCGGGGTCTGCTGCAGAGCCCAAGAAGCCCGGCCGGAGGAGGTCGGTCAAGCCCGAGGCTCCTCCGCCAGTACAGCAGACCGACGAGGAGAGGATAGCCCAGGGTAAGAGGGTGCTGGGTGCTCGCAGTAAAGCCAAGGCTCTGGCTAAAGCCCAGGCAGAGGCAGAGGCGGCAGCTCAGGCGGCTCTAACAGCTAAGAGGGCGGCAGAGAGGAGAGCACAGACCCAGAGACGCATGGAGGAGCGGAAGAGGCAGCAGTTGATCGCAGAGGAACTGAAGAAGCCCATAGAGGACATGTGTCTCACTGACCACAAAGTGAGTTGTGTTATTGAAACGGTTTCTTTAAGTCTACATTAGCTCTAATTAGAGGGTTTTAATCATGACCTATTTAAAACTTTGTCTCCACCAGCCTCTGCCAGAGCTGTCCCGTGTCCCCGGTGTGGTTCTTTCTGGCAAAGCTTTTGCACAGTGTCTGGCTGTGGTCGAGTTCCTACACGGCTATGGAAAGATGATTGGTCTCAATATACCCAAGGACGTGCCCAGCCTCGCCACGCTGCAGGAGGGTCTCTTAGGCCTGGGCGACGGCCAAGGAGCGGTCCAGGACCTTCTGATGAAGCTGGTGGAGGCTGCACTCCATGATCCAGGCCTGCCCTCATTTTATCAGGTGTGTGATACAGTTTGAACATTTTTTTCCATTAATGCAAGTCCTGATAAAGAGTGGCAAACATTCTAATCTACGTTTTTCTCCTCATCCCAACCTTCAGTCAGTAAAGATCCTCGGGGAAAAGCTGGTTGAGTCAGAGCTGACTCGCAGCACAGTCTCAGAAGTGCTTCGCGTCTTTTTAGAATCTCACGGTTACGAGACAGATGTGTGCAACACACTGAGGACCAAAACATTTCATGCTCTGCCTCCGGACACCAAGGCCGCCATCCTGGGTTTCCTGGTGGACGAGCTCAACAGCAGCAACGTTGTGACGAGGTCAGAACGGGAAATCAGTTATTCATCCTTTAGGTTACTCTTGAACCTAAAGGTTTGTTACTACTGCTACTCTTTTACTTTATTAATGTCTGCATTTTATATTTCAGTGACATTGACAACACATTAGAAAACATGGCAACTTACAGGAAAAACAAGTGGATCATTGAGGGGAAGTTGCGCAAGTAAGATCATGTTTTTCTCTCTTCAAATTCAGATCTTTTTTTTTTTTTGTAATAAAAACACAGAGGGCCGTAGGACGTGTTGATCCTGATTGTTTTCTCTCCTGCAGACTGAAGGCGGCACTAGCGCGCCGTACAGGACGCTCGGAGGAAGATCTGTGTTTTGAGGAGAGGAGGCGCAGTGCCAGAGTGGCAGATGAGGAGAACCTCAGTCTGGAGGAGGGCGGCCTGGCCTCTGAGAGAAGCAACCGCCGGGCACGCAAAGAAGAGCCCAAACTCAGTGATGTAAATATCTGTTGTTGTGATTCTTTTTTTTTTTTTCCTCTATTAGAGACAGCTTTTTCCTACACTTACTTTTGATCGTTTCTGTTACAGAGTGAGAGCCCCACTACTGCCAGCGTTCCAGAGCTTGAAAGGCAGATCGATAAGCTAGCCAAGGTAAGTCAAGTTTACACAGACTCGGCTATTTATACATTTATGCTGCTTTATATTCAATATTCTTCTGCTTTTGGATCTCCACAGCGCCAAGCGTTTTTCCGTAAAAAGCTGCTGCAGTCATCTCATTCCATGCGGGCCGTACTGCTGGGCCAGGACCGTTACCACCGCAGATACTTGGCCCTTCCTCACCTCGGAGGAGTTCTGGTCGAGGGGCCAGAGGAGCTTTTGAGTGAGTCTGAGAATGAATTTGAAAGCAATGTGATTTCTCTTTTTTTTTTTTTTTTAGACTTTAAAACTCCTTGGCTTATCCACCTTCATCTGAACATTTCTATCACGCAGCTTCTGGAGAAGTCCTTGTAGCCGAGGTTCCAGTCACCTTCCTCAAAAAGGAGCCCAAAGTGGAGGAGACCCCCATGCCTACCAGTCCCCCTCCTACTCTGCCTTCCTCTCCTTCCTCTGCTACCTCTGCACAGCCCCACACCTTTTCTCCAGAGGAGGACAACCTCCCCGGCACTGCATCCCTCATGAGCAGGCCGAGAGGACGAGGACGCCCCCGAAAAATCAAACCAGAGGTGGAGCTTCACCTCCGCACGGCGAAGATTCGCCGCCGGCGTCGGAGTAGCGCCAGGTCGGGGGGTGAAGAAGGGCCCGGATCGCCGAACAGTGGCACACAAAACCTCACGCAGGCTGCCTTCCAGAGCTGGCTCAGCCAATCGCAGGATGCAGTGACCAATGGCACGTGCTCAGCAGCAGGGGACGCTCCAGAGGGTAATCGACCAGAGGAGAGCGTGAAGGAGATGGCAGAGAAACAGGGACAGTGGTTCAACCTGCTCCCAAAACAACCGTGCGACGATAACTCTCTGACAGAGTGTCAGATTCCCAGCTCGCCCCCTAAACTCCTCCCTCAGATCACGAGTGCTCTGCCCGCTCTCGCTGCTCCACTCATGCAGGTTTGCTAACAGTCAGAACTATAAATACATTTAGTTATGCTTTAATAATGCACTTTGAGTCTTCTGTGTGGCGTATAAATAAATAATCTCTTCCCACCCTTCAGTCGGACCCGCTCTTGCCTAGCCTGACTCCTGCTGACGTCTTGACCGCAGCAACACCACAGGACGTTCCCTCCACGCTACCTGCTTCTGCTGCTCCCGCTCCTGCTGCCACGCCGGCTCCGACTACCCCCGCCAAGCCGGGGCGCAGGCGGAGGAGAGGTAGCCGAGGCAGCAGTCCTGCTCGCAGAGGGCCAAGAGGAGCTGCGGCCAAGCGTCGTGGCCGCCCTCCCAACTCCGTGTTCCAGGAGCTCGAGCAGCTGTACTTCACTCAACTGGTGGTCAAACCGACTCCAGCATGTAAGTTATGTTTGGATTAAAAGTCTGAGAGATTGTTTCTTTTTTTAAATAGTTTTAACTGGTACTACTTTAGCGACTCCCAAACTATGAGAGAGTTCAGAGCTGATCCAAAGATGTAGGACTCCACACTGCCAACATTTAGTTTACAAATCTATACAGGAACCATATAAATCATGGTTATTTATTGTGTCTTTCTTATTTGTAATGCCTACGTTTCTTTTCCAGCTATGGTGCGTGGCTGGTGGTGGATCAAGGATCCAGAGGAGCTGTATAGCACCTTACAGGCCCTCCATCCAAGGGGAATCAGGGAGAAGGTGCTCCATAAGCATTTGGCCAAACACATGGAGAGTTTAGCTGAGATATGCACCAAACCTATCAATGGTGAGTGTTGGTCATAAATGGATCCTCTCACTTGTTTAGTGGAGTTTGTCATTTTGCATTTTAACTCTGATCTATTAGTATTTGACATCATCCTTTTTTTCCCTTCTGTATCTTTCCCCCTGTCGCACTGTTACAACTGTTCTTGCCGGTCTAGATCCTATATTTGAGTCAAAGTTAGAGGAGAAGGATGTGCTGTTGGAGGCTCTGCAGCAGCCCTGGCAAGTGCAGGAGAAAGCAATGGAGACTGACATCTGCACCTTGCAGTGGGTGGAGGATCTGGAGCAGCGGGTCATTGCAGCCGACCTCCATCTCAAGGTAAGAAACTACCTCTCTTTATTTTCCTATCCTGCATCGTCTGATTAATCAACAATTACAACTGCAGTTGAGTTAACAAAGTCAAATTAAGAGGGAAGAGAGGCATCGGGTTATTCCTGTTTTCCGTCCGTCCATTCTCCTGAACTCGATATCTCAGGACCACCTGAAGTGATTTTCTTCAAGTTTGACACAAACGTCCACTTGGACTCAATGATTAGTTATAATTTAGTGGTCAAAGGTCTCTGTGACCTCATATTGAGAATTCATATTCTCACTTCACACAAAGATCTAATGGGGTAAAAATGATGAAGTGATTTTGGACAGACGCGGATGTAAGGAATACAATCACAAGGCGGTAATTCTACTTTGCAATAACAAGATTGAGGATGAGTGGTTTTTAATGAGACTCTAAGAGATGAGAGCAGAACAGATACTATTGGGAGAAGTTAATGAAACGAGTAGGGAACATGTACACGAACCACAACGTCAGTCGTTCCACACTTCTCACCTCTTATTCACTGTGGTCTCTCTGCTTTTAGGAAATGACTTGAATATAATTTGCAACATTTACTGACATATTTGGCTTGTGCTGTGGCCATATGCTGAGAGGTGTGCATGTGTCCCATTCACAACACAGTGAAAACATCTGAGGTGTAGTAACAACACATATCCGCTTTTTGTGTTTCTACAAGGCGGCACCTCAGAGTGCAGTGACTGATGCTGAATCCAACACAGAGACACCAATGGCAGAATTTCAGGTAACTATGTAAACACGATTCCTCCAGTTCTTTTAGTTAAGAAAAAAAACAAACACCATCTGTTTACTTTCCTCCCTCACTGATACTTAAACTGTCCCTGCCTCCTTTTTTAAGCCCTACACAATCCCAGATCCAGACTCAACACGTGACGACCTCCAATACTATGAACATGACGCTGACCCGCGTGATGACTGGATTGTGCGAACTAAGAAGGAGTGGTCCAACCTGCCACGTATGGTCACACACCCGGTGGACTTGGCAGTGCTGCGGTTGGCCAACCTCGAGCGAAACATCGAGAGACGCTACCTGAAGGAGCCGCTCTGGAACCCCGCAGAAGTGATGCGCCTCGCTCCTCTCACACCGACCCCGGGAGAAGAGCATCCCATGGATGTCTTCAGGTGAGATGGACTTTCTGTCTTTGGAAGAAATTTTGTTCTGTTTTTATATATCTTTTTAACTTATTTTCCTTTTTTAATTTTCTTCCGTTCCAGTCTGGAAAGCGAGATCACGTCGCGACTACGAACATGGCGACAAGCTCTGGATCGCTGCCGCAGCGCTCCCCAGGTCTGTCTGTGTTTACTTCAGCTGGAGAAGGCCATTGCTTGGGAGAGATCTGTGACTAAAGTGGTAAGTAACTTCAACTCTCAAGATTGTTGTTGGACCTTTTTGTTTTACGAACACACTGCACAAACTAACAGAAATATCACCAAATCCCATTAGCTGTCATCTTGACAATAAGGACTTCTTCTCTGCTTTGTATCCAGAATTGCCAGGTTTGCAGGAAGGGAGACAACGATGATTGCCTCTTGCTGTGTGACGGCTGTGATCGTGGCTGCCACATGTACTGCCTGAGGCCCAAAATCACCCAGGTGCCAGAGGGAGACTGGTTTTGTCCTACCTGCGTCGCCCAGGTCAGAACCCGTCCTGTGATTCCCGACTAAGAAAAATAATAATTCATAATTAACAAAGCTTGCAGGATAAATTAGGGCCGTTTTGAATTGAGCATTTTGTGGCGATTGTTCCCTTCAAATGAGTTCTTTGCTATATCAGAACCAGAAACTGGGTCATTGCCAAGTAGGTTTTAACATACAAGGAATTTGTATTTTGGTGCTCAAAGAAAGTACTGCAAAAGTCAAGAAATACAAGAGAGTATATGAAAGATATATGAAAATTTAAAGAGCTGTTCAGCTCCCCGTCAGCTCAACTTGCTTCCTTACTCGCTCCGTCTCTCAGGACGCCTGCGATACGCCGCGCTTGTCCAAAAAGAGGACCAGGGTGAAGAAGAGAAGATATGAAGACGACAGCTCCGAAGAGGAGACGTCAACGCGGCGAAGTAGTGGCGGCATGGCTACGCGGTACAAGGAGACCGTGACGCCTCCCTCGTCTTCCCGTCACTCTGGAGAAGGAAGCGCCGCTAAACGTCGTCGCATGACGACCCGCAACCAGCCTGACCTCACCTTCTGCGAGTGAGTCCTGCCTTTATCCACGTTGAGCAGAATCATCTCATTAATGTTACACGACAGGATTTATAGATAGTTGGTGGATTTGTGTTTAATCATTTTATTTCCTGCCAGGATCATTCTAATGGAGATGGAGGCTCACACAGCCGCCTGGCCGTTCCTTGAACCCGTCAACCCCCGACTGGTGCCAGGCTACCGCCGCATCGTCAAAACCCCCATGGACTTCCTCACCATGAGAGAGAAACTGCTACAGGGAGGGTAAGAGCCGAGTGTGCCTCTCGTTTCATTAATACATTTATTTATTAGCTCGCATTCACAGTAGTTCACTTATTAGGGGCATTAAGGAGCAGTCCAAAAGTCAAAATGGATTTAAAATGATGGATGTAACCATTTCCAAATTTTAAAACAATGTTATCCAACAAAATATTCTGCTTCAATCCATATTTATTGACGTTTTTTTTCTCCTGCCAAAAACCTTTTACTTTCCCGCACCCACCTCTATTAACAGGACGACTAACAACAATATAACGGCTCCACAAATTCCATTCATCTAACCACAATAACACAACATTAGATGTATGCTAGCATTCGGATACACTTCAACAATAAGCACAGAGAACATGAGCAATGGAGACCAAATATAGCACAGAGTCTTCTACAAGCTGCTAGATTGACAGCTGGGATTACTAAACAATATCCATGTTTGTTGTTATCGTTTGTAATGATAATATTGGGCGAGTGGCTTTGGAGGGAGGCCTGCAGTGATGGGAAGTGTTGCCGACTTTCTCGCTAGATTTAGCGACTTTTGGACCTAGTGTTGCTAGCTACTTTCAATGGAAGAGAGTTGGCGACACTGAGCTGGTTCTTCAGTGTTCTTCAACCTTTCCTAACTCTACCATCCACATCTGTCCTTTCCTCGTCTCAGGTACTGCAACTGTGAGGAGTTTGCAGCAGACGCTCAGCTCGTCTTCAACAACTGTGAGCTGTTCAACGAGGACACGTCGGAGGTGGGAACGGCCGGACATGCCATGAGGCGTTTCTTTGAGAGCCGCTGGGCGGAGTTCTACTCAAATAAGGACAAATAGAAGCTTGTGACGTTCCCCCCTGATGGTGGGGCTTGTATACTGTTGGTGCTGTCACCGTCCCAGGCACACTCTCTCCATTACTGCTAAGACTGTCTGGATGTTCTTCCAGCTCCGTGTATAGGTATATATGTATAGATTTTGGCTATTTGTCTGTTATTGTTTCCTCTACTGGGCGAATCTTTTGCAGGCCCAACAGCTGAACTGGCTTGAACTTGTACCCATTCCTCGTCACAGAGAGTGAGAACGCGTCTCTTCACTTTTCATTCCTCCTTTCGTGTCTCATCTTCACCTCATCTCCAGTTTGCATTCTCCCTTTCACGTCCCTTCACAAGCCCCCATGTCCTAGCGCGGCCTTCGGTCAAGCCCTGCTTGTGAGGTGATGACACGGTCTC
>NW_022280035.1:3422534-3436161 GCF_004355925.1 Anarrhichthys ocellatus | reverse complement strand
CCCCCCCCCCCCCCCCCCCCTCTCTGAGTGTTTTGGTTCTCAGACTCGTACTGGAGGTCGGAGACTGATCACACTTTTGCAGCCTAACTGCTGTGCACTGGACCTGCTCAGCACCGCTCGGCGACAAAATGGATCAAAAAGGCTTCACTGGGCTCGGGCCATTTCTTACCTGTTCAATGGAAACGTAATGTAATGTGGTCTTATGCCTAGAAGTAATTTTTTTGCTCAATATATTTTTATTATATATTCTATACATAAATATATATAAAGATTACAATAGCTGGGATTATTTAATAGCAATAGCGTGTAGTGGATGTGTACAGATGACCTTATAGAGATGTCCAGACGATTTCTGAAAAGGCCAGTTCAACTAAAAAGAATCTGTTCTTGGACCGTCACGAGTAGATGTTGTATAACCTCCACTTAAAGTCTTGCACGCCACACATACACACTTTTCACCTAAACACACATAAACATGCACACGATTTGACACACACACACACACACACACACCCACACCTTCTGCTGCTGTGTGAAAGACACTGGAGGATTTATTTGGTGTTGGTCAGTCGGTCTAGGGTTAGACTTTTATATTGCTCTGTCCCTCTTGTTAAAAGTAAATTATCAGCTAGTTACACCTGATCTGTGTCCCAGACTGTATACGACTGAATGGATTCCACGGCTCAGACTGAAATTTTGCTCCTTTATAGCAGGTGGCAACATCTTAACAGTGGTTAAGTGCAAGGCTGAGACCCTCCCATTTTAAAGACTAGAATTACGAAGGAGCTCTGATGTTGAGGTACTGGGCACATTCCTGCCTGGGTTTCTGTCTTACATTCCCTTTTATTGTTTTGGTTTTTTTTTTGTTGCTTTTCAAGGGCGAATTTACGCCGTTGCGTGGCGCGGTTGGTCTGCTGTGAAGGCGACGTGACGACTCCACAGTCTGGGTTTTATTTAAACGTGTTTCTTACACTGAACTCAAATCCGTTGATAGGAAAATAGACTTTGATGTTCCTTGTTACAATTTAAAGGGACAGACGTTTTTTCAAAAAAGAAAAAAAAAATAGATATGAAAACCAAACGTGGTGTTACGTGAACTTTTAATAATGTACAGTTTTGGTGACTTTAAATTTGTTCCTTTATATTTTTAGGACCAAATCATCATTTTTAAGAGGAGGTATTGCAAGACTCTGTTGTATTAAGGTGATGTAACACGTGTGCATCTGTAGAATGTACTGTGAGTTGAATAAAAACCACATCTAGTAGAGTATTCTTTCTCTCTTTGGCCTTGTATCTGGATCTCTTCTGTGTGTTCTCCATGTTTCTTGGGGTTTCCCTCATGGGTTCCCGTTTCCTCCCAATCGTATCTATCGGTGTGTGTTTGCAATAGACTGGGGACCTGACTGGGGACCTGTTTGGGCCCAGTGCATGCTGGGATAGGCTTCAGCCCATCCTACCTGAACAGTATTAGAGAGAAGGATATACTGCACATGGCTAATAAACTATCAGGAACAGCTCTAGTGCCAATGGGCCTCATTCACAAACCCTGAGTACGCACGAATCTGTGCTTAAACCGAGCATACATATGTTCTACTCTGCAAACACATTTAGAAATGCCTCAGACCATGCGTACACATAGACGATGAAGGCCCGGCCGGCTGTCTTATTGTAAACACTTTTAACTAAATGCACCTCATATTAAACAAGTCTTTATTAGACTACAATATTTAAAACCCAGAATTTACTAATACATTGGCTAAATGTGTTGTGTACTATAATAGTATTGTGTACTATGACGCCCTTTCATCCTCATCAATTATTGTCATCATTAAAATGTATATTTCAACGCTTCTTTAGGCCTTTTCACAGCAGCCATTTTGATATGTCACTGCAGGGTGAACACCGGTGTAATTAATAATGTTAACTATTGCCCTGTTTGATTTGTGTTGGGCATTCTGGCTCACTGGGATGGCTGAGACACACTAAATAGAAAGGGACCATGATTTATTTGTATCCATTACACCTGTGTTTACCCTGCTATGAAATGTCGAAATGGCTGCATAATTTATGACTCCGTCAACCTAGAAAAAGGAGGAAAAAAGGACCGCAGTGAACGTGTTGTTCTTGAGAGGCTAAAGGCCTTGTACCCATGTTCCTTTTACAGCAAAGGAATACAACTATTGCACTTTGACCATATGTTAGGGATAGAGCTGAAACGATTAGTCGATAGATCGATTCCTCCTTGTTTTTACGCATTAAAGTGTCTTTTTTTGTATCTATAAATGCTGCTGTAGTGAAAAAATGTCCCGTTGCGGGATTAATAATGTAATTATCTAAAAATTGATTAGTCAATAAAAAAGAAGCCTTAGATAAATTAGATCAAGGGGAAAAAAAAAGTACCATTTACTCTTATGAAACACTAGTATTTATAAATACTAAAGAGTGACATGAGCAAACCAGAAAAGAAGGTGACACTGTTAAAACACCGCTGGAACTGTTGGCAGATGAACATTTTAGTCAATAGTCATACACACCCTTTCTACATACACTACTGAAACTCTGTGTATCCCGAGGCAAGCCCACCACAATATGTCACATTTGTCACATTAAAAAAAAAAAAAGAGGCCCTAAATAATGCTGAAGTGTTTGGGCAGGGCTCTGCAGCTCCATGGAGAGTTCTGTCCGAGGCATATGCTGCTGGGAACGTCTTGCCATCACTCCCAGCTGCTCTACAGTGGTAGAGACTCAAGTGCAACACACCCACACGCACTTATATTCTAACACGTAAATCCACAAAGCATCTAAAAACAACAACAAACAAATAGGTATATAGCTTAGATATATAAAATGTGTTCTTTGTGTGTCTTTTGGTGCATCTCTCCCTCTTTCTTTGCCCTCTATCGCTCCCTCAAATCCCTGAGCAGGCACTTTACGTGAGTGTGTGTATATTTGTGTGTGAAATTGTGTCATTGTCAGCACTCTGGGCAGTGAGGGCTGAAAACTCCCCACGCCAGCGGGTTCCAGTGTGCCCCCCCCCCCCCCCGTCCCCCCCCCCCCCCCCCCCCCCCTTTGCTCACCCCAACTCCACACAGTTGGGCTTAGCCCCACAAAAGGGGGGATCACAGTTTAACAGTTGCCCTGGAGAGGAGGGGGTAATCCACGGCATAATGGGGCACCCCCTCCACCAACCAACCAACCAACCAGTTCATTCTGGACTCTGGCCCCCTGATGCCTGGAGGGTCAGGAGAGTCAGTTCGGACTTCTCCACATTGTAGTAAATGGAAAAACAATAATTTAGTGACACAAAATTCAGGTTGTGCGAAGCGGCCGTGACGTGTTGCACCGGCCACATTGCAGAGGTGAATATTCTCAGTTTTTAGCCAAACTGTGGAACTCAAGGTGCGTGTTTGTTTGATATCAAAGAGTGAAAATAAAAAGCCTGTACAGATGCTGCATCACAATAGGCTCTATGGCAACAGCATCATGAAAGACTCCCCCCCCCACCCACCCACCCTGCTCACTAATGGCCCCTTTCTCCTATAATTGATATGAAAATCAGGCTGCGCAAAGGGTGCCAGGTGCTCCAACACATGAGACAACAGGCCACGCTACCAACACCTTTAGCTTACGTTATGTTTTTAAAGGATAAGGCTGTTTATATTCTTCTTACTTTGAAGGCATTCCATGAAAAGAAGGAAATATTTAAGTAACAGTCTACAGCCATGCTTGCAGCTCTGTGAGGCTGCACTTAGCTGAATGCTAACATGCTGATGTCCAGCATGAATAATGTTTACCATCTTATTTGAAGAATGCTAACTATTTGCTTGCTAATTAGCACTTAACACTAAGTGGAGCCGAAGCTGATGTGAATGTTATTATTTTTGCATGTAGTTTTCATAAAGTTTCACTGTAGTTTTTTTTGTTTTTTTTAGCAAACACGACTCAAAAAGCAGTAAATCGTTCATTTGTAATATGATATATTTTCAGCTGTGGATTTGTCCACATTTGTTACTCTCGTGAGTATTTACAGCAGCAGGGCGGTGAACGTGCGACTGACTCAAAATAAACTACATTGCACATGTTCATGGTAATGAAGGAGCGTGTCAGCAAGTGCAGCAGTTGATGTGTTTTTAATAGTTTGTTGGACAACAATGGAGCTCTATGGCACAGATAAATAAGATCAGACAGTAGGATCAATTCATTGTTGGTTTTGGTCTTTTCATGACATTTGTTGATAAGAAGAAAAACCGAGAATGTCACTGGACTTTAAGGCCTGTCATACTTTGTGGTTTATAGAAGCTTGCTGGAATTTGAAATTGGCCTCTTTCAAGCTTTGGATTTTTTTTTTTGTGTCGTGTATAAACACAAACTGACAAACAACATATGCTACTTGAAATGACCCACTTTTGCGGCAATGCCTATAATTGCGATTTCAGTCCGTTTCCATCATTTTATGTCCTCACTGCACCCTCTGAAGAGGCCACAATCACTTCAGCTGGAAGATAAGTGAAAGGCCGACTCGTAGTTTCCTGAAGATGCATTCAATTCCATGCAAGTGCTCAAGGTCGGTAGTAGGCTATGTGTTGGAGGAAAACTGGGAGGGTAAGGGGTGTTACACGTGCAACCTTGGAGAGACATTGTTTCGAGGGCTTGCACTGGCAACTGTTTGTTCACAAGAAGACTCAGGGCCTGAGGTGTGTGGGGGGTGAGGAGAGGGTGAGGAGAGAGAGAGAGACTGAGAGGAGGGGAGGCTGCTGCCATCAAAGGATCTCTCAGACTCTACAAGTTAATGAGGGACATCACAGAAACCCTGAAGCCCTCAGACCCTGAGAGCTGAACACGGACGGACGGACGGAGACACAGAGGGAAAAAAAGCATTCTGAGGTGAAAATGACGTGGCGGGAGGTAAGAATCTTATATTATAGTAATTAATAGTAGTTCATGTTTTTAATACCACTTGTGCCATCGTTTCTCACATCCTTTGATAGCAGTAGAAGGGCTCTCTTAAGCAGTAGATTGATGAATGATTGAAAAGACATCCACCTTTGTTTATGTCCCCTTTCTTTCGTGGAGCTACGTAGTCGGCAGTTCTGGCGCGCCTTTCTTGCCGAGCTGCTCGGCACCCTGGTCTTAGTGAGCGCCATACTGGGTGCCTCTATGCCAGGCCCTGGAGAGGCCCCCCCGGGACCCCTGTACCCGGCAGTGGCAGTAGGTGTGTCGATTGTTGCGCTGGGACACTGTTTTGGAGAAATAAGCGGTGCACAGGTGAATGTCTCATAGTCACAAATTAAATTTAATTGTACATTTCTTTGCCTGATTTATTTTTCTTTGCTGGCGGTGACATAGCAATTGTACTCATATGATTTACTTGAGTATAAATACCAATACCACGATGTAAAAATACCCCCAAAAGTAGAGCAGTTCAGAAGTATTATGAGCTTAATGTGAGGCCTTAAAGTATCCAAAATGAAAGTAATCATTATTGCCTCTGTGAGATATTCTCATATAGGTATGACATTATTAGATTGTTAATATTGTGTTATTTGACTGTTTGCTTAAACTGCTTTATATCTTAACAATCTTTAAATTCAAACAAAGTTCTGCAGCATGAATCTGCATTATATTTTTGGTATTTTCTATAATCTTTGCCTTTAAAAATATACATATAATGGATACGTTTACCTCTTTAGGTCTCAAGCAGTTATATGATGAAACCATATAACCTAAAATCAGACAATACTTTTTTGTCAGTGGTGAAAAAAAGGTTGCATCTGTGACTGTATGTTATAATTTTATCTCCTTCCTAAATGTAAAATCTTAAAACTTAACTACAGCTGTCAGATAAATGTAATGAAGAAAGAAGTACAATATTTCCCTTTGTAGTTAAGTAGAAGTATGAAGTATCATAAAATAGAATAGTAAATAAACGTAGTTACTTTCCACTTCATCTCTATATTAACATTCTACATACGAATGCAGAATCTGTTGTATGCCTATTTGTGTGATAGCCGATGGGTACCCAGATTGCTTTCCATCACTGGCAGTTGTTGAGTTTGTATTATTATTATTTGTCATTCCATAGTTGTAACATTGTTTATATGTAAGTGTGTGTTTGTGCACTCTGATCAGCTGAACCCTGCTTTGACTCTGGCTCTGTTGGCCACGCGGAGGCTGGAGGTCCTCAGGGCCGTCGTTTATGTCGCTGCACAGTGTTTGGGGGCCTTTTTAGCAGCCGGGGCCCTTTACCTGGCAATGCCGGTCAAAACCACTGCAGACCACTTCATCAACAGGGTCAGTCCTCAGAGTTTCAGACGGTTACCTTTTAAAGCTTGAGAGACTTTACATGTTTTGAGAATACTCCCGTTTTACCTCACTCAGGTTCCTATAGAGGTGAATGCAGCCCAGGCTCTGGGCATCGAGGTTTTGTGCACCTACCAGATGGTCTTCACTGTGTTCTCAGTGGAGGATCAGCGACGGAGGGAAAGCCCAGAGCCAGGAACCCTGGCCATTGGATTAGCACACACTGCTGGAGTGCTAATAGGGGTAAGAGGAGCTGTCATGCTGAATTAGTAGATGCGCATTTACTCAACTCATAATTTGTTCTGAAGAAATGGTTCCACAACTAAAAAACACAAGTTTACAGACATTTCTCACTTTGTTAAAACAGCTAAACATTTTAAGTTATCTGGACCTGTTTTTATTGAACCAAAAGACAAAAGGAACTGACATTTTTAAGTTAAATGCTGATCATATATATTTCTAAGTCTTAACAATGTGACATCCGTATTTATGTCAAAGAATATAAATTCCATATTTTATTTTTGTAAAACGTCAGTCTCACGCCATTTTCTGTGGAATTAACGTTTACTTTAACTTTTCATGTTTTTTATCTCACAATCCAAAGACATACAGTTCAGAAAAACTTTACCCATAAGTGTGTCAGTATGGCAGCGTTGTTCAGGGTATTTCCACTGGTGTCCTACGAAAGGGTGATAAAATAAGTGAATTAGTTATATAGAATTATGACACATGAAAAATTACATAAAAATAATAGGAATCAGAGCTAAATATTGAAACGTTTGAAGAAGATTGGTGTACTACCACTAACTCAAGAGTATGGAGAGATTTCAGCAAGAATGATCTAACCTGGTTCTTCAAAAGCAGACTGAAACCATGTTGGAGGCTCTGGAGTTTTCTGGAGTTGCACTAAACTAAAGCCTTTCAGGGAGAATGCAAAAGTAACCATAAGACACACATTATGGTATGTTTACCATAAGAACTGTTCTGTGATGTAACCAGGTCACACTGAGGAAGCCATACAATGTAGAGAACGATACCCTGCAAAAATATTAGATTAAAGACAGAAAAAAAGCAAATGACAAGAAAACTTGAAAACGTGTTTTTTAAATTTGTGTGTGTTGTTTTTCTGTCAGGCACGATTCTCCGGTGCGAGTATGAACCCTGCACGTTCTCTAGGTCCAGCCATCGTCACTGGATTCTGGGAAAACCACTGGGTGAGAGATCAGTCTCTATAAAAAAACACTAAAACAATATGGCATACTGTACTCCGACATTTTTTTATGTTTTCGTTATAGCAAACTATACTATGCTAGTATTTCATAGCATACTATACTATGCCATTTTTAAAGACTTTTCTATCACTTTTCTATGCCATACTATACTATGTCGTTATTTTTGACATTTCTTTGACATGTTTATGAGTTGCTATACTATGCTATTTTTATGATTCTTTATGTTCTGCAATGCTATGACTTTTTTTGCATCTTACACTCTGCCATTCTTAGTGGCCTATCATACTATGACATTTTACCCAACATATGCCATACTAAATTATGACCTATTAATTACTTCCAACACTGTAAAAGTATCTATATTGCCTCAATTGTAAAGCTCAGTTAATATTCAGGTGATTCTAAGATGTCTACTCGTCTCGGACCATCCAGATAATTCAAAAGCATTATTCTGTCTCCACACACCTCTTGAATCTCAATCTCTTTTTCCAACCTCCAGGTTTATTGGATCGGACCAGTGATCGGTGCTATACTGGGCGGAGTGTCCCATGAGTTCTTTTTTGCACGCAGCGCCTCTCGCCAGAAGCTGGTGGCATGTCTGACCTGCAAGGACATCGAGATTGTGGAGGCGGCCAGCATGACGGGATCATCTCTGTCCACAGTCACACAGAACGCGAGAGCCAAGCAGACCAACAAACCAGAAAACAACTGAGGACACATGCAAGAATAAAACCCCCCAAAGAAACACACAAGCATTCTGCAATATCCGTCTCTTGGTAATATCTGCTACTAGCTCACATTAGCCACCATAGGATACTTCATACCAAACTAAGAACCCTGAATCTTTAAGCTTATCATGTTCAGTAATCATATGTTTTATGCTTGTAAATTCATCTTGGTGTTGGTCATATCTTCTTCGTCTCACTTTTACATTTTTAATAATTTCGGGTGATTTGGGGTTGTTGACATATGGCTTCCACATAAGATTGTTATTTTCTTGAAGCATCATGTGTCTGCAATTGTCCAATGTGTTTTCAAGAGACCACAATAAACTCACATGTTGCTCAGGTGTCAATACATCCATTAACAAAGGGAAGGTTACTATGATAACTGTGTTTACCTGCACATTTCAGTGAGTTATCCTTTCAATGTCCCTCCACTGAAACATTATCACCACATTATGGAGGCTACACATTTTGGCTAAAATGATTATTTCCCTCGATGCTTTTTGTTGCACATGTGAAGAGAAAGCTGCATTCTGAAGGAGATGAATGTTATATTTGAGGTCCCCGTTGGCTGTCATTAGTGGATGTAAAGGTCGAGCCAATATTGTGAGATTCTATGTTGTTACTTTCAAATTTGCACATCATTAAAATGTATAATGGAGATTCATTGAAACCCGGTTGAAAACCCCCATTATGTTGGCCATTTTCAGTTTCATCCTGCGTCTGTGAATGCTTTGAAATGCTAAAGAGGTCCTTGCGCTGCATTGTGGGTTCAATGATGCTCTCAAACAAGTCTCTCATGTCTGTGCCTGTTTGCGTCCGTCTCTTCTCTTAGGCCTCCCTTTCACAATCAAATGGACCTTTTTACCTCTGAAATGGCTCTAAAGAAAGAATGTTCAGTGGAAATAAGCTTTGTAATATGAAATTAATATGATGTGTATGTGTGTGTGTGTGATAATACGTGTTTGGGTGTGTGAGAGACTTTTTGTTTTCACAAAACCTTTATTACTATCGTGTGTGTTTTTCGTATCATTGCCGTATTTGTCTTGTCTTAAAATATGTAATTTAAAGGGTCAGTTCACCCAAATTCCCCCCAAAAAAAACACATTTTCTCAATAACTTCAAGTAGTATTCAACCATGCAGAGAGATTGGCTTTCATATGGGTTTTTCGATATCCGTCTCCTTAATTACTTGTTATAAGTGAGGAAATGTTTTTGTTATTGTATGAACTGTATCTTTAAAATGAATATAATAAAAAGTCTATTTATTATATATGAATATTCATAATTTAGGTAAAACATAATGTGCACTGTACTATCTGGATTTGACTGCAAATCTAAAATAAACCATGTGAGCAATCATTATGGCAGTGTAATTTAAACACACACACACACACACATATAAACTATTTACACACACACACAACGTGCACAATGGCTATAACTGCCACAGTGCCGCCAGCATTTTGCATTGTGTGTTTTTTCTAACATGTATAAAAGGGAGTCAAAATGGCAAGCACAGCATTCTGCATTCATCCCCCCCCCCCCCCCCAGCGCGATGCCCCGGTGCTGCTCAGTAACCCCACTATGCCCCACTCATCCCTGCTACCCTACTGCACCTCTCACTTTACCCCAGCTACACATGCACACGCACAGAACTTTCACGGCTCTGGTCGAACGTCGTCCTGCAACACAGACACTCAAACACACACACACACACATAATGCAAAGCTCTGCTGAGCGCCTCTTAGAAGCCTTTGTCACAACAGAAGACACAATCTGCTGTGTTATGTGAATCACTGTTGGTTCATTGCTTGTGTTTTTCTTCACCCTCTCACGTCTCCACTACACTACCATTGGCTGTGGAGCAGTGCCAGTGACGACTTTGAGCTCTGAGGCAATGTCAAGTTCAGGTCTTAGTGTTCATAACCACAGGCCTCGGCACTGACTGCTGCCATTTTAACTCCTCTTAAAGGCAGTGCTTGGTGGTGGGATTTTCTCAAGAACAATAAACGGAAGCGATAAATCACAAACTCTAGCGTTTAAGGAAACGCTTAGTTAGCTGTAACTTCTGTTCTTTAGTTTAATATGTATTTTTTTTCTTGTCTCTGTCCATACGTAGCCCACAGACAATGGTTTCACAGGGTCAGGCATTTCAGTGTATGGGTCAGTTCAGCGCTGTTAGCTTTGGGCACTTCCGTCAGGGGCCCCAACTGTATTATCTGCATGTGTGTGTATATGTCTATGTGTGTGTGTGTGTGTGTGTGTGCGCGTGTGTGCATGTGTGTGTCTTTGTGCATGCATGTTTGTGTTCTTTCATGTCTGTCCTTGTCCATCAGCATTTGAGTCCCCTGATTATGACAGTTATGAAATGTCAACAGATGACATACGCCCCAAAGAAAACTTTCTCCGCTCTTCTCCAGCTGCTCTTCATCGTGGCTGTTCCTCTTGGTTTTTCACTCCCTCCCCCCTTGAATATAAGATACAGCACTTCCTGTATTGTCTTTAGCCAAAAAACTCTCCCGCTAAATGTCTTTCATTGATTTCCACTCATTCTCGCTTTATCGGTTTCTCTTCTCGGGTACTCTGCCTCTCTTTTGGCCTCGTTCTGTTTTAGGGGGGGGGGGGCGACAGAGGGGTTAAGTTTGTTTGATTTAGGATGACCAGCAATGCCGCCCCCCGCCCTTGGCCCTACAGGGGGATTATGGCGTCACCTGGGGCCCCTGGGGGGGTATTATAAAGCCCCTGTCTGGCCCTCTCCCCTCCGTCAGAGAGGCTAAAAGGTCCACCGGACACTCTGTCTATCCCCGTCTCTACTCTAGAAACATCCCTTTAGCATTGATGCCCACCTCCTCTTGACAACTCTTCCCACCTGAGATCTCTGTGCCCACACTCCCACATTATCTCACACCTATGTCTTTGCGACAGGTGGACAGAGGTGGCAAGCGAGCGCAGCTGAGTTGACTTAACCAACCCAGTTCACGGCTTGGCAAAGATCCATTGGGTGGATTCGTCTGTTGACGTTCTGAAATCCTGTTTTGAGTGTTTTTTTTTTTTTTAGTCAGCCGAGTTAGCTGACTTTTTTGGCTGATTTTTCTTTAAAGAATCTTCTTCATCTGGTGGCGAGCCTCAAGTGAACAGTCACCATGTGGGAGTTCCGGTCCATGAATTTTTGGCGGGCAGTCTTCGCAGAGTTCTTCGGGACCATGTTCTTTGTATTTTTTGGCATGGGTGCTGCCCTGCGCTGGACCACCGGGCCTCATCATGTCCTTCATGTGGCCCTGTGCTTCGGGCTGGCAGCTGCCACTCTTATTCAGTCCATCGGCCACATCAGCGGCGGCCACATTAACCCTGCCGTCACCTTTGCCTACCTTATTGGCTCACAGTTGTCTCTTTTCCGCGCCATTTTCTACATGGTCGCCCAGTGCCTGGGTGCTGTGGCTGGGGCCGCTGTGCTGTACGGGGTCACGCCCGGCAACATGAGAGGCAACATGGCGATGAACACGGTAAGGACCCATCACAGATAAGAAAACAAACTCAGCAATGTTCTTTGAGGAGGTTGATTTCATGGCATACAAGTTTAAGAATTTGTTATGAATTCAGGTTCAGTTCAGTAAAGTAATCTCTTGAAACCAAACAAATGCTGGGTGTATAATTATTTCCAGTAAGTTATATATTTCTTAAATAAAAGAGAAATTCAGCAGTATATGTTTCATACAGATCTGAGATTTTTTTGACTTATACAAATATTTTTTCATCTACCTGTGTATCTCCAGCTGCAGCCGGGCATCAGTCTGGGAATGGGCACGACTGTGGAGGTTTTCCTCACCATGCAGCTTGTGGTGTGCATCTTCGCCGTGACTGATGAAAGGAGAAACGGACGCCTGGGATCTGCTGCCCTGTCCATCGGCTTCTCTGTCACCATTGGACATCTCATGGGGGTGAGACACAAGAGAAACATAGATATCAAATAACAATTACATATTAAAAAAAAACACAATGTAGTAACAAGTGTCTTGTGTTTTAGATGTACTACACCGGTGCTGGGATGAACCCTGCCAGGTCCTTTGCCCCTGCTTTGCTCTTCAGGAACTTCATCAACCACTGGGTAAGACCTGCAGTCTCACCGAAGACAACAATCTGAGCAGGAACAATAAACGAATGAACACTGTGTTGACTGATGTTTGCTGCTTGCAGGTGTACTGGGTTGGGCCAATGATAGGAGGTGCAATGGGCGCCCTCCTGTACGATTTCATGCTCTTCCCACGCATGAGAGGTCTGTCCGAGCGCCTGGCCACGCTGAAGGGCAGCCGGCCCCCCGAGAGCGAGACCCAGCAGGACACCCGCGGGGAGCCCATCGAGCTCAAGACGCAAGCCCTATAAACCGGCCCCTGTCCCCTTCTCCGACTGGGGCCGAGGGATGAGGGACAAGGCCCTGAGCTACGCCAACCCCACCTCCACTGCCCCCCATGCCTTCACACAACATCGCAAAAATACTAACCCAAACACTCACATCTAGACTAACATGATAAGATTGTTTTTCCAATGCCACTGTAAAAAACATCAACACACAAACAAACAAAGTTCACAACCTTCAACCTCAACACACAACAAGACTCCTCTACCCCCCAGTCCTCACTCTGTATTCTGAACTGGACATTGTGTTTTTGATATATGGTGACCAGAGCCTGAACCAGCAGCCCCCCCCCCCCATCCGCCCGCCTGCTTCCTCCTCTCAGCCAGGCCTTCATCTGGGACTCAGAGGAGCACCCTGAAATTGAGCAGAGAGGGTTCGGGAGGCAGGTGTTGGAAAGGGGGGAGGGAGGCCGAGGGCAGGATGAGGGTGAGCCGGGGATGTGGGTATGATATGAGAAGGGTAAGAGGGCATGGGGCAGGTGGAGGGTGGAGCAAAGGGGTGGGGGTTGGGGTTTGGGTAGAGAGGGCAACACTCTGGGTTTGTGGTCGTTTCAAGTTGGGTTAGACCAGTGAAGATGGGCATGCTTTTCAATATTCATTTGAATTTATCTCCATTTTAGTTCTTTTTTTTTAAGTTAATTTTGTTTTCTGCACTTCAGACACAAGATGTGGATGTATGATACCATTACATTTTACCAAGGTTTCATCATTTTCAACCACTACATTTTATCTGTGGGTTTGTGTTTGTGTGTGTGGATACCTCTGCAGCATGTGTGTGTGTGTGTGTGTGTGTGTGTGTGTGTGCAAGTGTGTGTGTGTGTGCAAGTGTGTGTGTGAGAGTGAGTGTGCATGTGTGTACCTGCCTGTGAGTATAAGTGTGTTTACAAGTTAGTGTGTATAGGTGTTGTGTGTGTGTGTGTGTGTGTGTGTGTGTGTGTGTGTGTGTGTGTGTGT
>NW_022280035.1:3415663-3422524 GCF_004355925.1 Anarrhichthys ocellatus | reverse complement strand
TGTGTGTGTGTGTGTGTGTGTGTGTGTGTGTGTGTGTGTGTGTGTGTAGGGGTGTGTGTGAGATCAAGATTGCAGATACAGTATTTTTTATTTCATTTTATTTTCATTACCCCTCTCCTGTTTCGTACCAATAACTGTGCTCATTTTGTCATCAATTTTTAAGACATGATCATTTCTCCTCCCCTCACTATGGTATTTGCTATGATATTCATTTTTACATAAACCATCTGCTTTTTTTGTTCTGAACCAGCGTAATCCAAAGGAAATGTTGTATCCCAGACTTTGATAGCAGGTCTGTTCACTGCAGATCGGCTGTGCAAGCTTTACATTGAGTCTCACTGGGAGCACGAGGCGTTTCAATAAACATTTCAATGATAATAAACATAAAAAAAACGTGATACAATGTTGGAGTCATTTTTGTTCCTTTAAATTTAGCATATTGTGAGGTTGCTGGGCATTGTGGAAAATGTGAAGTGCAATACATTATTCTGGCCGGTAGAGGGCGAAAAGATCCCATGCCAGACTCTCACATTTAAAATTTGAATTAGTTAAGGCAACATAAATGATTTTTTTTTTTTTGACAAAAATGAATCATAGAGCATAAATAGTTCAATGTGCTTTTAGAAAATCAATGTTGTAATAGGTTAGACAGGTTTGAGGTGTATATTGAGATGTAGATAAGGGAAGGGTTGTATGAGTAAGACAGGGTTCACCCAAAAGCTTGTGTTTGATGAGAAACACCTTCATTTATCTTCCACTGTCTTCTGTTCTTCTGCACCACAGCTGATAAACTACAGCATGGCTCCACCTCCAGAGCCCGAACAAAAAGAAGGACAGTTAAAGAATAAGTCAACATTTTTCTTATGGTCAACAATTCCCATGAAAAACAACAATGAATTGCTTCCGCTATAATGTGTTGTCTGTGTAGCCAAAGCCTCATTCCTCTGTTCCATAGAGTTCCATTGTTGTATAAACACTATAATAAAAAGAAAACAATGAGCCATACTGTTGCTGTGGGTGAAATGTCCAAACTGTTTTTAAAATGAACGTCTTGAACGAGCTGAGAGCCAGATAAAGGCAGGTCAATTAACAAAGAATTGAGACACAGAATAATAGATTGCCACTTAAGGACTTTTTATGGAATTTTGTTGGTAATAACATAAACATATAAAATGTCACAGGCCTTATTATATAAGTTTAATGGCAGGTGGGAGAGAAACAGATGTAGCCTACAGTGTGGTGAAATACCTTAAAAATATCATAGTATGGTTTGTCATAAACAGGTCATGTAAAGTCATAGTATAGCATGTCATGAACATGGAATAAAAAAAAGACCTAAATAAATATAATAAAAAAATCGTAGCATAAGATGACAAATAATGTCATAAAGTTCAAAAAAAGTCATCGTATTGTATGTCTGGACAAGTCACAAAAAAGTTATAGGATATGATGAACATGTCAAAAAAGTGATAGTAAAGTACGTCAAAAAATATAAAACATCATATTGTAACATGTCAGAGTGAATCGTTTTAAATGAATCATACAAATTCATAGTATAGCATGTCATAAACATGTCAAAAATAGTGAAAATGTCTGATTTATGTCATAAAAATATCATGTAAAGTCCTAACATGACAAAAAAATATAAATACAGCATGTCATGAAAATATGATAAAAAGTCATAATATAGCAGTCCATAAAAATATCGCAAAAGTCATAGTATAATATGACCAGTAAAGTCATAAAGTCGTAGTATAGTATGTCATAAATTCATGAAAAGCCATAGTATGGCAGATCATAAAAAGTCATATTATAATATGTAAGAAAAGTCATATTATAAGTCTAAATATAGTCATATATTAAGTCATAAACATATCGTGAACTAGTCAAAATAATGTTTGCATAAAATGTCGAAAAGAAATTACATAGTATCGTATGTAAAACACATTTATATTAAAAGTCATTGCATAGCATCTCATACAAATGTCTTAAAAAGTCATAGTACATCATGTCATAAGATGTCATAATGTGGTAAAAGTCATCGTATAGTACGTCATAAAAACGTAATGGCTTCAAAATATGTAAAACGTCATAGTTTACCAAAAAAGTCATAGAAAGTCATAGTATAACATGTCATAAAGAAATCCTGGTATGGTATGTCAAAAAACATAAAGTATTAGTAGTTTGTCATAAAAAGTCATAGTATACCATGTAATAAAATGTCTTAAATTAAAAAAAACAGGACCTGGAAACAGGTGTGCTCCCCATCCTCTCTACAGATCACTAATTAGCTCGATACCTTAACACTTGGGTTTGATTTGACTCACGTGTGACTCAGGTTCCTGGCAGCAGCCGTTTCCCACAGATTTATAACCTCAATTACTGCAATTCTACAACACTCCAAAAACATATATATATATTTTTTTTTAGAAATATTCATTTTTATTTTGCATATTTGTTTTAAACGTGACGTATGGCTTGGTTTATGACTTTACTAAGGTGGTGCCACAGCACCGTGAGACTCCAGTATTATCGCTGAAGCATCCGTCTGTATTCTGCAGCTGAAAAAAACCAGAAACAAAACAAAGACAACTCTGAGCAGTACAATGGGCTGGAAAAGGAGCTCGGTGCTGACACTGGCGTATACTGCATCGCTCCATTTCTCTCTCTCACTCGACTCGCACACAGACCAACAGACACCAAATACACTTACACATATTCAGTACAACATCACCTACATCCAAACACATTTACTTGATATGTATTGACAACTTTGTAATTTAGGTATCATAAAACCAAACTATCCAGACACTCTCCAAAAGTTACAGGTCCAGAAAAATAGCCTAACAAGCCGCTGCAGGTATTTAATGTGATGACTATTGTGTTTTAAGTGTTAACAAAGTCTCTCTCTCAGTAACTCTAGCAGCAGCAATACAAAATACAAAATACCAGTGTTGTCTACCTTGTTCAAGCTCATCCTTTACCATCGTATTTGCATATTCTGTTAAACTGTGATTATCACCGTGTAATCACTTGCCAGCGGTAGATAAAAGGAACAAAAAAAGGGGAGCACAATAAACATTTTGTCCATTTGAGATGAGAGACTAATAAAAATGACAAACAAACTGAACTGGGTACAGAGAGAGAGAGAGAGAGCGAGAGAAAGATCTCTAAGGCCATGGACAGAAAGGTAACCTTGAAGAGGAGGTAATTGGGCCTTTGTTTCTGGCTCTCGGCTTGGCTAATATCCAGCATTCAGCTCAGTACCTTTGGAGAAACTGCAGCCCCAGCATCGTGTCAAACATGACATATTTCTCGTTGTCTTTACCGGTGCGCTCTCCAGCAGTCGACCTGCCTCCAACCTCAGGGTCAGTGGTAAAGACAGAAACATCCAGAAGATTACCAGTCGTCTGCCACGTATGAAAAACATTCACATCGAGTGCTGATAACTGTAGCAATAGAACATTTTCATCACCTATTACAACAACAATTATATATATATATATATATATATATATATATAAAAAACAGGAAGGAGAGTGCTTTCTAAAAGCCCTTTTGATTACATCACACTCTCTCCCTGGTTAACCAGTCCTGATGATGTCACAGGTCAACAGTCACGCTGCTTTGAATCATCAGTTCGGCAGCTGCAGCTCCGCGCAGAGCTGCTCACTGCATGCGGTCGGGCTGGTGCAGAGGGTAATGGAGGAAGGCCTGCGGGGCGGCAGACATGGTGGCGAGTGCAGCCAGGGGAGGATGGATGGCGGATGGAGGGGTCGGGGACGCTGTGAGAGCGGGCGCCGGCGTGCCGGGGGAGAAGCTGTAGCTGAGGTAGCCAGCGGCGGGCGACGGGGACTGGGTGTAGGGGTACTGCTCCAGTCCCGTGGGGGCATAGTGGCTGTAGGCGGAGCTGTAGTCCAGGTAAGGGGAGGCGAGCGCTGCTGCTGCCGCTGTGGGGCTGAGCTGGGACTGCAGCACCAGGCTGGGATGGAGGAAGGCCTGCGGGTAGACGTACTGCTGGGCGAGCCTGGAGGAAGAAGGGTTAGAGGTTAAATGATCAGGCAATGAAGGAACAGAAAGTTAATCAGCAACAATTTTGATTATAGATTAATCATTTCAGTTTATTTCTTCAGCAAAAAACAAACAAAAGTATTTTTCTGTTTTTCTATTTTCTGCTGTTATTAGTCTGTATATTTTGTAACTTTTAAATCGTTATTTTCATATCTCTAAATGGCTTGGTGACACCTGATTGGAGATGCAACTACAATTGTTGTTGAGACAAAGCTCTCTTGAACTTGATCTTTTTTTGTTTCTATATGACTTTTTTTCTGCAATTTGTACAATTACAGTATATGTGGAAAAAGAAGCATGCCAAGCTAAGCCCCAAAAACAAAATGAGTGGGATAGAGGAGAGAAGAATAGAATGACACACACAGGTCTGACCACATCCATATCTGTGTCTGAATATCCAATGACAACATCTGCAAGATGTGATTAATGTGTGTTCAGAGCTGTCGCTCGGTGTGAGATCTGATCCGATTATTAAATGACATTTAAACAACAGCAACTGGAGACAGACACACACACACCCAAGTTGCAAACTGACTGCAGACCTTTCTTTACATCCCAACATTAAAAATCGGAGTCCTATTAAGGCCTCCTCCTCCTCCTCTTCCTCCTCCTCCTCTTTTATGAGCAATTATTGGCACCGTTGCCTTGAAATAGACCTTCTCCCTGGTGTTTTAAGTAATTAGCACACTGCCTGAAAAATGTTCAAAAAGAAAAGCTTTGTTCCAAATAAAATATCACCGCTTCAAAGATGAAAACGCCACATAACGAGAAATAACTATACGTAACAATAAAATCACAATTGTTGCATTTCTGAATGAAAAATGTGGTCTCTGAATTGCATGCATGCACACTCTCTCTCTCTCTCTCACTCACACTCACACACACACACACACACAGTAAATGCAGTGTATATGAGGCTGTTGTTACTCCGAGCCACGGCAGTAATGAGGAGAAAAAGTGCTCTACTGTCCTCTTGTATTCACTCATGCCCTTGCCTGAGGCTGCCCGCTTAACCTGAACTGCCTCAGTTTACATCTGGTAACAGCAACAGCAATCATATCAGAAGAAGTGGGTTAAAGCTGCTTCAGTAAAAACAATAGTACATGACAGCATGTAACACTTACACTCCCGTGATCGGCGCCTACAGTCCAACTCATTAACCTGACGGTAACCTTGCCACCAAACAGGTGATCAGGGTGGAGATGCGGCTGCTGCTGCTGCTGCTTACCCCTAAACAGAGCCAGAGCAGGGATCAGGTGTACACAACAAATACTGGGACCGGGTCTTTTCATACCCACTCTGTTGTATACACAACACACACCAGTATGTGTATCATGCCTGCCAATATTCGCCCATATGACCCATTTCAGTTTTAAAGGTATTTCACTTTACTTAACTCTTCTATGGACTTATCGAACCCAGCTGAGCCCGACTGAGGAACCTTTAAGTCCCCAATTTCTCCTCAACTTACTTAAATGTTTCTGTATCTGCTTGTTTTCATTGAAGCCAAACTAAATGACACTTAAATTGAGTGAAACATTAATAATTTTAGGACACCATGTCTTCATGGATGCACTGTCACATGAAATGGATAACTGCAGATGTCTTGTGCATCATGCTGGAAACCTTTTAGAACCTGGACTAGAATTTAAAATAAAGGTCTTCGGGATTTTCTCTTCATCTCCCACTTAAAAGGAACAGTTAATGTATTTCTCATTTTGGAAAATATGCTTATTCCCATTCCTGCCAAACGTTAGATGAGAAGACTGATACCACTCGTGTGTCTGTGCTAAAAACGGAGCAACAGCTAACAGGACAGGAATCAACACCTTATATCTGGTTTGTTTCATCTCTTTCTCCCCCTTTGGACAGAGCCAGGCTAACAGATTCCAGTCGTTATGCTAAGCTAACCGGCTGCTGGTTGTTTATTATATTTATTGAACAGACACATGAGTTGTATTAATCCTCCGGCCTTTTCCTAAAATGTCTACCTATTTCTATAAATTGAGTGTAGATTGCAGGTGTGTTGTGCATCATGTTAAACACATTTCTCTGTAATTCTGTCCGTCACAGTTGGTATTTTTTGGAAACCTTGAGATCTGGACTAAAATTGAATATAAAGTTCTGAGGATTCAAACACCAGCTGTGGAAACAACAGGAAAACAACAAGCCTGGCTCTGTCCAGAGGTAGAAATAAAAATCTACCAACCAGCACATTAATTAACACTTTGTATCTTGTTTGTTTAATCCGTACAAAAAGGAGAAAAAAAACAACAACTTGCTGTTTTATTGCGGGTTGTATGCCAGACTGTTTATTGGTTCTGAGCAGTTGCCAGGCAACCAGCAGACACTCCAAAATTACAGGTTGCCTTTGAAAGATAGTCCAACACACAATCATCCTTAAAACTGTGAACTGTCAATGTTTCCACTTCACAAAAACCAAAGTCTGAAAACAACAATACACATCGTGTTAATGTTGTAGCTTTAGCGGTGATGCTGGCGGTGCAATCAACACACCCGATAGTGTCTCTTTTTAAACAGGAAGCTCTCAGTAAAGGTCTAAACGTTCTACTGACAAGAGGTTGCAAACGATCAAGACTTCTATTTTTTTAAATTAATTTTAGCAAGTATGCGTATCATTTTTATTGGTAGAACAGTATGAGCTTCCAATCTTTGTAAACAAGATTGATTGTGGTATTTTATCACCTTAAGTGTGTGAGCCTACTGCGAAATGTGCAATCTGGATTTTAGAAAGGCCTACAGGCTGAAAACACGAGCTGTGTGTGTGTG
>NW_022280035.1:3414946-3415563 GCF_004355925.1 Anarrhichthys ocellatus | reverse complement strand
GAGGTTTTGACATGGGCCTGTCAGCATGAGCAAACATCCCCACAAATGTCATCACATTTCGGTTCAAATGCTGCTCTGAATGGTGCACAGAAACATGTGAACGTCATCTTTTTTAACTGACCACTTTGAACCGATCAGAGAACACACGCACTCTTGTGTGAAATAACCAAAACTGCTTTAACTGGCAAAAAGTAGTGTGTACATGTAAGTCCACATCAGCCACAGTACGTCATCGAGAAAAAAAATAGGTTTCCAGGGACTCTAAGGGAGACCTGACCAAAACAAAGAAGCAACACCGTGACGAACATGTAGTCTAATGACATTCAACAACAACACATGAAGTCAAAACACAGCTGAAGCTAATATCAGCCCGCTCCTCAACACCGCTGTATCTCGTCTCTCCCCACTGGAGCTCTGCGAGTCTCTCCCAGAGCAGAAGTGCAGTGTCATTCCCTCGGCTGTGTGCCGCTGCCTGCTTGTGCACCGGCCTGACTGATTCAATGTGACAGCGGCATCGTATGAGAGGGAGCTGCGCCTTGCCTCTCTCCTCCCCATGCCTGGCATCATTGCTGGCTGTCAAACACACATTCTCATATACATACATATATATATATATA
>NW_022280035.1:3398548-3404946 GCF_004355925.1 Anarrhichthys ocellatus | reverse complement strand
TAAAGAACAGGAGCCTTATTGTAGACAAGATCTAGAACCAGCTATCTTGTCACCCAACATAAAAATGTGTAATATGAAGGTTTTATATTTGGGAAAAAGAAAGCTGGTTCTAGATCTTGTCTACAATAAGGCTCCTGTTCTTTATCAGCTGCCCAGGCCTTTTTTTTTAAACTAAAGCTAGAGCTTGTCCCTAAAATAAAAGTCCTTCACTTTGCCAAGAAATGTTTGACTCTGACTGCAGTCATACTGATCATGTCAAAGACACATCTAGCCTCGGAGCAGCGAGATCTGAGCTGGACAGATGCGTCCTCTGCACATACTAAACTGAGAAACATCAAGGTTTCACATGTGCGGTTTATTTCTCCCTCATCCAAACGTGTTTTTTTTCTGTCTACTTTGTAATCTAGAGGCATTAAGCCAATTGATTCAAACTAATTCGATTTCCTTTAGACAAAGAAGATACTCAAATTAACTGACTTATTTAAATGGGGAGACAAATAACAACAGTGATAGTTATTTAACATAGAGAGACTTTCCTGTTGAGAGACACTGAATCTGGCATTCATTCAAAACACAACCCATCTTGCAGCTGTGTGCTTCTGAGATCTCTTGAGGTTACAGTTGATATAAACTGGTATCGCTTCTTCTTCTACAACTGATTTTCACCATAAAACAAACTGACTCTGGTTTGCAAGAGATTTTCCCTTCAGAGCGCATCGTGTTGGAAAGGAAAGCTAATAATTAATAGACTAGTCGATTCCAGGGGAACTCCAACCAGCCTTCTCTTTTTCTGTGTGTTTTGAGGTTTGTTTAGAGGATTTGCTTCTTTTCTTTATTTTACACGTGTGTAAATTGAATATCTTTGTGTTTTGGACTGCTGCTAAAGATGTCGCCTCAGACTCTGATGGGTATTTGTTTTTTTTTTTTGCTATGTGTTCTCATATTTCTTAGACTAAATAATTAATCAATGAATCAAAATAGAATTGGTAAATTGTTTGATGAGAAAAGGTGCATATTTAAACGTGTTGGTTCAAACTAAACACAGAGATACATTTAAAATTATATGACTTCAAAATAAAAGCTTCACAAACACAGAGGACTATTAAAAGTTAAAGGAAATCAATAACTTTCCAACATTTAAACTGGAAGCAATTCATCTTCACTTTATAAATAAGCAATGCAGTCTGGAGTCAGCTCTCAAAATGTTTGATCTATTCTTTATAACAGCTTATTCCTCACCAACGGCGTGAAGGAATCGTGTAACTGTGTTTTGAATAGGACTAACCAAATTATTTTCTTTATCAGTCAATCTGCTGATTATTTTCTCGATTCATTGATTAAATAGGGTTAAAATGAAAAGTCTTGTATTTTCCAACCAACAGCCTGAAAAAAAAACAGATAAACACACATCTGTTGTAAACATCTTAATGCTTGAATGTACGGGTGTTTCCACTCCGATAGACAATGTGCCACCTTCTGTGTGCGTTTGCCTCACAGGTGTGTTAGCTAGTCAGTGTGTTAGGTGACATTTCTGCCTCTTTTGCTCCAGTCAAAGCTGTGACTCTTCCCGGGAAGCACGGATTAAAACTCCCTTCGCTTTGAATGTCTGGTTTCATTGCAGGAGACCATCAATCAAGCCATCATCACTCATTCATAGACTCATCTGGGTCAGCCTCAATTCCCTCATCGCTCATTCAGAAATTGAGGACTGCAATATTAATAGCACTCAGAACAGTTGAGGTTTTTAATGGACTTCTCTGTAGCCGCAGGAGCAGAACATCCTGGACAAAGTCAGTGTGAAGAGCTCCTTTTCCAAAACACCTCATCATGTATATTCCTTAAAAGCACCTCTAAAATACAGAGGATCCCGTCTGTAAAACTTTTTTTTAAATCAACCAAAGACTAAAAACATGCTTTGCACTCTTTTCCCCCAAACACCAGATATTTCAGTATGAAAGTCAACAACACAACTGACAGCTGTGACGCTGGTTGACAATATCCTCGTCTAAGATCCCCAAAACAACACTCAAATATCAGCAAATATCCGAGTCAAGCCTCAGTAGGGTTCGACCTGCAGCGTCGCTCTACTGTCTGTAACAGCCCCGGAAATGAATCATCCTCCATGTTTCACTCAGGAACTGAGTCATAAGGCTTCCTTTGGAGTTCACGCTGAACCTCGGGGAAACTGGACGAGGAGGCAGAACGTCCTTCATGTGTGGATTACAGCGAGTTTACGGAGAAAACCACCAGCAGCTCCCATGAGGCCTCAGCTCGGCTCAAGTCCATTAGGAGTAGGCGACATGGCAAGAATCCCTCACTGTATTGGATGTCATTTGATACATTAATATATATTGTGATATGGTACTTTTTCTGGAAAATCAATTCAGAGACTGAATTAAAGAAACGATTGAATACCTGACAAATAAAGGTACCTCGTTAGGCTGCAACTGGCGATTATTTTCATTATCGATTAATTTGCTGATTATTTCCCCAGTTAATCATTTTGTCTATTAGGTGTTGCCCGTTATGATTCCCACAGCCGAACGAGATGTTTTTGAGTTGCTTGTTTTGTCTGACCAACAGTCTAAAACACAAAGATGTTAACTTTACTATCGTATATGACAAAAAAAAAAAAAAGCATCAAAGCTTAGTATTTGAAAAGCGTTTAACCAACAAATGTTTGGAACGTTCCCCAAGCCAGTGTGCGACAAATTCGACATGTCGATGGCACCACTGCATTGCTACAGACGTATGTGACCGGGTTGTGTCATACTTTAAGAAGGTTTGCCGTGACGATGTCTAAGCTCGACGTATCCTCATACACCGGTTTATAAGATATCTTCTGAAAAAGTTACTCCCCATTTTTCATGCAATTTCCTGTGAAAGTCCAGCAACACGTGACCATTTTCGCTCGTTACATACATACAGTCTTTCTAAAATAAACTTCAGTCTTCACAGGAAACAACTTAGTTAGGTTTAGGAAACGATCGTGGTTTGGGTTGAAATAACTAGGCAATAACTGCCGTTACTTTACGTAACAAATAAATTACATGACAAATAAATCAATGTTTACTTCTCTTTTCACACAGGCCATGAAGACCGGTTTCGTTTGACCCATTCTGTGTCTTTGAGGTCTTTATACTTCCGACTTCATGATTGGATTGACGTGGATTACAGACTAAATTTGTGTAGGTATAGCTAGGAACAATGTATGAGAACAGCCTGCTTTGCTTTATGTGTGTTACTGACAAGGAGAGGACAACTGCGTCTTTCTTAATGTTTTCCTCACAATCAGCAGTCTCCATGGGCATCAGGAGAAGCCAAACGCTGACCAATCACAGTTCTTGTGGTCTCCATGCATCTCAGCGGCCGCTGCAGCCCTGACGTGTAGTTAACATTTTTTAGGCCTGCATCTGTAACCCTTCAATGCAGGACTATGAATTCAACCAGAGACCAGAGACTTTGTGGGATTGCTGAGCTCCAGGTTGGAAACCACGGCCTGATACACCCAGAGATATTAAATAGATAGCATATGTTATAATGCCTCTGCGTGTACAAACATGAAGAAAAAAAAAAAGATAATAGAGAAAGGATGCAGGGAAGTTTCACTAAATGGCTTGTATCCTCAGTAAAGCCCAAGTCATGCGTGAGAGAAATTCAGAATTGAGCTTCTCATGTGTTTAATGGCCCAGAAAGAGAGAGAGAGACAACAGTCAAAGACCAATCAAGATACGATGCACGGACACAGATACGGCTGAAAACGTCTTTGAAGCAGAGTTTAAACAGCATCATTTTGGCGTCTTCCCCCCCCACCCCCACTTTCTTTCACATTGCAGAGTGGCATTAACTACCACAACCCGAGTGGAGAACGGGAGCGAGTGCTCACAAATGTCAAGGACGGAGGAGTGAGATGTATTGTGTTGAGGAGGAGGTAGGTGAGAGAGAGAGCGAAAGAGAGGTGGAAATAAAGGTATTGATTCTTCTCCGTCTTACCCATATTGCCTCTGAGCCCACGTAGGATGGACTTGCTGAACTCCAACAGAGAGACCTGCAGACAAAGAGAGCCAGCGATGAAGAGATATTTTAGCTACTGGCTACACAGGCAACGAGAGAGACGAGCAGACAAGGACAGAGACGATTCTCTGCCTCTCTGCCTCAGATTGTTAGCATGTGCAAGACGGTATCCGTTATTCCCTCAGCGCACACACACACGCGCACACACACACATCTGTGACTTCTCTGCCTCCAGAGTTCACCAGGGATCAGCTAAGGCCGAGTAAGAAAGGAGAAATCTCTCCTCCTCCTCCTCTCTGCCCTTCCTCTGACTTCATGTCAACATTCCTCCAGCTATTCATTCCTCTGCTACTCCTCTTTTTACTGTACAGCCATGACTCCATCAGCACTCCTCTTTTGTTCAAACCTATATCTAAATGCCCACTTCCTTTCTTCACCAGCACAAAGAGGAGACAGATGCGCTATTATTTAATTCTCTTAACAGCCCCGTCCCCTCCTGCTCTCCTTATTCACTCCCTCTCCCATTCTCTCTCGCACACAATAACAAAATACCAAGCGCTGCCATATCCCATCAGCTGCATGCTTGGGGAGTTGCGTCGCAGCACCGGCCCCAGAATAAGGACACACAGTCAGTTGTTGTTGGCGCCAGTGTTTGTCAATCACACCTACACTCGGCAGTATTTCAGCTAGCGAGCATTAAATGAAGCAGCGAGGGAGAGCTGCTGTCAAGGTCTGGTGTGCAGCGAGATGTCGGAGGGGAAGCACGACACTGGTTGACACTGAAAAAAGCCCAGCGGCATGAAAGCTGTGCGTTAAATCAAGTACACAAACAGTGAATGCATAGTGGGAACGAGCACAGACACAGTCTCGATGGAAGGAGCATACCAGTGGTTTTGTACGTTTTATCCCACTAACCTCAAATTTGTAAACATATTCATCGGCCTTTAGATTGATTAACTATCCTCCAGACAGCTGTGGGTTTCCATTCATTTCACTGCGGCATGAAAAGCAACGTGCAACAGACTTGAAAATCTTTACCATTCGACAGCAACATTCAGTATCTTTCACCGAGTAATACAGAAAACTTAATGTTTACTGCGGTGGACTACAGATCTTGAGTGAGGTTCAAGTCTCTGGAAGCCTTTGGCTACCCGGATGTTAGTACATCAATTCATCATTAACTGTTTTACAAGTGAAACTACATATCTGTGATCCGTTTTTCTTTCAGTAGGAACCAAAGGGGCTTGGAATTGAGTGAGGCAGGAAGTATTCAGAGAAGGATTAGCTGTTGGTCTTTTTATGGGGTATGTTTAGAAAATCACCAGCTTTATCCTTTACATGATTTGTAGGTATTGTATTGTTAAAATATGGTAAAAAACAACAACTGATCTAACACACTTACTAGATTGCGAGCTGCGAGGCTTCGCTCCCAGGTACGCCAGGTTCACGTTGGCCTTCCTGCCGTCGATGATGGGGTTGGCGTCTTTGCACGCCCGCTCCGCTGCTCCCCTGTCCACCATGGTCACCTGTTGACGGTGTCACAGCATCACTGATTAATAATCACTCTTTAAGCGACACAATTGCATGCGAAAGCTTCTCTTATCCAGTGTTGAAGGATCGATCCCAACATGATGAAGCATCAGACCCAGAGCGGGTGAGGGGAGGGGGATGGGGGCCCCGAGGAAGCTGCTGTCCTCGTCTCTACTCGAATGATTCAATCTTTTTGCTAAATGTGTGAGGAGACATTAACTCCAGCTCATGAATACAGCTATCATTGTGTTTGAATGCTTCCACTGGAGCTTATGTAGGAGGCAGATTTGTGTTATTTTTTCACACTGTGCTGTCAAGGATGAGATACTGGAATCTACCTTGAGGGAGTTTGTTGAGGAGTGGGCAGATAGCAGTGGGAAGGGGTGGTGAAGGTTAACACACACACACACACACACACACACACACACACAGTTAATATATGAGGCAAACTAGAGCTCCACCACCAATAAATGGGACAGTGAAAGTAAAACTGCCTCCGCTTGCTTTCGTTTCGCAGCAGTCTGATGCTGCGAAACGAAAGCAAACAGAGGCAGCGGATGGTTTGAGATTGTCGGGGTTCAAGAAGCTGCTGTAGGGAAGTCAGACTGCTAAAAGGGGAAGTCAGGGATGAAATGAAATGAGCACGCTGACCCAAAACAACTCATGACAATACTGGTCACTTGGCTGATTTGCTCACTGGCTACGAACAGGTAGAGATCATTTCAACTGCTACATTTCAGTCCATTCACACTTCAATAATCCCTTCTTATCTTTTTTTCCCCACACACAAACTCACAGTCTTTCATACAAACCAAGCACATCCTGCTAGGGGGGGGGGGGGGGGGGGGGGGGGG
>NW_022280035.1:3379525-3398448 GCF_004355925.1 Anarrhichthys ocellatus | reverse complement strand
GGGGGGGGGAGGGGAGGAAGTCAAAATGAAATTACTGCAGCCTTATCTTGCAGAGCCAACTGTCATGTCACACCTCTGTGACCACTCTCCCCCCCTCTCTCCCCCCTTGTGTCTCTCTCTCTCTTACACAAACACAGTGGAAACAGACATCTGTCGACAGCTGTGGCAGCTCATTACCAACTCACTTGTACCTCTCTGTGTGTGTCCTCATTCTGTACACTTATACTAATAATATATATATATATATATCTATATATATATATATATCTATCTCTTTGCTCACTTTGGGACCTCAGAGATAATTGAGGACACACTTGTAAGAAACAATCTCCTACTCAAGCTTCAAGCATGTGACTGCCACCACCAGACACAATGTACATGGTTGCTGCAACAAAGTGGCAGTGTGTGCTGCCTCCAAGGCAATACAAGAAAAAATACAATCAACCATGAAGATAAAGTCGCTTCAAACTCATTACTGGCTGCTACAGACGTGATCTAGTGCGTTTTCAGCACCCTGACCATCCAATTAAAGTCAGAGCGGCTGATAAAACCTTAATTAAATCCCATATTTCACTCTACATGTGTTTGACTCCTCGTTTATTCTACCAGAACACAGCAATTTAAATTAACTCACAAAGCCATATCCTCTGGACTTGCCCGTCTGTTTGTCTGTGATAACCACCGCCTCGTCGATGTCACCGAAAGTCTCGAAATATTTCCGAAGTGAGGCGTCGTTGGTGTGATACGGCAACCCGCCGACGAAGATCTTGGTGTAAGTCGTGTCTTTCTCCATGGTGGGGTGCATTATTTCTAACGGAACCCCGACCAGCTGACCTAGAAACAGCGGGGAACTCATGCGGCTTGGGATTTAAAAAAAACAAAAACCCGAAGGATAACACAAAGAAAAACAAGAAAGCAGCAGAATAACTTTACGCTCCTTGGTCACCAAGAGGCTATAAGAAGAACGACAACAGCGCGTCCATGGTTAAACACGCAGCCTCCAGTTGCAGCACACGCAGCTTCTGGATGTGTAGTCCTGCTGACAGGTGTCTCGGAACCTCATGTCTCCTGTCTCGGAGGGGAAAAAAAAAAACAAGTCTTTAAGCCTCGGTAGGCGCGTCTTGTATGCGCCCACTCCGCGTCTGGTCCAATAGATGAGTGGTGCGTCTTTTCCATCGGCGCAACCCGCCTCCTGCTCCACCCTGCTGCGCACGCACACGCACACAAAGACACACATACATACACAGGAAGCCCCCCACACGGCAGCTGAAATACTTTTGCCAATAAAATGGAGGAACAGTTGAATATCTAGTGTACTCACGAGCAGGCACCACATGGCGTTACAAAGAGATTATTATTTGACATGAATTTGTCTCGACCGTAGCTACTATAGATGGGGAGGAGGCTGGGAAACCAAAGATCGCAACAGCTGATAAAAAGTCAATAAAGAAGAAGAAGAGAAACCACAAGTAATTCTAGGATGTGCCAAGATAATTGGTAAGAATTACACATCATCAGGTGCCTTATTCTTAATTTGTGCCAGTGATCACAGTAAAACCTCCATCAGAGGGGTTTCTGCAGGTTCGAAGGCGATCCTGCAGAAAGCATATGGGAGACTCTTGATATAAACAGAGACTATCAGTCTCAACTTCAGACGACAGTGAGTTACAATGTCACTATTCAGTAGGGGAGATCGGAAGCAATCATAACAATTTTTGGTTTTGACGTCATCACCATAGACAATATATGACCATTGACATGTATAAGAAGTGGACGTAGTCATCGTGACGTCACCCATTGGTTTGCGGACGGCCGTTTTGAAGCATTGAGTTCATCATTTTGGCCGTCGCCATCTTGGTTTCTGAAACCAGAAGTGAAATGAGAGGGTGGAGCTGAGTACAACTGAACTCTGTATAAGAAATTTTAGGAGACCAAAATGGTACAATTACCTTTCATGAACTGAACACTGAGGAAGAGTTGAAGTTCTATCAACTATTTCACTCTAAATGCAACAATAATTTACTTAATGAACATCATGCTGTATTTAAGAAGACTTGAAACTAGCGATTGAGACCATAAACTCGTGTTTACAATGTTTACTGAGGTAGTAAATCAAGTGAGAAGTCATTTTCTCAGACTCCTACAATCGGACTTCTTTTTACAACCAGAGGAATGTCATGAATTTCATGGCAATAAATCCAGTAGCTGCTGTCGAAGGCGAGGCTAAATGACGATCAAACAGTTATAACTCATCAAAAAATGACACACTGCAGTATTTACTTAAAATGCATTAAATCATCACTGCATTAAAACAGGTGGAACAGAAATTTCCTCTCGTCTCCGTTACTGAATGTCAAACCATTTCTCCAGCGACCAAGGGTTGAGTGAGTCAGCCTGCAGTAACCTGGCAGCCAATCTTAAACTGACAGACTCTGTAATTTTATTACAAATGACACTCCGGTCCGAATAGGAGTTAAGTTATTCTAAGCTCTGACTAGGCTGTCGGGCTTCTGTAGGTTTTGGGTACAATAACAGCTGCAGGGTTGGGATAGCCTGGAGGTGTGAGATCTATCTATGGGGTGCAAAATCATTGAGAGGAGGAGGGGAAAGTGGGATGATTGATGACAAAAGCTCACAAAAGGGGAGGTGACCAGTTGCAGGAAACAGCAGAAAAAAGTGAGGCTGCAGACGGCAGCACGACCCTCAATGTCACAGACAAAAGCTAGACTGAGAGGAAGTTCTCGTCTTTTTCTGAGAATTTGCCACACAGATATCCTTCACACTCTAAATCCCCTCCACATGTCTATGCCTCCCATCCACACACACACTTGCCTCCCACTTCATGCAGACTGGCAGACTCCAGTCATCACACGTGATGAGTGGGAGCCTCTATTGGAACTAGCCAGTAATGTATTTGATTGCTGTCGGACTGAACTGTGGCTGCAGGGTCGTCGGGTCATGTCCAAAATGTTTCCATGTGCATAAAGACAACAGAGACATTGTAATGTTTAAATATAAATTTTGTATTTACATCGATATTAACATCAAGAAACAAGGTAAGAAAAAAATGCAATAGTATTTTACATCCTGTAATAATAATGTTTCCCAGATGTGCTTTCTCTTTTCTTTAGCTCCAAAGACACACTGAGAGGAGTTTCTTTCCTTTAAAGCAAAACACAGACATTTTTTTTTTTTTTTTTTTTATATTTGTAGATTTCATATTCTTCATTGAGACTGGGGTTAAAAAGAACAAAACAACTCCAGGCTATTCTTCTGAGACATAATGACATCAATCATGAAACCTCCTTTGTAGCTTAGAAAATCTCAACATTCCATTTGCAGCACCACAATTCAACTGGCCATAAGTTCTACAGAAAGGAAGAAACAATCACAAACAAAAACTCAAACCACCTCAGCAGAACCAGACTCGTCTCTACTCTATGTCAGACGGATAGGGATATAATATATGCAACTAAACATATATAGTTCAATGTATATTATAGGTTATGTGCGACAGTAAAAGCACACATGAGTACTTGCACGATCTACATCAGGAACATGTTTCTAAGCACTGCAGAATGGCAAACAAAAATCTTTGGATTGAGCATGTGTTCAAAGGTAGATTTTTCAACAAAAGCTTCACAGGAAATACAATGAAAATAAAGGCAAACTTGAATGTAAAAGAAAAAGAAGGTTGACAGGTAATTAGGGATCAAACTACATCATGTGTGGCTTCCATCAGGATTAACCGTCTGAACGAACCAAAAGGACTTATGGACAGTTATACGGTGGGGTCGATTTCCAAAAGTCTCGCATCTGAGGCCAAACGATTATATCTGCGAAATGCCAAAAGCACAGAAATCTCAGGAGTGAAACTTATAAGTGGCACATGGAAGCATGAGGTTCGCTTCAGAAAACATCAACCCCACATACTGGTAAGACATCTGGGCCCCTAGAAGCCTAACACAATCATGTGTCAACTCTTTTTGTCCAGGCAATTCATGTGGTTTCTCTTTTTTTTGTCACAAGAAAAATAATTTATTTAGAAAACAAAAAATGACACACTAGCACCTCTTTAGCTAAGACTATGTTCTCGGAAAATAAAGGGTGCTTTCTGAGAGGAGAAAGCTACATTAGGAAATAAAATCTACACGTACTGCTTACAAAAAGGAGGCCCTTCCTTTCCAACCGATGGTTAAAGTATTGAAAATAAAAGCTGACCTATGAGGAATTAAGAAAATTACACTTTTAAATATCAAGCCTTACAATCTGTGCAAAAACAGTATGTGACCTACAAAAGCATATATATATTTATATATAGTACATTTGAAGCGTATTTACAATTCATATTCACAAACAAACAAAAGAAAGAAAATAAAGACAAAGTCTAATACTGCAGTGCCGTCGCTTTGAGTCAATGATACTTCAGCTTCGTCCTCAGCGGAAAACCGGGAGGAATGATTATTGCTAGAAATCTAACATCCACTTTCTCTTACAGTGGGAGCTAATATAGAGACGTAATGTCATAGTTGGCAATCAGTTCTATTTCTGCACTTGTAGCCAACACTGTAAATTGGTTCGAGGTAACCAAACATATCTACAACATTGGGATTTAAAAATGACCTCTGGAATGATAAAACCATCATGTTAATGAATCTGTATAAATATAAGTGGAGTTTTGAACATCAATAAATCACTTTAAAAACGGTTCGTTTCTCTTGTTGTTGTAAATAAGTACCGCTGGAGACGAGAGAGCGTCGGATAAAATCTGTGCTTACCGCCTTTCTACTGGTTCCCACTTTAGAACAAAGATCATCACCCATTTCTAATTAACAGCCAACATTACCCAGAGAGGAAAAGTTGGAGAACACACACACACACACACACACACACACACACACACACACACACAAATAAACTAAAATAAACAACTGCTGCTATGGATTAATTCTTGGGTAAAGGCCTCTATATTGCCACAATCCTTTTGATGTTGGCCTTTCCTTAAAGTGCAATCAGCCAACAAGTAATTCCATCGTACTTCAGCCCAGCGGCGTCCTGGAGGAGGAAACAATGTGCTACTGCTTAACGACATTCATCTGAGTGTCACAATCGGATGGCGTTTACTTTACATACGCAGAGATCCTCCAGGAGCAGCAGAGGGCCGACGGATAAAAAGGAAAATCCCACCAAGTTCAGAAACAAAAGAGGAATCCCACATTTTAAATCTGAACACAGCTTCATGGTACATTCGACAGAGGAGAGGATGTCTTCACACGTTCGTCCAAGTCTGTGATCTACTCGAGTGTCTGTCCACCTTCGCCATTTGGTCCAGCGAGCTGTGTGTGATTGAGACACACACACACACACACACATTGCTCATAAAGAGAGGAACATTAAACTACAGTCTACGAGAGGAATCACAGAGCTGTCTATCTCACTGTCTGAGGGATTTATGTGTGTGTAAAATGTGTCACAGTGTTTCTGATTTTGATGAACGCTGTGTTTTCATGTTTGTGTGCGACAGTCTGTCTGTTTTCCCCAGGTCGCCAGACTGCCAACACTGGCAGTGAGTCCAAAGGAAGTCGACTCCCCCATCTGGGGGGAGTGCAGCACTACACATAGACAACACGCCGCCTGGTCCTCCACACACACTCCAGTGCTGCAGCCGGGTCCTCTCTCTGAACGGAGATCACAGTGAGACAAATGCTTCTGTCACGATGTTTAGCAGTATTTCTAGATTGAGGGGAGGAAAAGAGAAAACAAGTGAGGAAGAGGTTAATGCACAATCCACTGCCATTATGCAAATATCAGTAATTGGTTCATTGAAATAAATAGCTGGAGTTGCTCATGCTCCAGTCAAATGCCATTATACCGCTGCAGAAGAAGAGGACGCAACAGGATGACGTAATTAACGCCAGCCATGATGATGGAAATATGGCATTTCTGTTTGTTTTAATGTATTAACTTGAGAAACTTGATGGGCTCATTATCTCTCCACACAGATCTGATGTCTTCCTCTTATCAGTGAACATGCGCAAATTGAAAAGGCGCAGAAAAGCAGCTAACTCAGACTCATTTTGTCCCCCATCTCTTACATTGAAATTGCTACAAGGAGAGATTTCTTTGCACTCGCTATGGACAAGAGAAATGACTACAAGATACAGTCCTTTCAGTGTACATATGGGCATGCCAGTATTGTTTTACAATAAAAATGTGAACTTGTCCTTTGAGCACTCAGACTTGCACCTACCTGATCAGGCCCCATCTGCATGCGTCCCATCACCATTGGGTTAATACCCATCTGCCCGCCCATCTGGCCCATGTGACCTCCTCCTCCGCTGGCTGGCATGCCCCCGTTTATCATCATGCCCCCATACTGGCCAGGATTCCCCTGCTGCCCGAACTGCTGCTGCCCCGGTGGTCCCTGCTGCCCAAACTGCTGCGGAGGGTACGAACTGGTGAAGGAGAGCGACATGAAGGAAGATGGGTTTAACCGTACGCATTCAGGAAAAGAAAAACTGAAGCACAACTTCATGTGACGGCATGGCGTTGTCGTAAATGTGTCTTGATTTCATACCTGTTGCGTCCCATGCCTCCCTGCGACCAGCCCTTCATATCTGCCCCCTGGTACATGGGACCGCTCTGCGGGTGCTGTTGCATCATGGGATTTTGAGGCCCAAGTCGGCCGGGCATCATGGTGCCAGGAGGACTGCCGCCTGATGGTCCGAACGAGGGGTCTCCCTGCTGTGCCATCCCTGTGGAGATAAATCACCCAGCCTGAGCTCGCTCCTCTCTCCACAGTAAATAGATCATTGACTCATAGTGATAACTAAAGGGAGATGACGATCCTGTTGCTGTTTGACATTGACTATTATAAGTAATCGGTAGATGTACATGGACAGCTTTCAGAATATTTTTTTTATAAATCTTTCTTCCTTTTACATGACAAATGTGAGACCAGAAGCCTGCAGTGCTCGGACTCACCACCAGGGAGCAGCAGTATTCTGTTAGGCGCCCGTCTCAGGAAAACTCACCATAGTTCCCACCATAGCCGAACTGCTGGGGGCCCGGCTGGCCCATGCTTGGCCCCCCCATAGGGTTCTCCATGCCACCAGGAGCCGTGACGTTTGGAGGGGGACTGAATCCTCCTGCAGCAGCAGCGGCCGCCGCCGCCTGCTGCTGCTGCTGCTGCTGCTGCATTAGCATCATCATGCGCTGCCTCCTCATCTGCATGGTGACCATCTCCCTGCTGCGCTGAGCCATCATCTGAGCATTGAGGAAGCCCGGCTGCACGAAACAAACATAGTCAGAGAGTTTAAGGAAGGTTGACATGTGGTATAAATATATTTGCTGCTTTAATAAAATATGTCATAAAATATAAAGTATGTATGGTGGGTTCAGATTTCAGAGACCTATAATCTCCCTTTATTTGAAGTATGATGACAAAAAAACGCCCAGCTGGTGATGTACTTCCTGCACTAGCTGAGGAAGCTCAACCTGCCACAGGAGTCAGTTCTACACGGCAATCAGTCCGTTCCCTGTACGTCCATCACTGTCTGGTTTAAATTGGCTACCAAATAGGACAAGAGAAGACTACAACGGACAATACGGTCTGCTGAAAGGATCGGTAACACATTCCGATAGGTAACCCTTTATAAAGGAGTCATAAGTTGAAACTATTATTAAAGTTGCATGAAAATTCATTGAGAGCTGCTGACAACTTGGGTCAAATTCTTTATATGTCTGGACATACTTGGCAAACTTGATTCTGATGATGATATTAAAACCGTATTACGGTGATTCATCTGTAAGAAATTAGTTTTTGTCATCTACCTGTCCTCCCATGCCAGGCTGCATGCCGGGCCTCATGCCAGGGTTGCCTCCTGGGCTCTCCATCTTCATGCCCATGCCCTGCCGCGTCTGATTCATGAACTGAGGAAAGAAAAAGAAAAAAAGCATTCAAGATAAGATGGAGGAGCAAAAATGTTACTCTGACCTTGTCCCACTTGCATACGGTATATTCACAGATAAATTACACTTACGAATTAACATAGGCGGTAGAGTTAGAAGAGAAGAAATCTATTGAATGAATGTTTATCTCTAGCCAATGTTCACTTCTCCCAGATGTGAGGAGGTCCGTCCCTGATTTGAATCTGCATATTGGCATTTATTTAAGTGTATCCAAATTCTTGCAGTGTGAGAACACTTCATCCTTACAAGTTTAGATTACATTTAGTTCCTTATTGGGAAAACAACATACCTGCTGTCCCTGCAGCCTCTGCTGCAGCTGGAGCCTCATGGGTTTGTTGGCGGTTATCATCCTGGGTCTCATCATGTTGGCACGAGGGTGACCCATGCCGCCCATACCGGGGAAGCTGCCGCCTTGGCCCATCTGAGACAGCATGGGCCCAAACCCCCCTTGCTGGGCCTGCCCCTGCATGGGGTTCCCTCCATAGCCAGACTGCAATGGCATGGAGGGGGGTCCGGGGTAGCCCTGTCCGTAGATAGGCTTCTGGTCCAGCACCATGGACGGGTCCTGTCCTGGAAATTGCTCCATCTGCTGCTCGCTTCCCTGGTTCTGGAGCAGACAGGACAAGAGGACAAAAAGAGAACTTTGTCAAACCTCTCCATCTAATTGATTCATTTCCAATTGGTTGGCTCTGTAATTGTCTTTTTCTAAGCAGCACAGACAGATCCCTCTGGGCTCATCCATCTCCCTTCAGCAAAAGAACAGTTTGAACACGGTGAGTCATGACTAAAATATCTAATGCGAGGGTGAACGCAAGGCTCACTTATGAGTCATGAGACAGATCATTTCACCTTTTACTTTACTTCTAGGGGGATCTAGAGGAGCACAGAGGTGGGAGTGTCGTTAATCCATATTTTTACGTCTTTTCTGATGACACTACCTGGCTGACGAGGTCTGGGATGCCCAGGGCTCGGTCTATCTCCTCCAGAGCGATGCCATCCGTGTTATTCAGCAGAGAGTCCAGCTGGTCCAGAAGCGCCCGCTCGTCGCTCTGACCCTCGCTGGTGGTGGGAGGCACCAGAAGATCATCTAAGGTGTTGCCAAACTGACGCCTGCAAGGCACAGACACAGAGAGAGATGCTCGTGAGGTTCAACTCCCTCCTCATTGCAGCTCATCAGGAATGAATACAGACGATGAAGGGTGTTACACTGACCTGTTACCCTCCATGCCCATTATAGTGTCCGGCCAGGAGGGGGACTGGTTGGACTGGCCCTGCTGGCTGAAGGGGCTCATACCCATGCCCATGTCAGCAGAGCCTCCTAAACCACAAATATAATATATGTTTAATTTATACACATACGGAGTCAGTCAGAAGTTCATAGAATGTAATGGACAGGGATGCACATTATCTGTTAGTCCACATATGTAACATCAATTTCAGGTGCAGAACATTTTAAAATCAGGGTCAGTTTGATGAGTATTCACACATTTTCTGACCAGCTGATTACTATGACATGGAATGCCACAACACGCAGCACTGACAGCGAATGAATTGTAGTGACAGACGTACCCATATCCATGAGCTGTTGCTGCAGCATAGACCTGGTGCCCGGTACGCTGTTGGAGCGGCCGACCATAGGTCCCGACATCATGCCCTTGCTATTGTTGTACTCCATGCCTTGGCGCATCATGGAGGGGTGTCCCGCCGAGCCCACTGGGCTGGCACTGGAGCGGTTCATGCCCCAGTCCCCTGACCCACCCATGGGAGACCTCTGGGGAACCATGCCCCTGTTCATTGGTCCTGGTAAAACATGAACACCAGATGTGTCAGTATCAGGAACGTGTTACCTTAAATCTGTGTCTTTAAAGTTCAAAAGGTTATCCGATAATAGGATACAAATGAAAACATAGTCCAGGATTGGGTAACACACTCTCTAATAAAAGTGACAGAGGTGAGAGAAAATGTGCTGAAATGAATGTTGGGTCACTTGAACACTCACCCATGTTTCCTGGGTATCCGTCTGGGCTGCCCATCATGTTCTCCTGCTTGATAAGCATGGGGCGTCTACCTGTTCCTACGGGCCCAACAGGAGGCTTCCCGTCCATGGACAAGGCCCTCTGGAAGGGCCCCCGAGGCCCCGGACCGATTCCTGGACTCCCTGTGCACAAAAAGTATGAACTCACTGGTCACACGTGTATTCCTCAGAAACAGGGAGGATGTCTGTGTTGCATTAAATTAGTGAGTGGGTGATCCGGGGAAACATAATATCTCAGTTTCCTGTAAGATTTTAAAATTATTGATATTGGGATTTTTCAAACTTCACATTGTGGTGTGTGAGTAATTGACGGTTTCATTTTGTAAACATGAATGACTAAAAAAAAAAACAGGTCACTTATGTGGCTGTAGGGGTAAAAAAAAACAACTCAGAAAACCAGCATATAATGATGCCAGATGCAGTTTCGCTGGCATTTTGCATTGATATTATCACATATGATGTCATGACACCCTCGACATGTCACTGTCACTTCTCGTAGGCTTTGCACTCACCCTGCAGGCTGTCGTCAAGGCAACCCTGGGGTTTGCTTCCTGTGTCGCCAGCCCCTCCCCCTCCGGCCTGATCCGGGTAAAAGTCAGAGCTTGAACCCCTCAAATCTCCGAGGATAGACTCCAGGTTGTGCAGCTGAACATCAAAATAAGCCAAATGAGTTGTTACGTAAAAATGTCAGTGAAGATTCACATTCATTCAGATCAAAGGCAGTGAGTCTGTATGGCGAGCTAAATGTCAATAACATTATAGTTGCAGTTATTTAATCATGTCTTAACAAAGAAGCAGGCTTACATCATCAGGTGGCTCTGACTTGATCTTGCTCTCAGGATGTTCGGCTGCAGGGCCGGGTCCAGATCCGGGGCCGCCCCGAGCTGGACCGCCAGCGGCCCCGGTGGCTCCCTTCCCATCTAGCTCTTCCAGCTTCGGCTTGACATCCACTGGCTCTTTGGAATCATCCTTGTTGAGGAGGTAGTGGAGGAGGGCGTGGGTCTTCTCCTTTTTGGGACTATGCTGCTCCTGCTTGGGCTCCGCGACCAACCCCGGCCCGATACCGGCGCCTGATCCCCCTGTCCCGGCCTCACCGCCCTCCTGGCCCCCGAGTGTCACCTTTCCTGTAGCCTCTGCTGTGATCTTAGCTACGTCATCTGGGGTATTTCCATTTTGAAGAAGCTTGTGGAGGATCTTGTGCTTTTCCTGCAGCGAGCCCGTGTAGTGGGCTGACGATATCGATGTTGACACGCCCCCCGGACCAGTAGCCTGGCCCGGATTGGCACCGGCTGAGGAAGAGGAGGACACGCCGGTAGACGAGGGGCTTGTCATGCCTCCAGTGGGGTCCTTAGTGTCTGAGCCTGCAGGAGTGCTGCTGCTGGTGGGTGGGGGTGGCACAGGGGGCCCTGATGACCCGCTGCCACCTATTCCCAGCTCCTCAGTTGGGGAAGTCAGCAACTGCAGCAACTTCTTATGCCCCTTACTGTCTGGCACCCTCCGAGGAGGTTCAGAGTTCGTCACCCCAGCCTCATTGCTTCCCTCTCCAGTCTCTTTTGTTGCCGTAGCTGCCTGGCTGTCTGGTCGATCTCCTGAACTCTCAGCCTGCGGATGCTGATGATGGTGGTGATGGTGCATGGGGTGGTGATGGTCACCGGGCCCAGGCCCTAAGCCTCCCGCTGGGCTTTTAGAGCCATCTTGTCCTGGTTTGGTCGGCTGACTGGGCTGAGAGGAAGAGGAGGAGGAGTGGATGCTGGGAGAGCTGTCAGGTTTGTGGGCTGGCGAGGGCGACGTTAGCGTTGAGGGGAGGGAGCTCCCTACTCCTTCACTGATCGCTTGCAGGGCGTTTAGGGAGCTGCTGGAGAAGGTGGTGGTGCTTCCCCCACTTCCTCCACCACTGACAATGCCACTCATGGGAGAGTGAATGCCTGGAAAGAAAAAAAACAAATCAAATCAAACAAACAAATAAAACTATTTATAAATGACTGATGCTTAATCACCAGACGCAGCTCGACTCACCTCCGGGTGAGAACTGGTTGGCGCCCATCTTTGGGCTCCCTCTGTTCCGGGGTGACATCAGGAGTCCCTGCTGGGGGCCACCCATTCTGGGGCTCCCTGACGGGCTGTTCATGCCACTCAGCCCAAACCCTCCGCTGCTCTGAAAAGGGGGCTGCTGTGGGTGCTGCTGCGGATGCTGCTGCGGGTGCTGCTGCGGGTGCTGCTGCGGGTGCTGCTGCGGGTGCTGCTGTGGGTGCTGCTGCGGGTGCTGCGACATGCCTTGGCCCGGGTGATTCATGGGACCCATCTGATTCATCTGCCCCATCTGCATCATGCGGTTGCCCATGCCTCCACCTCCACTTCCTCCTCCCCCGCTCCCACCGTACATAGAGCCGCCTGCCATCGGACCCGTGTGACCCAAATGGCCCTGCTCGCTCATGCCATAGCCCCTGCTCATGTTGCCCATGCCACCCATGCCCATCCCCCCTCCGGTGTTCATATTCATTTGGGCATTCGGGTTGGGGACTCCCATGCCCTGTTGTCTCATAGTGTTCGGCATCATGCTCCCACCCTGAGCTGAGCGGTAGCCGTTTGGTTCCCTGTGAGGAAGGAGACGAAAAACAAGGTTTGAAAAAGAATACAAAAACCTTGAAAACACTATTCCCCCCCCCCACAATAACCGCTCTCAGACTGGTGACGCTCAGTACAAGTGCAACTAAAGTACGAGTTCCTGTGTGGTGTCTTCTCACTGCCTGTGATCCCAATGCATAAAAGCTACTTCAGCTGCTACTTCAGCTATTTGTGTGGCATGAATGCCTCGCATAGATAGGCTGGAAGTGCTTTTTTTGACAAGGCAGTTAATGAAACATCCTTTGCAGGTGTCGGAGTGAAGTGTTTGTATTTTCAGTTTCTGACCTCTGGAGTAGATGAGTGGAGATGAAGCCTTGCGGCTCGTTGCTCATGGGGTGGCGGTACAGTTTGCTCTTGGTCTGTGCCGTGACTGGAGTGCCGTCGGACAGGGAGAAGCGGTACAAGGGTGTCTCAGCGTGACCCTGCAGGAAGGCTGCATCGAAAGAAGAAATGACAAATGAACACCCTGAAACACTTATCTGATAACAGAGGTCATCAATCACTGCCTTTATGTTAAAACCAACTCTGTGAATACAGTGAGGCTCTAGCGCTCAGACTTTTGCATTTAATGAGATCATTATTGATACACTGATGCATGAGGTGTATGTGTCTCAGGGTTTCTGTCTTAACGGAGGCTTGGCCAAGATAGGTAGCAACAAAAAAATTGAAAAACAAATAATTTCATATAGCGAACATGGTAAGAGTGAAGACTGAATACACAACTGAGCAAACATCCTGATGATCCTGATGTCATTGTAGATTTAACAGCTCTTTACGAGACGGATTCTCTAAGCTTGTGGTACTTCAGTAGTTGATTCCAGATGTGTGTGTGTGTGTGTGTGTGTGTGTGTGTGTGAGTGAGAGACCCACCCTCGTGGTAGTGGCGTTTGTGCGACCAGGGCTGCCCGTCACTGTGCTGAAGGAACATCTGAATGCAACGCCTCAACAAGTCCTCCCAGCCCGGACGCATTGACGCTCGCAGAGAGTTCTGGTCGATCTGGATCAGTTTACCTGCCGGGGAGGACAGAAGGAGGACGAGCAAGAGGGAAAGGGAACAAGGAGACGCATGAGGGGGTGAGTCAAACCTCTTCACGGATAAAGAATTAACGTCGGAGCCTGTTTGAGCTCTTGGTGTTCGTTCAGTGGGCATTTAGGGCACCCAGCTCCTCACCTGACAGCTCATGCCGGGTATTGAAACTCTCCGTTCTCTCCATGGCTGTCACCCGACGGGCCACACAGATCATACATGACTGAAGGTCTGCAGGTGAAAGGAGAGGAGTGTCAGACATCTTTCATGATCATTGCATGTGGTTCAGACTCATTGTTTTTTGGTTTTAAACAAACTCGACAAATTGAAATTGCTCCTCTGGCTCTCTACTGAGGATTTGTTTTTTTTTTAACTGTGAGAGATTTGAACTCTTTAACAAACCCAGGATCTCCCCCAGGTGTGTGTAACCAAGATTACAATCCCCATGTAAAAAGGAAAAACTGTGCTGGCCATGGTCCTATCACATTTTGCACAAGTAAGTGTTTCTTTATTTTGTCTCTTGTGTCTGTCAGTGTGCTTGTATTTCTTCTAAATATTTTCTATAATATAAAAAATAATTTGTATGTCCCTGTGCATCTAAAATGTGGAGAACGTTCAAATGAGCTTGTTATTCTGTACCCAAATAAGAAATTGTAAAAACTACAAAGTTGCTGCATTGCAAATTGTATTTTTTGATTTGATTTCTCCTCCAGACATGTTTTTAATTTGTGTAAATAGTCTGTTTCAAAAGTTCACTGAAAAGTCCAATTTTTAACTTCCTCATCACACCTTTGGAAGTTGCATACTGCACCACGATTGGCTTTCACAGTAGTTGTGATGACACAATATTTCTTTACATTTATGTGAAATGAATGTGAAAATAAACTCCAAGTGAAATAACAATGAGCAAAACACTTTTTTGAGTGTAGGGGAATAGCTCAGCACAGTAAAATCCTAAGTTAAGGAGTCTTCATCATGAGCTAAAATGTGTGTAAATGTGCGACTGAGCCAGCGTACCTTCCCCCTCCTCGATCATGGCTTTGGGCTGGGTGAGAGCAAAACACTGCATGGTCTCATAACGTGGCCCTCCTGGCCCCTCCTCCATGGGGCCGTGAGCGTGGCCAAACTTGACCAGCATCCGGCAAGTGAAGGTGTGACTCTTCTGTCGGGCTGCCTCGCTCCCCCACGACACTCCATTTACTAAAAAGGAAATGCAAACAGAAAGAAACTTACACTGGTGAGTAAAAATGGAACGAGCTGAGAATGAATCGTCTGTTATTAGACGTCACAACGGCTCACACACAGACACACACAGACAAAACAAACAAACGCACACTGCAACTTGTAATTTCCCTCTTAAATTGAGAAGCCTCTCTTGCTGTTCGGATGTCTGGCTAAATGGACCATGGGATTAATGTAGCCAAGGTGTCGATTTCCAATATCTCTCTCTCAGTCTGGGCAGAGGCCAGGGACACTCAGCAATCTATCCTCATTTAGGCACTGACTTCTCATCACGGCACACACACACACACACACACACACACACAGTTAGACGGGGTCACCTTCACAGGGGAAAGGGAGGAAGAGAGAGAGAAAGGGGAGGCAAACTTCAGAGAGACATCCAACTGTCCTCCAAGGTCTACGTAAAGCCTTATCAGGGGCCTTGAGTTGGCCGGAGGTTTCTGTCTGGCAGGTGCAGGGAGGTTACAAGAGAAAACCCAGGACAGCGAGACAGTTTGGTGGGGGGGGGGGGTTAACTGATAGTGAGAGATGATTTAACGAGGCCTTAGGATGGAGGAAACGCAGTACAGTCGCTGGGGCCGACATCTTCCATCAGACACAATTAGTCAACAGCGAGACAAGACAGAGGGGTCAAAAAACACACAACCCAAAACAAAGGCTCACTCCACGCTGTGCACGATTGGGTGTTTGTTTTTGTTAGTGTGTGTGTGTGTTTAACTGTAGCTGCCGTGGTCAGCGGTCATCCCGTAGGAATGTGCAGCGAGTGCGTATTTCATTCATGGGCCCGAAAAAAAGATAATGAAGGGGCAGAGCAGCAGAGCGAGACACAATGAGGGGCGGGAGAGCAGAGAGGGAAGCAGGTGGAGAAACAGACGAGCACAATATTCGTCTTAGTAGGCGGCCACATGAAGAATGAATGAGGCTGAGAAAGAGTGAGTTGAGCGAGGCAAAGGGGGGGACGCTCGGAGGAAAAGTGGATAAAGACGAGTGTTAAAAAGTAAAGACAGTGAATGAATAAAGGAGCCTGCAAGGGAACGGGAGGAATAAGCGAGCCCACACTGCTTCGGAACATTACTGGGGAGTTAATCGAGTAGCAGGTTCAGTCGAGCACACAAATCCATAATTAATCAGCTTTATAAATAGTGCTCTGTGCACATACTCATGGGCTTAAACACACACACACACACACACACACACACACGGGCAGCACCTTTTTAAAAATGCAATCCTATGCTGACATAAGCATGTAAATATACACAATAACACACAGGCACAGGCAAACAGGAATTGCATTAAGTAGAGGAAAGAGTAGAGGTGCATTATTCAGCAGTAAGTAGTTTCCAGATGGCTGCCATGGGATCTGAATAGAGCTCAGGCCTGTTTTACACTGTCTGGACCACTGAGTGTGACTGACAGCTGCGCTACGCTCTGCCTGCTTAGCGCAGAGTGGGTGGGTGCTACCGTGCACATGTGGGTTTTGTCAGGTGTGTGTGTGTGTGTGCGTTTCGGAAAAGCTCTCATGCACTTCCCAGGAGCTCCTCCATAATAACGAGAGGAGGAGTTAAGAACGGAGGAGCGTGAATAAATAACTCGAGTGAGTTTACGTTGACGTGTGCGCGCAGAGTTGTTGTAACCTCTGAAGAGTTAGTTTTATACCTCGGCCGTGTGGAAGATGTCAAGCAGGGTTTACTTCTGAGCAGATGTGCAGCTTCCCTGTGAGTGTGTGTGTGTTTGTGTGTGTGTGTGTGTGTCTCTCTCACTGTTGGTCTTGGGCAGGTTCTTGTGGAACTCCTCCCTGTCGTCCTCATGGAGAATATTGTACACGCTGGTATTGATGAGCTCCTCCTGTTTGTACTGCAGGTACTGCGTCACGTTGTCCGACACAAAGACGATGCTGCCCTCCCGGTTCACCACAAACAGGAAGCCGTCTAGAGCCTGAGAGCACAGCGACAGGAAGTCACCACCCGCACAGCTGGCTGATCAAAACCTTCAGTTCAGACTATTTTTTCCCGATGGCCCGGGGTGGATCGCTGCACTCACCTGCAGGAGGAGCGGCCCCAGGTGGTCCTTGTCGATGACCCCCTGACCTGTCGAGGACACGTCTGACTTCTGGACGTCGTCGTCGTTGGATGAAGCTTTCCCTGCAGGAGAAGAAAGGGAGGGGGATGAGACAAAATACATCACCAAAAAAACCAAAAAAAACACCAGCCATTTCAAGCCCAGCTGCCTACAAAGAAGCAAAAAACAAAAAGAGCAAAGGAGAAACACAAGGAGAGAGCAACGATACCTGGAACTGGAGGAAACAGACAGTTATTCACTACTCCAGCTGCGCCAGCAGGGGGCAGTGTTTCTCAATCTTCACTTAAATATATATATATATTTCTTAATTTAAAACTACAGGTGAGGAGGGAGACGGACGGAGGAAGGTTTCTCTGAGGAGCCCGTCAGGAGAAGTAGAGGGCTGGGTGCATGTGGAGCAGGTAGCAGCCGTCCTCTTGCTTTATATTCAGTGTCAGACTCTGAGGGACTGTCTGGTAGGCTGGGGCTGAGAGAGAGAGAGAGAGAGAGAGAGGGAGAGAGAGAGAGAGAGGGAGAGAGGAAGAGAGAGCTAGAGAGGCTCTGGAAGCTGTAATGGTGCAGGGGCAGGAGCTGAGGCACCTGAATTAATGGAGGGGCTGAGGCTGAGGGAGGGAAAGAAAGACAGAGAGACAGAGAGAGAAAGAGAGAGAGACAGGAAGGACCGGAGCTAAACCAGAGGGATGTGGACGGAGACGACGCCGACGGGAAACGGCTGGCGTTTGGGTTTGTTGTATTAATGCGGGCTTGGTCTGAGAATGAGGCGGGGGCTCTGCTCGGCTACAGGAATCATTCTATCTGATTAGCTCCCAAGGGGCACAGATACCCACACAAAGAAAAGAAAGAGAAAAACCAGCCATTGCTGCCAACATCCAGGCACTGTGAAGCTAAGCAGAGACGGACTGAGAGAAAGAGGCAGAGGAAATAGAATGAGACATAAACAGAGAGAGGCTGCACTCGCATCAGCTCACTCAATATCTTAAGATGCTGGGAGGAAACCTGAAGATGCTGCAACTCATTGTGCTGCAATACAGATGAGAGAGTGTGTGTGTGTGTGTGTGTGTGTGTGTGTGTGGGGGGGGGGGGGGGGGGGCAGAAGAAAGAGCACAGTACATTAATTCCAAGTGAGATGAAAAACAGCAATGATTGAGGGGAGAAAAGCGCGAACATGAAGACTGGCAGAAAGAGCAACTGAAAGTGAAAAGAGGAGAAGAGGAACAGGTAGCGGGCGAGAGACATGTCTAAACGCCCGTGTCATTTCTGTCTTCACTTCCTGTAACTATGGCAACCTGTCAGCAGCCAGTCAGGGGCAGCTGTAGCCTCTTCCCCTTCCTGTCGAGGTGGCAGACGCTGACTGAGCCGAGCCGAGACGCGAGAGCAAAATTCACCCCTGATCTCGTGAAATTCACCTTGAGCGGAAAAAAAAAACGTATACCGACACACACGTGTGTGTGTGTGTGTGTGTGTGAGTGTAAAAAGATGTCCATTCTGCTCTGACAGTGCGTGTGTTAAAGCCAGAATCTCAGCCTGGAGGTGTTTTTAAAGAAAAATCGCTCGCTGTGCAAATGACCGCTGCATAATGTAGACAGAAGTATGACAATGGCAGCTGTAACAGAACTAATAATTTGGCAGTTCAGCAGAATGGATGGGCATGTGATTACCTGCAAACACCCAATTAAACAGCCCCTGGCGAGGGCAGCACACAGCTGTGCATGCCCAACAGACACACACACACACACACACACACAGACACACACACACACACACACACACACAAGCAAATGACAGGTTCACAAAGCATTGCCAATGTTTCCTCCCAAACATAAACAGTTGAAGCTGTGAAATTTGTGGGAGATGAATGACTGACTCGTCCTTGTACCTGGGCTCTGAGGAGGCACACGTGTGTGTGTGTGTGTGTGTGTGTGTGTGTGTGTGTGTGTGTGTGTG
>NW_022280035.1:3377610-3379515 GCF_004355925.1 Anarrhichthys ocellatus | reverse complement strand
TGTGTGTGTGTGTGTGTGTGTGTGTGTGTGTGTGTGTGTGTGTGTGTCCAGCTGTCTCTTCTTCCTCATCACCTCTACCAATGTTTCCTACACACACTCTTTTCAACAGTCCCATCTGACTTGCGGTGCCCCTGTCCCGTTTGGGGTTTTCAGACCACTGTGTCCACTCACCCTGCTCTTTGATCTGGCGGATCTGCCGCACCGTCTCTTTGAGGATGGCACATTTGTCGGGTTTGACGTTGAAGCTGTCGATGTCGCCGAGGTTGGCGGAGATCAGCTCCGCCAGCTCCTCGATGTATTTACTCTCCTGCTCCCGTCGCTTCCTCTCACACCTGCAGAGGGCAATGTGCAAAGATTTAAGGCTGAGCTGACGCTACTACAGCAACTAGAGTTCGGCTCGGCCGCTTATTTCTGTCCGAGACAAACCCGGGCCAGAGAGAGAAAGAACCGAGCCCGACCCAAACACAACAGGTATTCTGTTGTTTTAAATATGAAATATTATACAAAATGTGTCACTTCATTCTTACTACTGTACATTGTTTAGATGCATATGTTATTTTGCATAGTATGAGAGTTTTCCTTGCCATTTTTATATTGTATTCTATTTGAGTTTCAATCCTTGAATAAACTTGTGGTTTGGAGAGTCAGTTTGCGTTACTGTCATATCCTTACCTTCTTAGAGAGATACGACTTTAAACTCAATGAGACATAAAATTAGAGTCAAATGATGTAAAAAAAGGAATTAAAAAAAAAATAATTTAGTCCAAAAATACATTCATAATCTTCCACACATTTAGGTTCTTACTCATCGCAGCACACAAAGGAGCCACATGGCCCGGCCTCAAGAAGCCACTGACCCAGTAGCCCACTTTCTGGCATTTCCCCTCTCTTGTGCAGATCAGACACACTTACCCCAGACCAGGCGTGTCACAAGTGGAGAGCTTGCGTTTCCGGTTTTCTGAGCTCAGAGGCTCCATGGAGTTCTCCCCCAATCCGCTCATCGTGTACACATATCAGCACCTGGGAGGACGGAGCACAACCGCACGTACACAGGTGTAAATAAGGCTTTAATACAGGCAGAGGAGGGATTATATAGTCCCTTTTAGCCCTTTAGCTCTTATTATACACGTAATTGTGAAGGGAAGAAGACATGGGAATCATCCTTTTCAACTCAGCAAAAATAACCGATACAGAGGCAGCTTGTAAAGTGGATACAGTGCAAAACAGAACACAGCAGAGTAAAATATGCTTATATCATGCAAATCGTATTCTCCTGGCAGAGACTGACGAACATAAACATGTCTCGTCTGCCTCCCCCTCCTCCTCCTCCTCCTCCTCCTCCTCCTCCTCAGAAAAAAAAAAGGGAGTAAGCATGTGAGGTTGTGTTTGTTTGTGTGTGTGGGCCTGTGCATGTATGAGTTCATCAGCTCATATGGTGCATCCACACACACACACACACACACACACACACACACACACACACAGGATTAACAGTGTCTCTGATGATAAGCCACACTGCACAACTAACCCCGTTAGACAGCCGTCTGTCTCCCATAATGCATCGCATTTCGTCTCCAGGAAGTGATCTGATAAAGGTTGTAGGGAAGAGAGGCAGATGGGATAAAAGGAGGAGGAGGAGGAGGAGGAGGAGGAGGAGAGAAGGGAAGGAACGGAAGAAATAAGGGAGGGAGGACGAAGCTGGTGCTGTGAAGTGAGCTCTGATTGGTCACTTTCTTTTCCACAGTGACAGCAGCTGACACTGGGGAAAGGTAGGTGGGAGGGAAAAGAGGATGGAGGAAGGGAGGCTAGAGAGGAAAGTAAATGAAGGGGAGAGAGAGAGAGAACAAATAGTGGGAGACAGAGGATATACACAGTAAATGCAGAGGAAGAAAGAAATTGGGGGGG
>NW_022280035.1:3359928-3377510 GCF_004355925.1 Anarrhichthys ocellatus | reverse complement strand
GAGGCAGAGGCCGAGGGAGCGAGCTGAGAGAAAGAGAGATAAAGGCATGTCAAAGAAAGATGGGGGGGAAGGGGGAACAGGTGAGAGGGGGGAGGAATCAGAGGAGGAGATGTAACATTCAGACTGTCTGGTGTGTGTTTTGCATGCATGTGTGATGCACAGAGTGGGCTGAAAGCTTCCAGTACCCCTCTTAACCTTCACAGCCAGAGCAGCTTTTTCATTCCATTGATTACATGGTTATCCTCTGACCAGAGCACGCCTCTCCTGCATAGTAAATCAGGCCAACGGCAGGGGAGAGAAGCCGGCCTGTTATTTAATCACCGCGCGCCATCATCGCCTGTTCCTTCTTGTGGGATCAGAGCTGCTCGCGAAAAACGTCTGATTGCGTTCCGTTTTAAATCTTCAGTCGTGCGCTCTTGGCTCGCGAAGAAGATCATATATCCGGCTCAAACAGGCAGCGAACACACCTTCTTATTGAGACAGAATCAATGTGAGGGCTTGCTTTCATGCATGTCTTCAAGACCATGGTGATACACAAGTGTATTCCCTTGCAAGACAACAACGGGGAATACTTGCTTCTGAAAGCGAGAGATGCTCTGAATACACGCCGATCCTCTTGCTCAATCCCTCCCGCTTTGCGTTTCTTTCAAATTTCTCTTTTAATCTCTCCCTTGAGTCCCACCCATCTGACTGTCTTGTTGCCATTGTCTGCTTGCCTACCTGCTTCTCTTCTTGCCTATCCTCCTGTCTACCTGCCTCCCCTGTCTGCCGCTCGTCGTTAGACAAAAACCCCCGCTTGCTGCTGTCTGATGAAACCAACCACGAGGGAGACGCGGTAAAAAGCAGAGAGGGGGAGGTACAAAGTCGAGGGGTTCAGAACTCGAAGAGCCAAGGCAAAGTGTTTGAGTGAAACTCCGTCTTTGCTCCTCCGACAATTCAGCCCGCCCGCCTGGCAGCCTATTGATGGAGTTCTCAAAGGGGGAGTTGCTCTAATTGCGGAGTGAATGAGGCGGCCCCAGAGAATGGTTGATTAGGAGGCTGCTGAATGCCCCAGGGAAATGGGTCACCTCCAGCCTGGCGCGGGCCGCCCGCTTTTCCAGTGCAGGGAGAAAGTCAATTACACGCCACAGGCAGTGTGGGGCCTGGTGGCAGAGAGGCAGCGAGGCTGTGGTGGGCACAATATAGCAGCAGGGGGCAGTGGGAATGAGAGGCATTAAAGAGGGAAATGGGAGAGGGTGACGGCAGTATGGCGGGCAGCAAGAAGGAGAGGGGAGATGGGCGTGAAGATGGCTTTTTAAGGGAGAAAGACCGACGTGTGATAGATGTGAGAAAAAGTAGAACGTAGTTTCTCTGCACCTGGGTTTGAATTGTAGCATTAAAAACAGTTGAATAGCAACTTCGGAAATTTAAAAAGCCTTGTTTGAGGTGGAAAAGTTGTTGAAAAGATGTAAAATAACAAAAAACAGGAGGAAAATACACAGATGCTGACAGAGGAGACAAATTATTTCACGAAAAAAGCAAACACCTTTACTCTTTGTATTTAAACACAAATAGATAAAAGGAATTGGCCATTTATAGCAGACGGTCACGGCACCATTCATGATCATTCAGCCAAGGCAGAAACAAATACATCACAGGCTCCTGATCAGCTGCACGTTCAATAAGTCTTTGGACTAAATCATATGGTTGAAGATGAGTCACAGGCATTAATCAGAGTCAACGGTAATGGTGGGAAGCTGTTAATCAGAGTGCTTATTAAGGAGCAGCTGCTTGTTGTGGCTCGGCCGGAGACGCACACAAAAAAATAAAAACAGAGACGGACAGAGAATTTAGCTCCCAGCACTGAGCCATCATGGGAGCGTCTTCTGTTCTGCTGCTGACATGCACAGGTGAGTGCACCCATGCAGGTAAACAGCTTTGGATCTTTCACACTAAGTTAGACCCGGTTCTCGACCCCGATCTCGACCTGAGCGATTTCAAGGGGTCTTCTGCTGACCCCCATATTTTCCAGGTCATTAGACCGGTGTGAAGGGAGGATCGCGAGGGTCAACAAGCGCTGTGGCATCACCTGGGGCGAAGCTGAACTCTTCAGGTCTGCTACAGGACAGCAGTCTGCCAGTGACCCTGAAGCCCAGTGGGAGACATCTTTTACATAAATGTTCCTCATGGCTTCATTTGTTCTTATGTTGTATGTAAAGCATTTTGCTGGACATTATTATGTTCCTCCATGCAGTCGCTATGTTTGTTTTTTATAAATGAGATACATGTGACATTTTTAACCTCTAGTATTTCTTTTTTTGTTTCATTTATTTTTTGGAAAATATCACAAAATTTTTTAGGGCAGAGAAAGAAAATTAAGTTTGCAAAGAGATTCTAACAATAACCCTGAACAAGTGTGTTGAACAAACATTCAATATTAACTGTTCATTCCATGGATTTCATGATTCATTTCCCATCAATCAGATGACGTTAGTTTTCTATAATTTGAAAACTGAAATAGTTCAGTTTTTAGTTTTTAGGAGGAAGTTTCTGCAGAGAGCTGAGAGTTTACCCGACACAACTTTACATATTAGTGAAGCGTCTGGAGGCAAATTCAACATGAGTTTGTAATTGCTTCCTTTGATGGATCCGTTTCCTCCTGTCTGTTTTCCAAAGCATACGATTCTGTGTTTGTCTCGTAAACCTATTTTTTAAAACAGTGTTTGTTTTATGTGTTTTACATGTATTTTCACATGTTATGTGTTTTAATTGTTATCTGAAACACTCTATTGCTGCTGTCTTGGCCAGGGCTCTATTAGAAGAGAGATGTTGGTTTGATAAAAGTACAATTAATTCTATAAGAACGGTACTTTTTCCACTCCGTGAACGTTTGTGATTTTTTTTTGCATACTTAACAACACTTCATAACACTGGTGAGTTAAAGTCATGGACTCTCGTGGAGCAGAATATAAATGGATGAACAGCATCTAAAAATCTGAAAGCAAAGAGAAGACAAAAAGGTTTCGGAAGACAAAGTGCAGAGACGGCAGACTTCCCACGACAGAGTGAGTCACAGCAGGAAAAAAGAAGAAGCCCAACGCAACAAACAAGAACGCGTCGGAAAGACTTACTGAGAGCAGGCGACGTGTGACCAGGGAAAATTAGCAAGAGCACTGTAGACTCGTCTTTAAATCGGTGTTGTACTAAGACAGATGTAAACCTGTGTCTGTGTACCAGCTAAGCATCATCAGAAACATCCAAGAACTTCACTTAGGCTTTAATTTAAACTCTGTTGAGCACGAGAGCGTCGAGGTTACAACAGCGGTTGGCTGAGAACGCTCATTTACCGTCTCTCAAACACAGAGAAGGCAGAACTGTGGCGCTGGCTGCCATGAAACTTCCTGTGTGTTTGTTTGAATAGCGTCTCCATTCTTTCTTTTTTTTTGGGGGGTGTGGGGGTGACAGAGTTAGCGGGGCAGGCTTACTCAAGCTGGGCGATGCAAATAGCCCCGCGGTCGCCTCCCCCGCCTACCTGCCAGCCTGCCAGCCGCTGTTTCATAATCTCTGTTGACAAAACAGAGGCACACAGCCCTGGTCTGGCCTCAGAAACTCACACCGGTGACATGACAGGAGCTGCTTCGCTTAGAGTGCTCTAAACCAGAGACCGTCGTGACTGCTGTATGAAGGACAAAGAAGAAAAGCTGATTCTGTCGATTCAAGTTGTTCTAACCCAGTACAGAACATTTTAGGAGGTTTGTTCCCTTCTGTAAATTCCCATTTCAGTGATTTCTTCTCATAGCGACAATGTTCCTCAAGATTCAAGAGAGCTTTATCGTCATCGTCTCTGAATGACTCTTACACTTCAGCGAGGAAGCAACTGCAACGTGTTTGTCAAAGATAAATATAACAACAAGGAAAGTACCACATATACAGAATGTAAAAAAGCATTATGACATTTACACTTCTAGATAAGGTAATCCTAGTTTTGTTAATATGGCCATCAGTTAATCATACTGTTTGTGAGCGACTTTGGCATGGTTGATGCCGAATGTGTCATCACGTTTCAGAACTTTTACTTCCTTACATTGACTCTTTGCGGAAGAATCCAGAAGTCCTTCATTGTCAATTCAATTCAATTCAATTCAATTGAGGAAGGACAATTCAATTCAATTGTCCATCCTCCTCCTCCTCCTCCTCTCTAATCTACCTCCTCATCATGTCCAGTATCTCCTCTGCCTGGAACTGGACTTCCCCTCCCCTCCTTTCCTACACAACCTCACAATCCCTGCTGCTTTCTGTGCAACTACAGCGTGCCTTCAAAAGCATGTGTGAGACTGCACGTGATCGAAAGAGCAGAGTGCGGTTTGGTTAAGTCTGGGCACATTTGAGTAAGTGTGTGTGTGTGTGTGTGTGTGTGTGTGTGTGTGTGTGTGTGTGTGCGCGTTGTTGTCACCTGCAGACAGGGGTAAAAGATTAATGCTCTCTTTCAGCCTCTGTGGCAGGTAGAGCACAAAGAATAATTTGATTTCTCCTCCTGTCTCCCTGCTGTCTTCCCACTCTTCATTTTCTCATCTGCCTGAAAATCACCCGCTCAACCCTCTTTGTTTTCCTCTTGTTACCACCACCACCTTTACTGCCTCGTTCCCCAAAAACTGTTCCACCTTCCAAAATCCAAACCTCAAAAACACAAAGACACCTCCATTTGCTTCAGAGAACACAAAGCGTTCTCCACGTTCAGGTCAGGAGGATGTTGCAAGAATGTGGTAACAACAAGAAACCGGCAAAACTGCTCAACCTAAACCCAGCAGGCCGTTACCATGCCAACCATATATGGGATGTTAGCCCACCTTGTGACGGCGCCCGAGATGATGGACGATCAGATCCCCTCTCACCTCTCGCTGGGGGGGGGGGGGGGGGTTCTATGGTCCTATGTGAGCTGGTCAATGGAGTCTGGAGAAAGAAGAACAGAAGAAGAAAAATAGAAAAGTTTAAGCTCAACGGTGCATGTTCGTTATAGCGTTATAGAGATATTTATGAATAACAAGCAGCATTATTAATTGGCGGCCTGAAGACACAAGCACAGGAAGCTGCATTAGCAGCTTAATGAGCAGGAGGAACTGTGAAGGAGGCCATGACTTTGCTGTGTGCTTTTGTCTACATTGCGGAGAAAACACTCCTGTGCATTTGCATTAACACACAGACCTCTCCCACAGCCAGAACAACCGCACACGCATACATACACGCACACACACGAAAAAGGGATGTTGAGACACAAGTTTTACAGGAAGCCAAACCATCGAAACCTAAAAGTGACGACGGCATGTGATCCACAATTCAGCCGGTCACTGACTGCAAAAGGTAAAAGAAAGTGCTGCTCCACTAAATGAGCACTCCTGATCGATACAATTGGATGTAAACGTCAGGCCTCTATTTGCAGATATCTCTCATGCTTTGTGGAGTCCGAGCAAGATTACAAAAACAGACCATTTGGCTAAATCACCGCTCTAATCCCAAAAGCACATAATAGGCTAATTTGTGTCCATTTAGATCCTGATAAGAAACAGTGTGTGTGTGTGTGTGTGTGTGTGTGTGTGTGTGCGCGCGTTATCCACGCTGAGTTGTTGTAGTAGCTCAAGTGTTCTGTCTGAACAATCATCAGAGTGTATCCCGTGGGGGTAAAGAGTGCGTAACCATGGAGAACGCTGGGCGTTTCCATGACACCCTGTCATCAGTGAAGCTCGCCGCCAGGATGTCTCATGTTCATCTGTCACTGTGTGTGTGTGTGTGTGTGTGTGTGTGTGTGAGATAGAGATAAACTGTAGGTTACTTTCCTTTTCGTTACCAGGATGTGTGTGAAAGCCCACGTTTACAACCAAATATCTGGACACACCTACATGAGCGTGCATGTGTGTGTGAGTCCGTGCATGGCTGACCTCATGCCCAGCGTGCCTATGTTGTGTATGTTTACGTGTGTGTGTGTGTGTGTTAGTGCGGCATTCACCGTCAGCGACCTGACCGCTGGCTGCACCCATGATTGGGAGCAGATGGGGGCTGTCGCCGTGTGTGTGTGTGTTAGGAGGAGGAGGAGGAGGAGCAGGAGGAGTGGGTGCTCTAGTTTAGGTGATGTATGGACTCTCACACACCAACAAAGAGCCTCCTTCAACCAATGTGTTTCCTATTAATTGAAAGGGGAGAAAAATAGAGCCAGACACTGACTGCTTAAGTGGGAATCATTTATAGCTCAGCTGCAACAAAAAGCAACTGGCTCCATTTTTTTTTAGGCAAAAGTTGAGGAGATTAAAACAAAAAAACAAAAATAGTTCTCCTCTTCACGCATGAGCCGGAACAAGAGAGCCTTCGTTGCGATCATTACGGCTCTTTGTGCTCACTGTGACACAGGCGTGAAAACCAGAGTGAATAAAGGAGCAGTTAACGGCATGTGGCATCGCTAATATCGGCGTAAAGCATTGAAAATAACAGCAGTGTGAATGAGCTGAAGATGCAGAGTCTATAGAGAAATGTGACAGTCCGCTCTCCTCTCAACACACGTCTGTAGTGCTCTTCAATTACTCGACGCCAGAGAACTAAACAACCTTTTACCGTATGGATGTTTGTGCGCTACATGCACTCGAGCAACACAATAAATATCTTACACCGCAGCAGCTTCCTCTTGTTAAAGCAACACACTCTAACAGGAGGCAATAAAGATGCAACCACAGTTCACATTTTACTGTGGATGCTCATACGGCGCCATTAACTTCATGAACTTGAACTGCTCAGTGTATCATCAACAGCAGAGAGGAGCTCATATCTTATCTCAACGACAATTCTGCATTTCAAAGCGGTACAAAAGCACAAAATGACGGTCAGAGATGCCGATGTAACTCAGTAGTCAGTTTTTTGTGACTTTTGAGAGATTTCTTCCTCTTTCCATGTAACGATATTGCAGAACTCGCAGATGATGATGATGAATCAATGTTTACTCGGCCTCTATTGCTCATTTAAAACTGGGGATTGTCAGACCTGTTTAAGCTGATAATTATTCAGCTTAATTTGTCCGCTTCACCCAAAACCAATGCAAAATCATGCTGTATGATAACAAACCAAGGGATCACCAGCACTGTGATATCCTGGAAAATATATAATTCCCTCGGGTTTCTTATAACTTCTTATTTCATTGATTTCTGATGTATGCCTGACGTTAAAATGATTCATAATCTTGCACCCTCTCCTCTTAGAGGAGGCCTGTCCTATTCTGGTTTAGAGCATCTAGAGGCTACTGGGTGCCGCAGTTCAGAAAGACAAACTTTGGTCAGTCTGCTTTCTCGGTTTAAACGGAGTTCCACCAACATTCGGAACTCTGGAAGCTTTGCAGTGTTTGAAACCAGCCTAAAGCTTTGGCTAAAGTCAGCACAAAAGTGTCACTGTCAATGATTGCCTTGTACAGTATTTATAGTAGTCATCATGCTGATTCTATTTACTATCTCACACTTTTATGTACTGTGTTGTTTTACGTAGAGCATTTATTATTTTGTCTACCTGCCCAGGGACAACAGATGCAAATTAGCTTCTCGCTAAATCTGGTGTTATTACTTTTAATTATGCGCTGTCCCTGCAAAAATAAACTTGCTGCACCTTCATTGAGCTCCTGTATTGTCTTTTAAAGTGTTTCTGTCACTTAATGCGAGTGCAGACGCGTGCTGAGCAGACACAGAATACGAAGGAAAGGACACTTTCGCACCTGTTAGTGATGAGTGTAAAGTTGCACACAGCTAAGAAACAGCCCTGATAAGATAAAGATGATATAACCACACACACACACATCCTCAACTGTAACACTCAGCTGAACCAGGAAGAAAACTGAGAGGAACATCTGTGTGAAAGAGAGAGAGAGACACCATGCATGTAGGAAGCTAATCAGCCAGCATGTGATGTTTCTCAGGATCCATTCAGGTATTGGACGAACGGACACAAAGACTCGATACCTACGACAGAATAGTATCCTACCTGGACGCTATCAGAAGGAGGATAAGTGGGCGTTCAGATCAAACAACAACAAAAAAAAAGCCCTGCATTTAAAGGCAAGGGACTCCAAGTTCATGACCACAGGCTTTTATCAGAGGCAAAAACACTGCGCGGTGGTTTATAAATCTATGAGGCAAGATTTAAAACACATTTGATTTCTTTCTTTGCTGCGATTGTAAGATAAACAGTTGCCAGGTGAGGTTGTGTTGCAGCTAAATTCGAGCAAAGGACCCATGAAGACCATTAAAATACGAACAAAAAGAACAACCAATATCGGTGAAGATAAAACATTGTGCAACCTTTTTGTTTTTTTAGGTTGTCGACCAGCTGTGTGCAAAACTGGATGGTAAGAAAGGCTTTGTCAGCCGGGAACGCTGCTGCAACCAAAACCAAATACGGCACTTTAAATCCAGTTTACAATCCTGTTACTGAAACCAAATCCCTTCGAATCCATTATCAAATCTGATTGAGTTTAGCTTGCACCATTTGCAATTAACTAAAGTTGTAAATAACTCAAACTTAAAGAAAACCATTATAGCTCATTGCCGTTATATCGTATCAGTGCACATGTCGGCCAATGAGTAAAAAGAAACTGCAGCACAGAAATGCCAAACTATATTTAAGGTTCTATAGAAACAGTGTCTCTATTACTGTTCATGGAATATGCTTATATGTGTATTGTTTTAAAAATAAATGAGTCATTCTTTTAAAAATGTTTAACCGCCAAATATCTGCCTCAAAAGAATCTCAGTTGGTGTCTGGATATTTTGCCAAACAGGATCAAAAACCAGCCTGCTAAAATGAGTGTTATTTGCGTATTCTTAAACACACCCATTCAAAAACAAATCATTCATGTTCAGCCAAAGGATCTGCGTCTTTAAGAGACGTCTTCAGTCGACTGATCGGCAAAATGAAATTCAAGCACATCCACTAGTTGTTTCTTTGTGAGCTTTAATCTCCTCCCCGTCTTCACCCCCTTTTTCTTACGGTCTCGTTTTTTTTTTATAGCAGGATTTTTCTCTCCATGTGTCCGTCTCCTCTAATGACTGTGAATGAGGGAAATTGTGTCCGCTGGCCAGAATAGCACAGTGAACAACGCATAAAAGTACATTGTGTGTAAGTGTGTGTACTCTGGGAAACTCTGCCCCCCACCCCCTGCACCAACAAATCCAGCACTGGAGCACAATGGGTGCCAAGCCACATCTTGGCACCTCGCCTCCCCTTAAACAAATCAGGCCACAGAGGCTAATAAAAAAACTCTGAGTCCAAAGCTCTCCTCCTCAGACGAGGGGGTACCAAAGAGGGGAGTCGTTCTCCTCTCCCCGGCTCCGTCTGAAATGAAGTTGTACAAGACGGAGAGCTGCTTTTCAACTCGGACAAAAAGTGCCGGTCTCCATCATCATCAAACCCGCTTTTCTTTGCTGTTAAATAGCACTTTGATGTTATATTGTTATTAACTAGCCTCGCTTCAAATTTCAGTTTTTTGTTTTTTTTTAAAAACACTCATTGAAAACAAATAGCTTCTTAGTTCAGTGACAAAGTGAGTGTGAACTTTCCATCTTAAGACCAATTACCGCTATCATAGCACACAGCCGGCTGCTTCAAACTTCACACTTCAGAGAGGGATAAGAGGGGGTGGAGGATGAAGAGAGGCAGAGGGAAAGCGTCTGGCTCAGGGCGGAAATAGGCCAGTCGGGTCTAAAACTAAAACTCATCCAGCCATCCAGGGTGTGCCTGCTGTAGGCTGCCATCAAAGTTGCATTTACATATTCAAAAAAGGAAACAGCCGCTTGCATGACTCATCCTTTCCAAAAAAAGGTAGAGGAAACCAAACTCACGGCCCACTGCACCACGCTACAGAAGTAAAAGCTCACAACAATGGATCCGCAGCCACACGAGCAGCGAAGTAAACTCTCAGAAAGGACAAACCATAAAAAGAAATGAAACAAAAATCATTGTGTTAGGGTTTTTTTGTTTTTTAATAATAGCTCAAGGCCACTTTAAAATGACTTTACGGTGCAACATCTGTTTTGAGTACAAGCAGACACTCAATGTAATAAAACAGGCAATTTTTCTTCTCTTAGAATTCACAGAGTATCGAATACTGTAAGACAATGTTTGACGATCAAAACAATGAGGGGATCACTGCGCACACTGGTCCTCAACAGTGCTTTATTTCTCTTTATTTTCCTATTTCTCTAGATGACCTTAGCCGACTACTGTTGAAAAGACAAAACGTGTGCTACCTAACTGGGCTTTGTGAGTCTGTCAAGCTCATTTATTCCAGTGATTTAGTCCAATATGGGGAAAATACGTACGTTCAGGATTACAACTGAGACCTGCACACTGTGGTGGCCATGCTTAGTCCATACATTTACTTGAAGGAGTGCAGTGTTGGAGTTAGTGTGTGTCTGTCAGTCTGTGAGTCCACCCCTTTGGTCAAGACTGACCAATGTAATGCTATATGGAAAGCAATATCAGAGCAGAGCTAAAAGTTAACGCTACCATTTGCGTGGAGCGTTTCCGTTTCTTATCACCACTTGGCTGGTGGCCGTTAAAATCATATATTGGGAAATAGCTGTAAACTGCATATTGCATGCTTTCATTATCAGTTCCATCACTGGTGAGAACTGACCTAAATATGAGCTAAACTTTTAAAAATAGAATGTAAAGCTTGAGAAACAGCTTCTCTTTCTACCTTCGCGTAGCGGCCATGGCGTCAGCGCCATCACTTATTCTGAGGTGTCCTGAAATAGAAATAAAAGGACTCGCAAGAGGAAACACCAGTCCGCTTCACATGGTGGCGTTCTTCAGCTCCACTTTGTCCATATATACATATACTGATATAGACTGATGGGTGACATATTAATAAAGGAAAAACCAACCTAAAAAAAAGTCCAAAAGCCAACAGAACAGTGCGAGTGTTGAAAACATTCATTGACTTTGCACCTTGAACGAAGGTGGCTGCATTTGATACGTTCTCCATTCATAACGTTACATAATCTATGTTTTCTTATTTCTTATTCCTCTTCGTCAAAGCTGCAATAAAAGTGCAGAGTTCAACAAGGTTAACGTTGACTCTGTAAATTAGTGTTTAGACAGCCAGGTATTGTGTCCTCATGCGACAGATGAGAGTCTCCATGTTACTTTGATGAACTTCCTCCTTTAAAGAGAGCTGCACTGCATCACAGAAAACAAGGGACGGCAGAGGTCATTAAACTGAATGCATGTTCTCATCAACAGCTCCTGCGACCCCGTCCACCTGCCGAACATGCGAGTAGAGACGGGACGGACGTTTACTTGTATGTGAAGTGATGAAAGTAATGTTGCTGAGCAGACATGCAGGCCGGATAAGATAAGGACAGTAAACCACACATGTCCTCGTCGGCCTCCTTCAGCTGAACTGGGAAGCAAAAAACAACCGCACGAGGACTCATTTTGTGTGAAGAAATCTCAGGGTCAGAACGCGCGCAACATGTATCAAACTCGCAGTCTTAACACGCCTGCTTAGTCAGGCAGAGACCTGGGTTGAATAAAAAACGCCTCACTGGGAGCCATCATGCAGGAGCTGTACATTATCATAACATAGGGGAACATTTCTGCGAGGCAATTAACTGCGGACCGAGAGGCAAGGCTGTCATATCTGAGAGCGATGAATGACTGGAGCTTTGGTTAATACTTAAAACATTCTTGTCATCACAAAGAGTGAATTACCTCGTTACAGGCCACATGGGGTAGAGAAAGAAATGCAGCGGGATCGCAGGAAAACAGTTGTCACCTTCTTTTAGTAACTGGTTGAGAAAGGAATTACAAATGAGGGGAAAGCAGAGGCACAATGAGGCCATGCAGGCTGAGGGTGGACTTCTGGACTGTTCGGGCCTAATTAGTGTAACAGGTCAATCAATAAGACACGCCTCCTCCATCACTAACCCCGCCTCTGATTGACATTGTGCTGCCATGGCTACAAATTGCAGAAAACGCTGATATACCTGTTTGACAACCTCCAGACGATACAATAATAAGAGATACGTCGTGTATTACTATAAATGTGATGATCACACATGGGTAAATGGACACAAGAACTACACCGTTGTCTCGAGGATTTGAAATTGTAAGTATTAATGCATGGACTAGGTGTATATTTCAATTTGAACTATGTAGTTCTGAAGATTATTGGCAGAATATTAAGTTCTGCTCCACTCAAAAATGCATTTAGCTTATTGTTACTTCACTTGGAAGTTGGACCTTCACTCTGCAGAGAGATTTATGTGCAAAGTTCATTTTGTTGTAAGTTTCTCATGTGCTCAAAGAAGATTCCGGATTTTTCGATGAGACAGAGGCAGTAGATGCACTTTAAACCTTTGTCTGGAGAGGATCTTTAAAGAAAATGTTGCTTTCTTTGGGGAAATTTAACAAACTGCACTCTTTGCGTTTGTTTTGAATGTTTCTGCATATTTGTTTAGAGCACTTTGAACTGCTTTCTATGCATAAAAAGGAGACAACACCAATACAAATCTCTTTTGTTGCACACATTTGTACAGCAATAAGTGATTGATGAAAGAAACGGAGCTTTTCAGCTCTTAAAAAAAGCGTAAACAGCATTAGCGGTGAGTTTTCTCTGCATTGCATTATGGGCGACTGAGGCTGCTGCTAAAGAGATTTAATACTTAATGGAACATCTCAATACTTCTTGTCTGACTCACTGAGAGAGAAGACAAATAATGGGTCTCGTTAAGTCTTCGCTTTGTCATTCTGTGGGACTGACAACCAGCTGATGAACATTTAAATAATCAAAATATTGAATCCAATAAAAACTCCAATAAACTGAACTGGAAATATCTCATCATCTCATTGTGCTGTTACAGTAACTTTAAAACCCATGCACTCATAAAGCTGCAAAACATTAAAATAAACTATCAGACACATTATCCCTTTATTGTTATTATAATTACTGTTATCATTATTACTATTTAATAATCTCTTTAATAATACTCAAGGATGATCACGTTGAATCGCCAGAGTAAACTATGACAACCTCACAAAGGTTGTATGCAGTGGTGCACTTTTGAGGTATTTTATCCATTTAATGCTTCCTTACACTCGCGCTCAAATACATTTATGAGGTAAATATTGTGTTTGTTACTGTAAAGCAACGAGTGACTTAGCAGATGACGATTGTACATGAAAGAAATATGATAAGCTTATTAAATGATGCGTTTTTAAAGATTAGACTTGCCGACATCAATAAATAAATCTATGAATCAGTTACATTTAGCTCCACATTAACTTGCATTAATAGTGAAATCATGTTAACCCCTTAAATTAATCAGTAATAATAATCCAGAATATAACACTCGGCAGGGCAATTATTCTGCAGAATGAGTACTTTTACTTTTTAAGTCGACAGTTGATGGGTGACAGTGATGTAAGATTGAAAGCTCGATTGAAAAAAATAAAAAAAATAAACTAAAAAAGGAGAGCGTAGTTGGTGTTAAAGAACTGTATGTCATTGTTAAGGTGTTTTTCTCTAAAAAAAAAGAAAAAAAAGAATTGCGTGCAGATAAAAGTCAAGCTCTTCACTGCTCTTCACTGCCAGGAGAAAGAGCACTGCTTTTGCTGATGCACGCGTGTGATGATGAGTGAGTGTGTTAGGAGTGTGTGAGACTTTCAGTGGGAATGGAACATAATTGGCTCACAATAACCCATCAGTGAGGTCTTAGCGAGAGAACACCATCTTCTCCTCCACCTCTACTTTCCTCATCGCCTCCTTCCTTGCGCTTTCGTTCTCCGCGGTGACAGCGAGGAAGCAGATTCACCACTTATAACCCCCCCCCCCCTTTCCTGTCCCCCTCCTCCCTCTATTTATTTGCTCAGAATCCAAAAACTGCACAGCACAGGGAAAAAATGATGGGGGTGGAGGAAGAAGATAGAAAAAGAGAGTGAGGGAGGTAGATGCACAAACATACACACTGCAGATTCAGCTGCACACATGTGGTCGGGACGCGCGTGCGCACACACACACACACACACACACACACACACACTCCAGGGGGAGCATCTAAATCACATTAGGGGCCTGCCTGACATCCATCACTCCCACGGACACGAGCACATGCCGGAGAGGCAGGGAAGCTGCCTGGCAACATGCATAACCACCCACAAACAAACACGGTCACAGAGCAGCCGACACACCTTGAAACCAGAACGACAGCGCGCGGGAGAAAAGCGATCCCCTCCCTGCACACAATATTCCCCAATCAGAAAAATCAACTCGCATTCACTTGCACGCACATCACTGTCAGCACGCATCAGCACGCATCAGCCGTACGTTTGGGGCTCCTCTCATTCGCCTCTGTGCTCTGCTGCTTCTGCAAACTTGCATTATCAGAGAAAATCAACACAATGGGGGGGAAAACAAACCATAGTTGCTTTCAATATTTAAAGAGGAAGCAGCGAAGCAGAGTGACATCTTGAGAAATCTTTTTTCTTTTCCGTCGGTATCAATCCTTATTCCCATTAGAGGGGGATGGGGCCCTTATCTAACTGTGTGTTTGTGTGTAGACCCAAACATAGTTGGGGAGCCTCGTATCTTGAAGATGGTGCGGGTGGATGCATTGTGTGTGTGTGTTATCTAAAGGGCTGCCTTGAGTGACGTAATTGGCTGGAAGGATGTAGGGGGAGGAAAAAAGGAGCCGGCTTTGAGAGGCAGGACAAACTTGATGTGCGCTCTATACATTACGGCACCATATGGTGCCCACTGTGCAGCAGGAGCAGGCAGAGCCCCACAGCGCAGCCCTCATCCACTCATCTATCGAGCCGGTCTCTCAGCTCCCACTGCTCTCCCTCCCTCTCCGTCTTGTTAACTCAATAACATCCACAGCCTCCTCTCTTAAGTCACTGTGTTTTTTTTTATTTTTCACTGGCAGAGAAAGCCAAGAAAAAAAAAGCCTTCTTTCTTCCTCCTCCTGCTTCCTCTCATCGCAGACGACCGGCTCTGGCTCTCGTCTCCTCCACACCTTTCCCCGCCGGATGCTGTGCGCTCATCGTAGAGCTTAATCCGAACCAAAAAGGATTATTTCAATCGCATTAGAATCTGAAAACTGACGGCCCTCTCCGTATGTGCCATCTCGTTGATGACAGGCATCAGGCTATATTTACACATGCACATGTGCAGCACGAGAGGGGGAAGACAATTATAACTTCTACATCATTACTAGATTAGTGAGGTCCAAGTTTTATTTTTATTTTTTATTATTACGCATCTGCTGATACCAAGTACGATACAATCATTATATTTACTTAAAAGACAGCGGTAGACTACCAACACTGACATACCTGATTCTTCACAAGCTACTTGGATCCTAATAATCAAGATCTGATGCATAAAGCAACTCCTGAAACTGACGTGACTCAAACTACTGAGAGAAGAAGAATCCCTTTTATTGGAGTTGTTGGGACAAGAAAAAGTCCACTCGTAACTGAAGCATTCAAATCAGGTGTCACTTAAGGGCCCATTAACAGCAAGCAACGTCTTCTGTGCCTTCATGGCTGGGTTGGAAAGCTCTGGGTCGGCGGTTACGTTATTGACCATCTTCAATAGCTGGCCAGCTACTTTGCGCTCGTTGACGTAGATGACGTTAAGTAGCACTGAGAACTGGCTAACGACATTCATTTTAAGGAACAGAACGGGGCGAAACAAAAACATACGATTGATTGACACTTCACTGCGTCACTGGAACGACCAGCTCAACTTTAATCTTTTAAACCCAAGTGTCAGGCATCGGTTTTTAGCTTCATGTCACCGGCTTCCACTGAAGAAAATGACTTGTAGCCTGTTGCAGTGTTGCATTAGAGCATGTGAACCAATACAACAGCCAAGTAAAATGTTGGCTTGCTGACGTGACGCACCACTGGTAACGCTTGTCATTTTAAACTTGACCGTGACAGTCAGCTGCTGCTGCCTGAATGTTCTGTGCTCTGAGCTTTGCTGGGACAGAGAGAGGCTAACAGATTTGTTAGCGTTGTGGCTACGCTCATCGAATCCATGCGTTATTGCAACCTCACTGTCAGAACTCAGAGGTGGGCCGAAATCATTTTTTTAAACATTTACACAATCGGATTAAAACTCAGCAGAGTTCAGTAAAGAGGGGATCAGATTTTGATCACTTTAGTTTAGCGGATAACGATCCGTTAAAGCCCGGGATCGGCCCCGATACCGATACTTCGACTCGAGACGTCTCTCCACGAGATCATCAACTTGTGAACAGCAGGTACAGTTACAGTAGACGGTACTCCAACGCGCTCTGTAGTAGTAGAAAAATGTGCTAATGGACAAAAGCATGCAGCCGCAAGCCCGCGTGTCTACGATCATGCACGCGGCATGAAAGCAGCGAGCGAGAGGGCTGCTCTTTTAGTTTGCTCATGAAATCATTTAATATCGGCCACACACACATAAACACCCCCCCCCCAAGCCGTCTGATGTGTAATGAGAGAAACCATTAGCAGTAAAAATGGGCTCTCTCCGCCCTGCCGCTCAGCAGATCTTAGTCAGAGCCACGGTTACATGTCTATTTATACATTCACTCCTCTTTAGATTTTCTTCCTCTCCAACAGGGAACAGTTTGTGCGGCGCACAGTCAAGAAGGCTGCATTCCTCCTGCCCTTCTCTCCCCGTGTCTTCTCCTTCTATACTGCTCCTCTCCCTCTGTCTGTCTCCACTCCCATCCCCCCCTCCTCCACTGGCTTTCTCCTCCCTCTCTCTATACCCTTCCCCCAGCTCTTTCCTGCTCTGTGCCTCCCTCTCTGCCTCCCTCCGTCTCATCCGGCTATACATGCAGCAAGGCACAAATTCATGGGGGGGGAGAGAGAGAGACAGCGCAGGAGAGCTGGAGATAGAAGAGGGAGGGGGACGGGGACGGATAGATGGTTTGAGAGCAAAACAAGAGCGAATGACAGACAGGGAATGAAAGGGTGAGACAGAGAGCGAGACAGGGGGGAAGAGAGAGGAGGAGGAGGGGACGGGTGGGTTGGTGGGAGAGCAGCGAGGAGGAGGGAGAAGCTCACTCTCGCTACAGCGATGGGCGTTCCTCTCCCGGTTCCTGCTAGGTCAAAAGTTTACCGTGGTTTTAATTTCACCTTTCCGCAACCAATCAGAACGCGTCTCCAGCTGCTGGAGGAACTTTGACCCACTCAGAGAATCTGACTGTAAAGATCTGAAGCTCGCCTCTGCTTCTCCACCAACTCTCTTGTTTTTTTTCCCACCTTTTTTAAAGCTGCATATTTATTCGTCCTTCATCACAGAGGACACAAAAAAGAAAAAAAAGAAACGTGGTTGTTGCTGATCTAAGGGGATAGTGAAAAAAGGAGGGGGGGGGGGAATACAGGCTTTATTGTTTCGGGTATTTAGCATTTCGGTACTTTTCCTCTGCTTTCCAAAACAAATGCCGGCACGTGAGTCGAAAACCACAAGATCAACAGCCTCGTCCTCGAGAATGAACGGTGGACGTCACGGCACTGACACACGAGTCCACAGTCCGTGTTAACTTCACTTGATCAAACCAGCATACACATAAATACTC
>NW_022280035.1:3358366-3359918 GCF_004355925.1 Anarrhichthys ocellatus | reverse complement strand
ACACACACACACACACACACACACACACACACACACACACACACACAGAGTGTGGAGACATGCCCAGCAGCATGCTGATTGGTGGGTGTATAAGCACCCCTCTGTGTGTTTGTGTGTGCAGGCATGTGATCGTGGAGAGAGTGTGTGTGTGTGTGTGTCTGTGTCTATGAAGGGGGAGGAGGCTGCAGTTAGATCATAGCATCAGAGAGGGGAGGGGCTGCTCTGCAAATAGAGCGAACAGTCGGCATGGCTGGCGACGGTAAGTAGAATGGCTTCAAGCCTCTTGTAAGGAGACTAGCCTTAGTTGTTCCTGTTGTTCTTTTCTCCCCATATCAACCATACCATCTCCTCCTCCTCCTCCTCCTCCTCCTCCTCCTCCTCCTCCACCAGCCACCTGACTGCGATAATAAGGCGCACACACACGCGCACACACACACACACACACACACACACACATCTTCATGAAAGCAGCAGGCTGTGAATATCACAAGATGAAGTGTAGAACGAGCAGACTCACAGACGTCACGAGATGAGTAGCCTCTTTCCACCTGTAGCTGACTTTCTCCTCAAGGACGACGCGTTTCCATCCAGCTCTCCACCCGGAAAATAAAATATGTCCGTTACAATCAGCTGCACTTTAAAGGACAAGTCTAGTGATATTCGATATTTTTCCTCACCGTCAACAAATCCCTTTATTACCAACAACAAAAGTATACCAATCATCAGGTAATGTCTCGTGATATATTTGTGTATAATTATTGTCCAAAAACTATTAAAAATACTCCAATAAGGCAAATTGTTCCACTGAGTGACATGTTCCTTCATTACTGTGAACATGGGCACTTTAGTTTATTTTCAGTAAAACACACACACACACACACACACACACACACACACACACACACACACACACGCTGCTGTAAACACACAGCAGAGCACCAGATCCAAAGCTGAAAATAACCCCCAACAAATACTTTATTTATTCCTGTATGAGTATTGCTTGTTATACTCATACAGGAGTTTTAGGACATATTAGCCTTTTTAAAACATCTATCTACTTAGATGTCTTAGCAAGCACCTCAAAGATATAGAATACCTCTAGTTTTCCTTTAAGTTGAGACTATAGCTTGTTACATCCTTGATGAATGTGTATGAAGTCTTTCAGGTTTCGATATCAGTGCTATATAGTGTCTAATGCTCAGATTTCACATGATTCAATAACTGTAGCGGACACCTTCTCTCCATTGGCTTAAAAGCCAACCGCAGGACTGAGAGAAGCCAACTAAATGTTCTCTATAAGCTACGCTATAGCTAGGTGCTGTTACAAACATGGGAAACAAAGTCAGTCTGCAAGAAGTGCTGAAAGTCCCATCAGAGTTAGAGGGTGTTGTCTGTACATTAGAGGTGCACAGTTTGACTTTTTCAGTCCCGATAGCATTCATTTTTAAAAAGGAAAAAGCTACATATTGAGATCAAAATATTAAATTCTAGTAGACTTGAATTAAATATATATATATATATATATATATATATATATATATATATATATATA
>NW_022280035.1:3298034-3358356 GCF_004355925.1 Anarrhichthys ocellatus | reverse complement strand
TATATATATATATATATATATATATATATATATATATATATATATATTATCCCTACTGTCACGGATCCCTGTATCCGGCCTGTTATCGGTGCATCCCTCCTATAAATTGCTTGTTTTGCTGAACCAAAAAAGACCAAACATGTTCAAAGCCCAAAAGATATTCAAAAAAGACTTTCCCAAAAAAAGTACTTGGATAAAATTTCTGCTACAACCAACAAGTGGAGAATCGCCTCTTCACTGAGATTTATCTTTTCACAACCAGCAGCAATTAAAACACCCTCAGTGTCTAAAGTAAGCAGATCTTTTATCCAATCAGATTCAGGCCGGAGTCCGTTCGCCGCGTTTTTTTTTTTTTACATCTGCAGTAACTGTTCATTTGTCTATCGTGTCGTTTTTATGAATGATATGTCTCGCGCTCTAGCGCTGCAGTGTTGCTGGATTGATTTGTCATGCTTGACATTTTATGTGACTGGTTCTTGTCACTGTGTTAATTACATTGATTCTGACTTGTCCGTTAATGACGAAGCATCCCGTCATCGCAGGGTTATTTCGTTTTTTTTTTATTGTTCCGGGTTCAAAAGGTCACACACATCCTGTTGTCTCCTACGTGAGCGCAGTCCACCGAAAAAATTATATTTCCCACAATTTAAGCTTCTGCATTTTCCAAATCCACTAGTGTTATTCAAACGTATTGCTCGGTTCGTAAGCCTCGTACCAAACGGTTTAATATGAATACGTGTATTATTACACCAATAGAAACAAATAACCGTAGCTCAGTACAGCACAGAAGGCCCAGGTATAAAATGCACGGCCCGCCACTGCTTCTTAGGTCAGCGAGAGGAGCAGCTTGTTTTGTGGCAGTGTCAAATTCAGGTTGGTAGTGAAGGTGTGAGAAGATGTTTTGGTTTGAAACAATCCACAATGTGCGCCTGTGATCATGTTCAAGTCTCTGAGAGCTTCGGCTCAAGCTTGTTTTAAAGTCATGTAGGTTAAAATAATGATTTTATTTGTTTTTCTGTTTTATCTGTTACCTTTAGAGAAAAACAAGACAATCTATCGGTGTAAAAGTCTCGCAGCCTCCCACATATGGGGCTTCAACCATGAGTAAAACATCCCTGACTGAGCAGCAATAGTGAAGTAGCACCTTGACTGAGGGAGCGAGGCCGCGGTGTTTCCCCAGGGTTTAAGGTTACACAGCAAATGGACTGTTAGAGAAACACTTGAAATTTAACAATGTCAACCGCATTGCCCCCCCCCCCCCCAACACTTAAACCAAAACAACCTTTCTTTTATGCAGCAGAAGCAAAACTGAAACTGTCAAGCAGAGGAACGATCTGCATCACCGTGTCCCTCGCCCTTCGCCAGGACCTCGGGTTTGTGTTGTTAGTAAATACAAACTCTAAAAAGCTCTGATGAAACAACACAACACCCTGCACAGTGTTTGTCATAGCACCATAATCACACAGCAACAAGTTACCCAATACCTCCCCCTTAACTCCTCCGGCTATATTTCTGTTCCTTTGTGCAGCTGAAGTGGGTCGGGACAAAGGTTAAAGGCAGAGCAAGGCACAAATTAGTCCCGACTAGAGTCGAATATGTGTTTCACAGTAAAGGAGAAGTATAGTGACAGAATACACACAGCAGGAAGCAGAGCAAAGAATGAACTTGTCAGCATGTTGGCTTTGTAACCAGTCTCCTGGTTTACCAATCAAACCCTGTGGAAGTGTTTCACTGTTTTGCAGGAGGTGTCGGACAACTCAAGGTGACACACAGAAACTGGCAGGATTAAAAACAGTGCGCTACATGCGGGTTTCCTGTCGAATGCAATACCTGCTGTCGTTATTCGGACAAAGCGAGAAGTCTTCAATCAAAACTCCCGTTCGGTGATTTAGATTTACGGTTTAAGCTATGCTCTGCTTCGTCATAATGAAGGCCACTCCGGCCAACAAAGTTTTGGGGCTGACTCAAAGGGGCTAAAAATGTCAGTTCTGCGATGCTTGAAACAAATTTTGTTTCTTAAAAAGTGTCATCCGACTACGTCTGAAGGTGAACGTGTACTTGTTAATATAAATGGGAATAATGGTCCACGCGTTCAGGCGCTCTCTCCTCAGAGAATGTCATGGTGCACTCATTCGTACAAACGGCATCCTGCATGAAGTGAGCGTAGGTCGTCTGATTCTCTTTTTCGGAAAGTAAAAAAAAAAAAAAAATGTGGGATGGAGACCAAATCAATCCCGACTTTGGAAAGGTGTGGAGGGGGAGACACAATCCATCAAGCACCTCATCTGAAGCATACTGCTTCAAATGAGGTGCTAATTCAACACTTCACTGTAAAAATCCAGCTAAATCCAGCAATGAAGAAAAGAGTGGGTATTGTGGCCCGGACTTCTACAGCGAGGACAAAACAGTTATTGGACCAAGAGCGACGGTGACAACACCTGAAGGCTTTCACTGCTGCAGGGAGAGCTGTGGAAGTGAGATCAGAAGGTGAAGAGAGACAAACAGAGTAGAGTCAAGAGTATGATAGACATAAACACATAAAATGTCTTTTTATGGGTAGCTTATTCAGTTTGAAGTGGGGAAACTTTTGAAGATTTTGCCCCGTTTTTTTTTGGTTTCGATAGTGGATTTCTACAACTTAACCCGACAGACCAGAATACAGGAATGAAATGTTTGAAAAAAACTGCATACAGTCCTGGTAGATCACCGTTAATGTGAACAAGGTTGGGGGTCTCAGGGAGTTTCGGGGGGTCCGGGTGCGAGTGTGCGGTGCGTATTCTGTTGCAGGTCGTAGTTGTTGTGTAGTTGTGCGAGTGGCCTTGTTGTTCACAATACTAGCCGAAGTGATGCGTGTGCAAAGTGTGTACAGCATTGGCTTGCACCCATGAAATCTTGTTTATTATATACAGAGTCTTTACTGGACTTTAGGCCTAAAATAAATTAATAATCTAAATGAAATGGAAACCTTCCCAGAAATGTTAAATCCTGTCTACCACTGCACAGTGTTTGCCGGCTAGAAATTCATGATTTTTTTTTGACACAAATCCCCTTTCCTGGATCATATATTATTTTCTCACACTTTGTTTTGTTTTTGTTTCATCACAGTGCTATTCTGGGTCTTAATGCTCTTTAAGTACATAAGCGCACCTGGCCAGTCGCTGTGGGCACGGACTTACAGACGGTACACACCGGTCAGATCACGTAAAAGAGTTACAACACTATATAACACTTTGTTCTTTGCTGACCACCAACAACCAGAGCTAAAGGTCGCAGTAGAAGTGTCCTCCAGGTAAATTATTAATGACTTGTTTTCTTTTCCTCCCTGAACCTCAACTCCCCCTCTGTCCGTCTCCTCTCCCTTTTCTCTCACTTTGATTGTTGTTTTGTCACTGTGCGCCTCCTCTCATCGCCACCTTCTCCCTTCCCTATGTCCTCCCTCCCTCCCTTTTCTGTGTGGAGATGGTGTTATTTTTAGCCCTTGGTGAGATTGGGAGAATGATCGTGCTGGGCTAACACGTACTCTCCACAAGGCCGTTACTGGAGGCCTGTCACCGACGTGCGAGAGGAGAACGGCTTTCGGTTAACACGTCCAGTGTGCATGTGTCCACAGTGTGCATGTGTCCACAGTGTACGTGTGTCCACAGTGCATGTGTGTTTGCTGTCGGATCACATAGAGCTCACTAACTTGCTTTCATTCGAGTGGACAGAAAAGTCCCGGTGACAGACATCCACCCTTGTTTAAAGGTACAATCTGTGATGCTAATGTAAACAAAGGGCAGCACTACCAAAACTCCAAACAGGAGAACATCAGTTGGGTTCCAATGTGACAAAAAGGTGAATTATAAAATAATGATGGGATAACATTTGTTGTGGCTTAAGACGGTGATGATCGAGGTGGAGATGTTGCCAGTGCGGTGAGGCCTCTTCGGTGTGATTGGGGTTGAAATCTTTTATCTTTGCTCGGATTCGAAATATCATCGGCCTCGTCTTTCGCACATGCTATCTGGTTTTCTGAATTATCTATGCTGCTGTTGTATCTGTTAGCGCACTGGTTCTTGGACCAGCTCAGACAATGTAGAGAGTTAAATTACAGTCTCAGCCAACGTTTCTTTACACTGCAGTTGGTAACTTTTCTAAAAATATCTTTTGATCATATTAAATTGTACCTATATCGTGACAGTAGTATGTGAGACATGTGTGACATCCGTGTCTCTAACGCAGGTCTAATCACTGCTCATGAAGCTCGTGAGTTCAGCCAAACTGTCAAACTACGCAGCGTTGATCAAATATGAATCAAGGTTCTGTTACTGTATTGCCTACTTCTTACCTCTAATGTATTCAGAAACCTATTTTAAATGTACTGATTAGCTGTAAAATGAGAACGTTCGATCTGGCCGGTGGGCGCTGCTTGGTTTTGGCTCGACTGTTTTCAACTCCATCATTTTACAGCTAGACAGTACATTCAAATAAAAACATTTAAGAGATAGACAATACAGTAACAGAATGTACTTCATGTATTTCTGTCAGGATATGGTGACAGTTTGAGAAAATATGACTAAAAGGAATTTTTATAAAAGTTACCAACTGCAGCTTTAAATCATCTTATTGTTGATGTGTGAACAGGGCGTCTTTGTTCTTGTGCAGGGTATTCAACAGGTTAGTAAAGTTTGTTAGCGGTGCAGTCGAGATAAAACAGGTTGTTTGCATTGATTGTTTTTTTGGCTGAAGGTCTGAGCTCGCCATGAATGAGTCAGTGGTGAATTCAGCAATATCATATTATAGTTATGGGATGCAGAGTAGAGCAGTTGTTGGAGTGCACATTAGGGAGTTAACAAAAGCACATTTACACCGGCCACGGTGATCAGTTAACACTTCAACTCAACACTGCCAGCACTCTTTGATGATGCTATATTCATATACCTAGAAATTATATGATCAACAAAATTACAGAGTTGGCTGTAAAGTGTTACTGAGCGAGACTTTAAATCAATACCAGCTGAAGCAGAGTGGGACGGAGGGAAATTAATTCACTCCAACAAATGGAAAGGGTATAATATTAAAATCAGAAATCAAACAAATGCAAATATATTTACAAAACATAAAAATACAGGGCTCGACAAACACCCTGAATAGCAGGTCGTAAGCCCTCCTCGTTTCGTCGGCTAAGCGGCGTGAATATATTGTTCCAAGCAGATGCTACTGAAGTGTAAAAAACAGGGAAGCAGCTGCCTTGGTCAGGGACACTTTGGGTGATTTGCAGTGTCATTCAAGTCACAATGACGCAGCATCTTCGGACCATATCACCTCTTTAATTTATTGTGCTTCCTGTCAAAACAGAATACTGGAATGGAACAGAGAGGCAAACCGATCTGATTCAATGTGAGATCAATTACAGAGACTGAAGGAGATGTATTTAATGGAAGGGACAACAAGGTGACTGTGGGTTTTATTGGATGAATTATAAACACTGAATCAACTGAATGTATAGAAAAGTAGCTAGAAGGGTGACATTGTCTTTCCTTTTCCATTCACATCTGGCCTCTTGTTCATCCATAATCAATTATCCATAATAATTCAAACGGCTGCACCGACACACATATTTTCACAGCGGACTAAGCAAATAGTTGTAGAGGAAAACGGCAACATTCCCTCCATCCCACTACTCCTGAATCAACCAGCAATGTCAGCAGTCAGTCGGTCTTCCATTAGTCTGCCTCGATCAGCTCCATGAACACCACCAGCAGCCTTCTCCATCTGCGGGCAAGGCCGGAGCTGTTCACCTGACGGGTTACCCGAGTGGGCAGACGAGTCCAACGGGAGATGACATTTCATCCCGGGCATCGTGTCTAACGGAGACACAGGAACATGCACGTATACACAGCGAGGAGCAAACGAACAGGGGAGTCTAAACGCAAGCGAAGCCTTCATTTTGGTTTAAGTCTGACTTGCTGGACAACACCTAAGAATACACGAACAACAGCTATAAAAAGCTCTCCAAAGAGGGACACGAGAAGAACCGGAATCTTTGTCTCACATTGCATCAAATCAATATTTAAATTCTGGCCCCTTTTCCTCTAAAGAGAGCATGCAGCTGTCACTGCCTGTTTACTATGACTCGGCTCTCACAGGACTAACAGATTCATCGTGAGGGAGAGAGGTAGTAAAAGAAAATGAGAGGGGCTGGGGACAGAGAGGAAAAGCTGATTCAACCAAAGACGCTCCCTCCTCTCTGACTGAGCTGAGGCCGACGCACGGAGGGCTTCTTCCCTCCTCCCAGCTCGGCAGAAACAGATGGGGGGGGGGGGGGGGGGGGGGGGGGAAGGTGGCAACTCTGCACGGTCCCCCGTCCACAGCAGAATGTCAAATTCAGCAGTTTGACGAATGCCTCAGCCTTCTCTGCATGTCATGCGCCCGCTTTCAAATCTCCTTAGTCATACGTTTCCCCGAGCATTCTAAACGTCTCCCACACAACAGTTTCACGGGGTTGAAGGCACTGATTATCACCTATTGAGCCAAAATGGGATCAATCCAATCAATTGTATTAGCCCGCTTAGGTATTTGTTGTTCTTTCCGTGCTAATGTCGCTAAATGCGGAGGCTAAAAAAACATGTATTCTTCCGTTATATCTGGAATAATGCACAACAACTTTTTGTGAAAAACTAGAATGTACTGGCTTTTGTAATTAGTTTAATACATGTCATTAGTCCATGAACAAACCGTGTGATGAGAACGCTAGAGTCAGGGTTGTAGGCGGAAGTCAACAAGCTGCTATTACTGCGGTGGCACCCCACTTGTATTTAAAACAATTACAATCTACAAAAGATTTCAACTAAAATTCCTCCAATATTAACCGACTATTGGGTGTCTTTTCTGTTGAGTGTCGTTATCGGCTTCTCCAATAACAAAACATGAAACCAACTTTCCATTCTCCATTATTATTGAATCCTCACATTTCAATCGTATTCTTGAGTGGCTCGGCGACTTGTCTCGTGGCTCGTTTGGTCGATACTGTGCGATTTTAAATAGTTTTTTCATTGTTGTGTTGTTTGCGTGGGCCCCAGGAAGACTGGCGACCCCTTTGTGGAAGCCAACGGGAATCAAAATTAAGTATGAAGCAATCACTTATTCCGTTATTGCTTATGTAAGGTGCTGTTGTGTGCAGTATGTTGCAACTGAGCTTGACAGTGGGTACGGATATACAAGACTCCGTGACATCACAGCGGCGACGGTGCAACCTCGGAGGGGAGGCGGAGGGGCAGCCAATCGGGCGAAGCCCGCTTGGCCGGCCCGCTGCGCCACGCCAAGGTGACAGGGTGGGGGTAGCAGACCTTGGAGCGCTGCCCCGCTTTCCTGAGATGAGTGATGCTGCTGCTAGTGACACCGGAGAGAGGATGGAGATGGCGGGGTGTGTATATATATGTGTGTGTGTGTGTGTGTGCAGAGTGATATAGGAGGCGTGGCAGCTGAGGGGACGGCAGGATGGGAGCAAATTAAGTTGAGGAGATGGTCACGTAACAGCCGGGTTCAGGCAGAGTTGAAGCCACTTGCTTGCTGTGCTGCAGCTGGTAACATTTACCTCAGCTCCTACCACATAAATGTGTGCGCACGGGCACCTAAAGTAGCTCTGACACACATAAACTAAGTCTGAATTTTTACAATGGAAAATAAGTTAAAAACAGAACTCCCCTTTTTAGACACACACACACACCCCTCTGAGGACCCCTTTAACAAGCATCTATTACCTTACAGCAAGAAGAAACGTGAAACTAACCCCCCTCCTCCCCCTAAAACCAGCTCTCCTCTGTTTGGGGCTCACAAAACAATTGACAGATTGCGTTTCTCTAACTGTCTTAATAAACAATGGTACACAGGTTGGACCTAAACCATCATGTCACCGACCACAAAAGGCGGCACCGCTCTCCCTGAAAAGTCCTGCTGAACTCCGCGTGCACTTAAGAACAAGAAGAGAAAAAACCAGAAGCACATGAAGAAAACCACCTTCAATATTAGGCACCAGCACATGTTGTCTTTCCAGGATGTTGTGGCAGATTCAGGATTATGAAGAGTATACAAGTGTTTATCTGAAACCGTGCCGGTCCTCTGTCATCTCGCCTTTGTGCGTTTGCAGAGCAGCAATGCAAGTGATGTTCCTTAAAGTCCATACACAGTGTGTGTTCAGATGCTGCAGATAGAAACTGACAATCACCAGAGAAATTAGGTAAAATACTAAAAACAATGGCCTTAAATAACTCAGAGCTACAGCAACCAAAGAATGACTGATTGAGACACTTTACTTCTCTATAAAACTGGTAAAAACGTATTTTCATCTCAACAATGTGATGTGCTTCTCTGATTAATTACTGCGACGTGAACATGAGAGTGCGATCGATCAATCTTCGCCACTTCAGCTGAATTTCATCCCAACTCGTCCCGTCTCATGGTCAATACAGACAACAGCGTGTGTGGTCTTTGTTATGCGTTGTACCACTACTACTTGCATATTTTTTTTTTTTGCCTTGCTAGCAGCGGGGCTGCAGACAGGACAATGTGGATCAGTCCACCACTTTGGCTGTAATATCTCAACCGCCATTCATGGTCCCCAGCAGATGAACCTCATTGACTTCAGTGATGCCCTGACTTTCCTTCTAGCGCCGTCATGATGTTGACATCTGTGGTTTTGAGTGGAATGTCTCAACATCTATTGGATGGTTTGCTGTGACATTTATGTTCCCCTCAAGATGAATCCAGAAAGAAATTACATTCCCATCCACCTCAGCTGTACTTTCTGCCCAAGTAGCTAATGTTAGCATGCTAACACACTAAAGTGGTGGTGAACATGGCTGAACATTATACCTGCTTTGCATCAGCAGGTTAGCATTGCAATTGTAAGGATGTTGCCATGCTAGTATTAGCATTCAGCAGAGCTGCTTGAGTGGAGACACGCACACTTGTTTCCTCCATTTACCGTAAAACACTCACTAGGTGTTCATCGCACAACGACACGCCTGACAACTGAGGTTTTAGTCGACCAAGATGTTATTTGACCCGATTTCGCACAGTGTAATATGCAATGCACCTGCAAGATTGCTGCCATCACACAATGCATTGGGGTCTTTAAGGCACTGTAGTGTGTGCTGTACTGAATCCAGTCAGCACCAGTGAACATGCAGCAGAGCCCCTGAGGGATGCTGCAGCCCTCTGAGGAGAGGGAAGGAGAGGAGGTAGAAGAAGCCCCAGGTAGCCTCACAGCAATGCACCATTAGAGAAAGGAAAACACAAAGCCAAGCTCTGCTGCTCGCTTCTTCTCTAGACACCGTATCCTTCTCTCTCTCTCTCCCACTGACCAGCTAAATATTTTATCAGCTGGCAAAAGAACCTACAAGCCCGAAGGCCAGGGGTTCTTTTGTTGTTTGTTTCTTGAATTGAAGAAGGTATGTGTGTGTGTATGTGTGTGTGTGTGTGTGTGTGTTAGAGGAGGGTGGGGGCGGAGGTTGTTCACCAACCACAACGTCACAGAAGTGCTTTTGATTGGTCACTTTGAAGTAGTTATTCTGTTTCTCTTCTCTCCCCGTGTGCATCCTCTGTGCAGCACGCCGCTCGGTTCAGAACTGGTTGAACGACCTTGAGCAGGCGCACGGGGCTGTGTTGCCATGGCAACGAAGCCTCGCGCAACCAGTAACAGCTGGATGCAACAGCACTCCCCGAATTTTAGCGGGAGTCGCCACGTTAATAAAACGACTCTCCACGTCTCCTCCCCCCTTCTCACTATCTATCCCCCCCCTCCTTTGTGTCTCTCTCACACACACAGACGCACACACACGAACACCGTGGCTGTACAAGGACAATATGTTTGATATGAACACATAACGGAATTAACTTGTTTAGCTTTAAGTGCCATGATTCAGACGTAAAGAACATACAGACATGGGCGCCCGCTGACTGCATAACCTCGAGAGAGAAACACAACGAAGAAGACAAACACTAGATGAGGAGGAGAAAACAAAAAAAGACTGAAATCAAGAGTGAACCGATGGCTAGTTACAAAACAAAAACACAGAAGAGGGAGAAACGCACCGAGATGGTCACTTGACATTCCTCTCACAGAAGAAAAGGCTGCTCTCGGAAAACAAAATAAAGCGGCGGAGGACATGAGCTGCACCGAGACATTCTGGGAAAGGGAAGGAAACAGAAAGCGAGGAATCGGCAGCAGTTCTGACGGCGCATCAGCTCATCCCTCCAACTCTGTTTGATGCTTCGTTATTCCATCACAGACAAACAAATAAAATCACTTTTCAGCTCCTTAACTTTATACCCAAAACACATTTTCCTCCAGACATGACCAAACAAAAGATCAACTGGATTTCCAAAGAGCAGAAACTACTGACGCAACTCTTAGATCAATTTCAGACCAAAGCAAGGACATGACCCGTGTTTGCTGTTAGTCTGAATGGTTCGCCTGTTAAGTGACCTAGTTTCACAACTCGCTCCAGATCGGTGTTCAACACAGGCCTGAACAAAGAAGAACACAGACATCCCTCAATAACAATCACATTTAACAATTTATACATTTATAGGAATTATTTGATTAGCAATATATTTAAATTTTGCTTTGTGAAGCAAAAAAATGGTGAGAAATGCCCATCATTTCAAGATAATACCAAATTGCTTGTTTTGACAGACTAACCGGTTAAATCTGAAGGATATTCATTTTATATTAACATAAAAGTTCAAATGAGAAGCTGGAGCCAGAGAAAAATATTTTTATCATTAACAGTTCACATCCATCCCTGGAACTACTTGGAGTTGTAAAACAAGAGTCAACATAGGCGTAAAAGTGTTCCAATTAGTTTTCAAAGAATTAGTGCAAACAAGTACCTGGTTTAAGTAAAACCCTTCTTGCACGTCATTCCCCATCTCACTCCCTCAATGCAGCGGAGGCTGGCAGCAAACTAACCTTTTCCAGGTGTACATAGTACTGCACTGGATGGAGTGTAGCATGTGATTTCTCTTTAATTCGGACCAGCAGTTTTTAAGTCTGTTTTCAAATCTGTTTTAAAGGCGTTTTTTTTTTAATTTATTTGGAGATATAGAGGAGGAATGTTGTACCTGAGCAGAGGATGAAGTCACTCTCCTGCCGTGTGTGCGCACCCCTCTCCTCGCGAGCAGGTTGTAGGCGCGTGTCGGTCCGCACGTGTGCAGAGAGACTCGGGCCAGAGTTGACTGTAAATATGTCAGGAGAGGGTTGCCATGGAACAAGGCGAGGGCGCCTCATCACCGGTCCCTTACACACGGGAGGCAGACGGACGACTCAGCCGTAGAGCTGGAGCGGTTAGTCGATTAAACGAATAGTCAGAAAATGTAATCGTCAATCATTTTGAAAATAGATGAATTGTTTAATCCCATAAACAGCAGCAGTCCTCACTCAGGAGCTGACAATATAAAAATTGATTAAAAGCAGAAACAACAGTGAGACAAGAACCCCATATTACTGTCATAACATTTTGAAATAGGAGTTCATACAACAAAATAAAAATAATAAGCTAAACTGCCTCTTCTTAGTTGAATAGTCATTTGTTATGCTTTTCTTTCATGCACAATGATTTATTTCCAAGAATCTTATGAACACATCTCTGGTAAACACAAGATTAAGAGTGGTGCTTTTGTGCGATTCTTTTTTTGGAGAAATTCACTTTCACGGATCTGTGATCAGCAAATCGATTAGACGACAAAGTCATAAAAGACTGTAGATTTGCTTCATCTCCATTGGCTAATACTGACTTTTTGATTGTACATTTTTCAGAAGAAAATAGAAGAGTAACCGTTTTGGGGGGTCATTTTCGGACACGAAGAAGGTGTTTAATAATGTCATTTATCAATCAAAAACTTTGACCATTCTCTTGTTGCAGCTTTTCCGACGTGAGCATTTGCTGCGTTTCTCTTTTTATATCACTCTAAACCTGATCTCTCTGGATTTTATACTGATGGTCGGACAAAATACGACATTTAAAGATGTCAAACTTGGACTCTGGGAGACTGGGATGGACATTTTTTTATCACATTTCAAAAGATGAAAAAAGATGACAGGTTAATAGATCATGAAAATAATCAGTAGTTGCAGCCTAATTCAGCCAGAAAGCAAACAAATCTAAATTTACACACTAACCTGTGTGTAATTAACTCAACCTCACCTGTCCACACACACACACACACACACACACACACACACACACACAACCCATCTGCATCGCTTCCATTCAAACACTGTTTACACACACTGAAGAGCAGCCTGCTATTATCCAGTGCCAGCAGGTATTGTAAGGGCGGCCCTTGTGTCACGCTCAAGGACGCGCTGCTTTCTACATGCACACGCCACCCTGGCTCGAGCCGTGGATGCCTTCAGGGTTACAGAACAGCGTGTGTGTGTGTGTGTGTGTGTGTGTGTGTGAGTATGCGCACAGAGCCACGTTGCTGCCCCCTGCAGATACACAGCAACACGCATTAAGGATGAGGCAGATGACATGAGTGGCGTATGAAGGAGACCTAAGTAGAGGATAACAGGAGCACGGCGACCATTCACCTCACACATTTATAGAGAACGCATGCCCCATTCAGTGCGCCGACTTGCACACTGGAGACGTACAGTAGAGTCGGTGCACTTTCATTTTTTTTGATCGCTAAGCAGTTGGGACTCGGGGAAGCAGGCAGGCTGGTTGACTGACAGACAGTCAGCATCGTCTGTCTCTCCCCACATGGCACGTTTCGTAGTAACAACCCCAGTAAAATACACCATATCCTCGTTTAAACATGCTGCATATGACACACGGGTGATCGCGTCTGCATGCATTTGATTGAACGAACATTTCGTAAATGTTTCCCCCTCATGTTGCGACAGCGTCAGGATCAGCTGTTGGACAGTTTCCCACAGACTATCGCGGCGGGGCGAGAGAAAATGAGTAAATCACGCTGTGTGTGTGTGCGTGTGTTTACGCGCGTGTTAATGTGTGTGCCCCCCCCCCCCTCCCCAAAAAAACTTCCAGATGCTCCGTATCTATCTGGAAACACTTCTTGTGATCCCACCAGCTCGTGCGTAAACTGGCGAGCTTTTTGCGTGATCCAAGTTAAGTTGATCACAAAAAAAAAGAAATCGGGTTCGTTTCGTTTTCTTTGCAGCACAAGCGTGCACAACCAAAAACGGGACAGCTCACGTGCACTTCATCGCCGTGGTGAGCAGGTTAGTGAATCTTTCGCTGTCATGTAACTAAATGACCGTGCACTGTGCCCTCCGCACCGTAGCGACGCCAATATTGTGTGTGTGTGTGTGTGTGTGTGTGTGCACTGTCGCTTAGCGCAGAAGTCACTACGTTTCCGTCTTCTGTCCAAATGCAAACCGAACGCAAAGTCGCGTGGAAATCAGCTGGTTCTGTTCGCAGAACACGCTGCACGAGCTTACCTTGTGGACGTGTCGCTCTGCCGGATCGATAATTTCTTCTTTACACCATTAACTCTCCGCCATCTTCGGCACTGTTTGTTTAAATGGGAAACACTCCCGAAACCCAAGAAGCCAGTTCTGTAAGTTGGGGCGTCGCGGGGACTTCTGGGTAAAGCAGTTCGTTGGGGCGGAGCGCCGCACTTCTGGCCGCTGTCGTCGAACCCGGACGCGGACTACAGGGCCGACTCCACCACCGCAGGGGGGAGGAGGAGCGGGGAGGAGGCAGAGGTGGCGTTGGAGGTGGGGAAACAGGCACCGTCTCTGTCTCGCAGCCTGCAGACGGATGTCAGCGACGATAGCGGAGCGGAGATGACACGGTGTGTATTTTCAGTTAAATGACATGCAAACACTGGATTGATTGCTAAAATAAATTTAAAAAAACACCACTTCTGGACTTTCCACCCAAAAGAAGGCGTTTAGCTGGAGGGGGTGACACAGAACCAGACATCCTAAACTTGCAAGCAAATTGGGACTTGAAGGTTTTATCCTCATCTGATGAAGATGAGTTGGTCTCTTTGGATGAATTAAAATCCTCGTTTGTGCCAGTGGGATTAGTTCTACCGCTGCAAAGGACCATACCAGTGGTTTTTGCACGTGTTGCCCAAAGCACTATACAAACCATCCACTTACAGACAAGCATTTTGTAAAAAAATCTACTGATCGAGTTTCAATTAATTTCCTTCCATTATTAGACGAGATTTAAACTTTGTTGTGGAGTAGCCTTCATACTGAGACAACTCAGTTTGGAATCTAACCAGAAGTGCATAAGGCAGGAATTTGAAGAGTAATGTGAGTAAATGAGTAAATGTTTATAATGATTAATAAAATAGATAGAAATAAGAATATGCTGGATATAAAACTATGGCAATTATACAAGTCTAGCTGTGTCTTTAAACTTGCTTGAGTTGTCAATATGTTTTGTACATTCCCTCACAAAACTGTAAAGCTTTCATTTTTCATTTTAGAAAACAATTGTACGAAAGTTAACGCTTGTATGAGCCGTGAGCACTTTAAGAAAAGGGTGATTCTCAGATGGTTGATTGAGTAGTTTTAGAGGCAGAAATAAGAAACCAGATAAATATATTTCAAATGAATAATCATAATACAATAATATAATACACATCATACACATACAAAAGATTATTTTACTTTTCTGGTATATTTAACATATACATTGATGCTAATACATTCACACTTTTAAGTGTATTTTTATTAAATATCGTTTACTTGTAACTGAGTATTTCTGCACTGTGGTACTGAGATAAATATCTAATTACTTCTTCCACCATTGGTTATGATTAATATATTATCAAAAGAGTTCATTTTCTGTCAATCAATTTATCAATATTTTATTTTTCTTGAATACTTACATGTAACTGTTATTTTGTAGACATGCATGCAGTTGTGAGTGAAATGTAAAGTGTGAGTTATCATAATTACTGATAGTATTTTATAGAATATGTACTTGCATTTTTATGTCAAGGGTATGAAATGATGTCATATTTCGGTCTTTGTGAAACCCTCGGCTGATTCACTGCTGACACACGAGTCCCCAAACTCAGATATCAAAATAACATAAACTAATAAATATCATATAAATTCAACACTCAACAATCTTGAAAATTAATATTAAGGTCACAATGGAGATATAATGTGCAACAGCATCTTGTCCTGTCAACATTTAGATTTTTCTTCCTCATGAATCAGACAAATGCTAAAATGTCACTCCACATCCTGCAGTCTTTTTGTTACAGGAGCCATCCTTCTGTGAAGTGCGTTTGTTTCACCGAAGGGACTGTGGCTCCTCCAGGCCTCCTATCTCTTATAGATGAGGCCCATATGTGGGCTCCATATGGGAGCTGGCAGGGTCAGCGTGGAGCGGTGACGTCGGAGCCGGGCGGCCTATGAACCGGGACACGTCGGCGCAGCGCCCCGACGGCTGCCAAGATATACAAGGCAGGGACTGATAGCACCGAAAAATCCGTCACTATGGTGATGCCAGGCGGACAAGAGTACAGATAGATGGATAGACACACACACACACACACACACACACACACACAGAGTGAGTGAGGAGCCTGTTGTGTCAATGACAGTGGGGATGAAAGAAGATGAGAACTGGAAGGTGAGAGAGAAGTGAGACAAGATGATGAGGTAGTCGAGTTTAGTTTAAGGCAGTTTAAGAAGAAGCAGAGACAAGATCACAGATAATGATAAATGATGCCTATTGCCTGAAGGGAGCGTCGCTGGGAAAAAACCTATAGGTGTTAAAGAAACACTAAGTATGAAAAGGAGAGAGAGGAAGCGAGCATAGAGTTGTCAGTGTGAGGAAGTGTTGTAGCTCGGAGGAACATAGACGGAGTGAAAATAAGGTAAAACTACACCGGTTTGACTGGGAAAGTGAGGGAGGGAGGGCATTCAAGATGGAGATGAGTGTAAGAGACCACGGAGAGCATGAAGATGTTGAAATGGGGTTGTGGAGAAGGCTTAAAGCAATTAGCCTCATGGGTCAGGCATAATTCATCAGGCACAACTATAAGAACCGCTAAGGAGAAGGAAATGTGATTAGAATAAAACTCTGAGAGGGGATGCAAAAAAAAATATGTGAATGTTCATGGAAAGCAAAGATTAGTAAGTAGTAAGTAACTACAATTTCTGTGAAAATGTGACACACAAAATAAAGCAACAGCTCATTTCCCCCAAAAACAACAAATCAAACAAATGTGTATGCTTCATGTTGCACTGTAACCCTGTAATACACACATTCACACACTCAAAGACACACATGCAGTGATAAGTCCTCGCCAAAGGATTTAGAAGTTTAAGCCTCCTTTAAAATAAATTCACACTTGGAACACATTTGAGTCCACTGGCGGACTGCACTGAACCAATGTGTCAAATCTAAATGAGAGAAAAGAGAAGAGAAACTGTGAGTGAGAGCAACAGAATCAGAAACAGCTTTATTGCCAAGTAGGTTTGCACATATACAAGGAATTTGTCTTGGTGATTTGCTGCATGACAATAAACACAGTTGGCCATAAATGATGCTAAGAGACATAATAGTAAAATGCACAGCAGTACATTGCTTTGCTGAAACTCCTGTCTGCTTCTCCAAACCGGAGGCGTGCCGACCACCGTCTACTGCTGGTATTATACTGACTCATAAGTAGCTCATACAACCCACTTCAAAACACCCAAACTATCTCTCTAATGTAACATTGAGTATCATAGTCCCTTCACAGTGACCTTCAAGATGAGCTGCACTTTTCTCTGCTGACCATTTATGTTGTGTATATGTCCTGTAATGATAAAAAGAACTGAGTTTGATTAAAACTGACAATGTCAGAGAGATGATACTGTATGTTGGAAAGCTGTCACATGTTGTGAATCATGACCTTAACACTATACAAACATACAGTATAACAGAGAGAGGGCCATAGACCCCTTTTACAGCCGACGACATCATTATGAATGTGCATGTTGGCAGCGGAAGTGGCCTTTCGCCCCAGCCCTCAGTTTGCGAGCTTTGAATATTGAATTAAAACTTTTACCGGCGTCAAAATGTCCGGTTGTTGCATGTTCGCTTGTCAGAATCGATATGCCAACAGCGGCCTCGAGTTCTACAGAATTCCGGCCCACAAACGTTTCAGAGCAACAGGTGTTTCAGTTTAACTAGTGACCGTGTCAACTTGTGACTTGTGTCTGTCTTTGCTCGTGGTTACTTGTGTAAATGGTTGCCGTAGATAATAAACACAGATGGGTATGTATTCTAAATAGATTGAAGGCTTTTAAGAGGACATCTACATGTTCTGTTCATGTTTTGAACAGCTGCAGTCAGCACAAGCAACCACGGACGCATTCGGATGAGAGTCACCGAACACGCTTGGTCAGTGCCCCTCGACGTCGCATACCAACGTACCAATGGGGTCACGATTCTCCAAGTTCTTGATTCGATTTGTCTTTCGAGTAAAAAAATGTTTTTCAGCACTGACAGCAATGCTATCGTTAGACAAAGAAGTCTTGATACCATATGTTTAAGCACGCAATTAGATTATTATTGGAATTTAGAGTTGTTTCAGAGCTTTGTTTACAAATAATCGAATTTGAATATATTCTTTGGAAATATGAACAGCTTTTAAGAATATCTGCCTGTTTGTTTTTTTCAAGCGACATTGCTTTTTGTTTTAAAGACTTCATTAATCCTTTTCCTGATATGAGTGAAACAGTGGAGCATTGTTTTTCTATAGCCATCTGGCTTCAGGTTTCAGTTCCACAATATTTAAAACCACATTATTATGGTACTTATTGTCCATCATTTGGAAAATTCGGGTAGTGTTGCCTGAGGCCGAAAGAAAACGGAAATGGCAGAAAATGAAATGTGAAGAAACACATGCACGTACACACGCATACAGACTATACCGGCATCAAACTGTGTCTTCAAAATTCGACTTGACCATAACCCTCAAAGATACAATAAAGCACACTTACTGGCTAATATCAGTCCGTTAGATGTTTACAGTGCGGACAGAAGACGTATCACATTTTATTTACCATCATAACGGTTATTGTGGAATGAGAATTTAAGGGACTGCAGAGAGAGTTATGGGAAGGTGAGAGGAAGAGGGAAGCTGTTTAAAATTCCAAACAGGTAGCAACGAGGCTTCAGGAGGGTAGTGGAACAGCATGCATGCACACACACACACACACACACACACACACACACACAGACATACACACAGATGTGAGACATGGGGAGAGAGAAAAGAGGCAACCCATATGCAGAAAATACTGTTGCAATTTGGACTCTGAAGCTAAGTTGAGGAAGGTTAAGAGGTGACCTCGACTATGTACACGTCGGCTCATTTGCACTCGCATGGAGTTATACTCTATATATATATATATATATATATATATAAAATGTATTAAACTAGGGAAAATCAAGGGGAAATTGCACAGAATAATTCAAGAAAAAAGAGACAAATAAAGGAAGATAAGGTGGAGCTGTGGGAAGCCATTAGTTTGTCATACTTTTATAAAATCCAGCATATGCTCCTGTCCCATTTAACCATCATCCTCTGCCTCCATTTCTAGTAGTGAATTCTATCTCACCATCATCCAATGCAAAATCAATACAACATGATTGAGCAGATAAGGCAAAACAAACGGGGGCAGTCGTAGAATCACTGACTGGAAAGCCTCAAGGGACGACAAAGTTGCTGTTTGGAAAAACAAAACCCTCAAAGGGGGGTGGGGGGGTGTGAATGTGAGGGGAAGATGCAGCCTGGCATTGTGTGTTTACCGTCTGTGTGGAAGAGTGCACAGACTGAGTGTTACCGAGAGAGCTCAGGCAACTGAGGAACAGATGAGACTGTATAAACACACGTGACCCTGCTAGAACTGTCAGCTGTCCCAGTTACCGGCCTGGGCCATGTGTGTGTGCATGCACATGCGTGTAGGTGGGTAAAGACTGATGTTCCAGATGCACAGCTTGTTGGCCACATGCAAACATACACACACACACACACACACACACACACAGGAAACCTTCCACACTGTCTAGAGGACGAGCATAAATCATATTCCCCACTACATTTCTGTTGATTTCTGTGTTGCTCAATGTGAGCGCCTGAGGCCAAAAGCGACACGTGCTGACTCCAAAACTCAGGTCCTCACAAACTCACACAGCAACATACCACACAGTTTTGGTTTGCTCTTGCAAACAGCCAGTAAAGAATACGATAGTACAAAGGAACGTAAAGGTGCAATACACGCGATTCAGAGCATATGTAGCAAGCAACTATTTGCTATGTAGATATATAGAGAAGTGATGTCTACCTGAGCACAGAACAAAGTCGCTCTCCCTTCGTGTGTTGTAATCCGAGCTTCTCCTTGGTTTGTTGATTTAGGGCATGCTAGTGCATGTTAGTGCACGTGAGCATCCCCCACTGGTTAGCCCACAGCCGCAGCTCTACTCTCATACACAGTAACAGCTGATGACGCCGTCCCAACCGACGAGGTCATCATGGAAGCATAGCGCCCGCTCTCCGGTTCCCCCACAGGTGAACGCTGTTAGCTCTGTCAGCCCTTCTGCCGTACTTTGCACTGTTAGAACTGTTAGCACTGTTAGCTGCGAGCCGCGGGCTCAGCCGTAAACCCGTTGAGAGCCGACGCCATGTTGAGAGCCGTAGAGAGGCAATAGAAATGCTCCGTATACTGTGACTGTCTATATGTAGATCATGTTATTAAATGCAAAGCTACTGAGTGAGCACCAAAGCAAATTCAAGCTGTAATCAATCCAGGTTTGAGAGCACACAGGGACAGACTTGGAAACGTCAGCCAAGTCTTAATAAGCTTCAACACCCTGATTTTCAACATGCGCTCTCATAATTTTCTCTGGCAGTTTTGGCAGAGCCTAAGATTTTATTTTTTAAATGGTGGTGTAATGGTCTAATGATTGGATTTGACTTTGCTCTCAGTTTGAGATGGCTTGCAAAGGATGCCAACTTCCAAAAAAGTGTGCAACAGGATACCGAGCAAACGAAGCCCTGCCTCTTTAATTCTTGCCACATTTCTCTTGCAGACAACACTCAATTATGTCCCTGCTTATTCTCAGAACTTGCTCTGTGCTTATAAAGCTGGCGCTGTGCTCACTCAAATCTTGACTTGAAGACTGATTTCCATTTAAATTTGTTTCATGCCCTTTCAATTGTTTTGCCATTAATGAACTTCCACATACAAGCATTAATATTTAGTCTCATTTGATTGTTTTTTTCCCTCCTCCTATTGTTTGGCTATTTTCGCCTCGACCTCAATTTTGCATCAAGAAGTATTTTTGCTTTTTGCCAAGCTATTACTAAATAAGAATTTATTCTAAGCTGCCTTGCCTGATTAAAACACATAAACATACACACGATAAATGATAGAAAGCTGGATATCTAATAAGGTAGGGGGAAGCCATTTAATGAGGGGTGATGCTGGATGAAAATATACCCTCTAACATCTCCTTTTTCTGCCTTTTCCTATTTTTCTTCTTCCTCCCACCCAGTCATTTAGTCTCTCTCATTCATCTCACTGTTGTCTATAGCCTCTTTCACCTATCCCCTCTCATTTAAACGATTGCTCTAATTTGCATTTGCTGGCTCTGATGGACACTGATCGGGCGCTGCTCTCCTTTTCACAACACGCGCACACTCTTCCCTCCATTATTCGGCTTCGCTCCACTGTAAATCACAGCCCTCTGCTCGACATGGCTCTCCGTCCGTCTGTCTGTCTCTCTTCCTCTCACTTTAACCATTTTGCTTTCACTCCCTCCTTCTGCTTCTCATTCCTCCGATCCCTCCAGATGTTCCCCCCCCCCCCTGCTGCACTCTGTCCTTCATTGGTCTACACCTGCTCCGTTTGCTCACCTCGCACACTCCCCTATCGTCTGCTCGCTCACAAATAGCCGCGAGGTCACGAGCGTCTTAGATCTCCATCCAGCTTCATGAGTCACTGCGAGTAAACCTGGCTGGGAGAGCAGCTGCTGCCCAATTTGCTCATTTGAGACAATCAATGGAAATAAAACGGAGAGACGGCAATACATCCAAGAGATTACACCGACACACGCATTTACACACACACACACACACAGACACAGTCCTGCTAATTGTTAGCTATTAGTCTGCAAGTCTGGGATTGCATGTCTTATTAAATACAGAATTTCAAATGAGCTTCGTTAAATAAGAAAGTACTCCCCTTTTAATGAAGCTAATTTATATGGAAATTACACATAATACTGGCGATTCAGCGAGAGATTTATCCTCGTTGGATGAAGGGGAGGAATTACAGAAAAAAAGAGTGGGATAGTGATTTTTTTCTTCCCCCCCTCCTCCTCCTCCTCAGCTGGTCACTGCTGTTGGACTCTTTCTGCAAGTTTGCTTTTAAAGCACACCCTCAGTGGGTTCAGGTCATGTATGTTCGGGTTGGGGATACAGCCATCTAGTGTGCGTGTGTGTGTGTGTGTGCGTGATGGAGAGTCTGTGTGTGAACTCCTGTCCTTGTGCTGACCCTGCAGCGCTCCAGCCCTCCTCTCTGGTTCCCACTGATCCATCATGCTGTCTGATTGCCCAGAGAAAACCCATTACTCTGAAACAACACAACACATTAGCAGTGAGCTGCAGGTGTCTCTCCTCTGTGTTGAGCTCATACCTCACCATCCATGGATGCAGATGTCATGTTTACGGCTACCGGTCAAATTGCACAACAGTGGAGTCGAGCCTGAGGTCTGAAAAACACTCCCATATTTGAATAAACACACAGTGCAACCGGTCAGTTGCTTCATTGACTTCATGCTAAAGTCTGTTAAAGAGTGTTGGGCTGCATACTGTCTGATAAGACAATGCTTCTGTCTTTCTCACTCTGACTAGTGATTTATTAATGCAGGTCTGCATGCAGCTATGCCCCTGCAGACTGCTTCTGTCCCTCAGGCAAAAAGCTCAGCGTTGCCCCCTGGTGGTAATTAGCCAAGAAGTAAGATTTGGACAATATTTGCTCATGTCCCCTGACACTAGCCCCAATAGATAGAATAAATGAAAAATGTTTAAAATCTAGCAGGTCTCTCTATCTTTAAGTGAAAAATGTGGAAAGGTGTAATGAGCCTCAAAAAAAGAAGAACTGGTGCGCATCCCCTGCTCTGTCAATGACATTTTAACGGCTGGTTCACTTCAGGAGTCGATCATTATCTACAGCTCTCACAATTTACTGTGCACTTTGACTCTGCAATGTTTTCACATTCATTTGTTTTTACATGGAGTTTCCATGGAGACAGTTCTTAACCTGTGGGCAGTATGTTTAAAAAGACAGCACGCACACACACACACACACACACACACACACACACACACACACACACACACACACACACACACACACGCGTTCAAGTTTGTGTACTGAATAAAAGCTTTATTCCAACATGAAGTTAAAAAAAAATAGTGACGAAGAAAAATGATCAGAACCCACGAGAATTTGCATAAATATATACCATCAGAGCAGTTTAGAGACAACATATTTAAAAAGGAAATATATCGCAACATCTATAAACAAGCAGCAAAATAAAAGCAAATCAAGGACGCTGCAGAGTGAAGACAATAGTCTTTGTGGTTCTTTCTCTTTGAAGTGATCTCATGGTCAAAAGCATTACAGATTGTTGCCACCTAGAGGTTGCTCATACAGTTCAATCATTGCAGTCTTTTTTTTTTTAGTTTTCAACAATTACAAAATGCACACATTTATCCAGCAACTCTTAATTTGTGATTCATTGAGAATCAACGCAGAAACAGCCCAAGTGAGCAGTGTTATGGTGCTCTGACATAATGCATATTATGCAACAAATAAAAGTGCATTCCTGTGGGATTATACAGGCTATTGTGTCTCGAAGCGAGGGCGCCATGAACTGCAGGGCGGCTCACGTTTCAGAGCCTAAAAACGTCTGCTGGCTATTGTACAGTGTGACATCTAACGAGCGAGAAAAAGACATTTCGTTCTATATCCACAAAATCACCTGCAGGACTGGAACAAATAAAAAAACACTTTACTGACCATTTGCTCCTCTGATTATATATTCAAACGGATGCGTGGATGACTGGCGTCGGTGTGACGGAGAACCTCACGATCAGAAAACGGGTAGCTGTGAACGCTGCAGAGTACACCTGCAGCTTAGTGTTGTACAGTTGAGTTGACTTTGCTCCAATAAGGCCATGAAGTTAAATAAACCATTAGGCTTAAGAAATGTTTACACTCATAACCACAATGTATATCCACGCTAACGGTTCAGCAAGCGTCATTCTTACATAAAAAAAACACATCAATATGGATGCAAAACAAATATTCACACGTGTGTACTGAACAACAGGTTCCGCTCTATAAAAATAGCTTAAAAATCTGACACATATTTTAGTACAGTGTAGGGTTGAATCAGTTTTCTTTCTTCTTACTCTTTTACATCTGAGACAGTTTAATAACAGGCTGGGACATACGTCCTCTGCTCCTCCTTCCCTCCTATGACACTGCCATACACAGACAGTCGGGCTTTAACGACCACCAAAGTCCCAAGAAGGAGCGCTAAAGGGAGCAAAAGCAATGAATGGCACCTTCGTCTCATCCCTGCTCTGGACTGAGACCCCAGCTGTCTGCAGACAGGTAGTCTTTTCTGCACAGAGCTTCACGTGCACAGTGGATTAGTAGTGGAGCAGGTCTCCAGGTCCAGGAGAGGCGAGAGCGTGGCCAACAGTACGACACGTGTGCTCCAGATAGCAATGTCAGGATCATTGAAAAGGTGAAGCGGGAAGGACAGAACAGAGAATCACAGAATCTCTCTCACACAGGAGGGGGCAGAGACACTGAACACATCAGCAGTTAGTAACTGATAACCTGTAACACATACACCAATCCACCACCCGAGTGTATCGCACACAGAAGCGTGTCGAAGTGAACTAAAAGGACGCGATTGTGAAATACAACAAACAGGGCAGGAGTCAGTGAACAGATTGTAACATTTCATGCTCTGCACACAGGCGATAATTATTTTACGAGACAAGCAATAAACATCGTTGTCATCACCATCATCATCATCATTCACGCCCAGTTAAGTCACATACACAGTAGGCAGACAACACTGCACACACACACACACAAGAGTAAGTGCACAGGCATACAAACACATCCCTCACACACCTCCCATTGCACCATGGGATGTAACTTATAGTTTAAGTGGTGGATAGCTTGTCTCCTGATACCCGAGAGTAAAAAAAAAAAAAAAAAAAGCAAACAGAGAAGGCGAACAGAACGCAACACAAGCAGAACGAGTGACACACGGACACTATAAGGACACTTGAAGAAAGATTGTATTGTTTGGATTAACTAAACGCAGTTGCTATGTACCGCTGTGTTTGTTGGTTATAGCTCGTCAAAGCATAGAAAATAATAACTTTCTGTCGTATATATGGCAAAAATAAATAACTCAAACCGCTCGCCGCAGTTGTAAAAAGGCCACTGAATGCGTGTGTTTGTGTGTGTGAGAGAGATGCAAACTCAACAGCACAGCTAGCCACTAGCCATAAAGTCTTTCACCTTGACCCATCATGTATTTACATTACCATATAAAAGACTGAAACACAGCCTCAAACACAGTTTCTTGCTCATGTTTCCAATCATGCCATTAGAAGGATTTCCCTGTATGCATACATACATACATACAGTACAGCATCACAGGTTACAGTGCAGCTTCCTCCTGGTGAGTCCAGCCACTGTTCACAGGGTGAGTTCTAAACTACCAGGCTTGTGATAAAAGCAAACATAAAATAATTAAAAAGCGCCTCAATCCTGTAACGTGTTGGATTTCAAAGGCAGATCATCTAGGAGTGGAGTACATGCTGCAGTTTTCTGGCTGCAGCTACGCCAAATACCTAAACAGCAGGGCTGTTCCTCGAGAGCAGTTCATTTAGGATCTTTTCCTGACAACAGCAGAACGGCGAAGTGCTGTCTTGCAGAGCAAGATAGGCTTTATATTTTGGGACTTGAGCCAGCGGCCTTGAGTTTTACCGACTAAGGCCCAAACTTAAAATGACACCCTGTACAGTTAATCTGTACAGTGACACTTTATATTACATCGCCCCTGAAGTCAAAATTCGCTTTGCAAGTTACGGTGACGTTAACTGATTCAATGTCAAATTAGTGAAGTTTAAAAGTACCCGGCGAGTGATCGTAGTTTTACACGAAAGGATACTTTGAAAGTCTCTCTTGTTAAAGCATCAAACCCAGCACTGTCCCGCCAACGTCCCATCTACAAAGAACCCCAACGAGTAATAAACACTTCCAGCAGACAAAAAGGAGTTTCAACCTCAAAAAGGGACAGTTGTAAGGTTTCTTAGTGCGCTTAAACATTTGTTTTGGAGAGCAAGTAGACAACATTTGAAGTTGTGTAAAGACATAATTGTCAGAACTCCCTCACTCAGTTTTCTCTCCCCCCCTCAACTCTCCCGTCTCTATGAAGCTTTGGCTTTTCTTGCCCGTGGTGATGTTTTATCCTCGGACTTCACAACCCCGTTGGCAGCACCTCCTGACAACACAAGCGATTAGAAACATTCCAGATGAGAGCAATTTCAGATGCAAATGTTCAACAATGAGAAAAATGATTTTTAGAAAGAAAAAAAGAACTGAAACACAGGATCACATTCTGTCTATTTGATTGAGGTTCTTGAACACTCACCCCTTGTAGGCTCCCTTTTGTGGGGCTTGCTCTTTGGGCTGACCGCCTTCTTCTTCGAGGCCTGGTTCTGGCTGTGCTCCCTCCACTTTTTCAACTGGAAGTTAATGAATTTCCACATCATCCAAGCCTGTGTCAGGCAGATAGCGGCCAGACAAGTCATCCTGAGGGGGGGGGGGAGACACGCTTTAAGAACCGCAAAAGTTAAAGCACAGGAAAACAAAACTTTGTCCACTTGGCTGTTTTTAAGTTAAATGTTTGCTGTAAATCAGCGAGGTACGAGACTTTAAGGGCTCTTCCTGTTCATTGGACATCTGGACTTGCCTTATGGTGAGCACATTGAAGTTGCCTTCAGCGAGGGAAAAGCCCTGGTTTTCTGTACGGGGCAGCCCGAAGCCAAACGTCAGAACGGAGAGGGTGAGGGTGAGGAGGCGGGCGATGACAAAAAGGAGTGCCCACAGAGTAAAACTGTAAGGAAGAGAAAAAACAAAGGGTTGAACTCGAAGAGTCGAGTATTCGATCTAAGGAGCCAGATTCAACTGCAAGTCTCACAGTGGAAAGTACGGATCATTCTACACACACACACACACACACACACACACAGACACACACACTGTCCACTATTCTGAAACAACAGCTAAGCGAGAGTAATAATGCAAATAGTAATGTTTTTTCTATAGATACATAAAGCTTAAACAGAGGTGGATCAATGTGCAAGAAACAAAAACCATGATTCTACGATCAGTCGACTACAGGGCAAGACGTGTCCAATCAGATTCAACTGTGTAAATTCTTGGTCGGGGACAGGTGGTCAGGTTGTTCAGATCAGGAATGGACAAAATACTAAACGCTAACTGGAAGAAAACACAAAAGGACAACTTGTTTGTTGGAGGACTGTAAGCAGTACCCTTTCTGCTTGTTCTCATCACTGAAGTAGAAGAGGCGTGAAGCGTGGAACAGGAGCTCCACCAGGTAGTGAGGGACCAGCAACACCAGGCCCAGTCGGTGGAGGCTGAGCAGAGAGAGAGAGAGAGAGAGAGAGAGAGAGACAGAGAGAGAGAGACAAACAGCCAGAGGGAGAGACAGAGAGAGAGACAGAGAGAGAGCCTGAGGACAACTGTGAACATGAGGACGGAGAGGAGACAACACTAAACTCTATCGGCTGCTCTTCTTATAGAACATAGGATGAAACACTTTCATATCAGCTCCCCGCATTACATTTATTTCAGATCAATAGTCTTACAGGAAAGGAGATCAGCAAAAGGAAGCGACTCCATTTCAGATGAGAGAAGTTCAATGTTAAAATAAAAACACTGGTCTGGCTCACAGGTCAGAATACAGTACGACACTTAACGGTTCTTTAGTTCTCCAAGGAGAGGAAAAGTCCGCTGGCCTGGCTTTGAGTTTTAAGAAGATCTTCGTGTGGTTGAGTGAGGACAATGAAGGAAAGTCAAATACTGAGCAACTACTCCATCACGAAGAAAAATCACTCCATAAACGTATCGATAATGTGTCGTATCAGGTACGACGTATGAGTTATTAAATCACATAATGATGGACTACTTTTCTTTACACACCAACACTGCTTCACCCATTTCATCTGGCGCTTGGTTGTAAACATTCTCCGGATAAATTAGATGTTTACGAGAGATTCACCCAGAATATGCGTCTTTATTTCATCCTCGGAGAAAAATGAATGATATTCACTTACTTTAAGACGTAGGCGCCAGTGATGTGGACAACGTAAAGGCAAATGTAATAGAGCTGACGGGGGATGTCCTCCTGTGGAAATGAAACAAAGGAAGAGAGTCTGTGTTAGCAACAGCGGCAGCATCAGGAACTACTAACAGTAGTTTGCTGTAAAAAATATCTGGATGAGAAATGATTTCTTTATGTCGTCTCTTGTGTCCTGTACATTTTATTTACTGTGTAGTGAAACAATGACTTTCTTTAAAGCTTGTAACCCTTAAAACACAGCCATGATACATTTTCTATGCAAATTAACTGGAACTAAATATATATAAATACACACATATCAATACATTTCAACAAAACACATCCATTATCCAACAAACCTCAAATCAAAGTGCTTTTTCGTGTGTCTCTTGCTTGTGTGTAAGCACTGCAACAGAGGCCTGATTGTTTTAAGGCAGCGTCTCACAAACTTTTTGTCTGAGGAGCCACTTTTTATAAAGTGACAAACCATCACGACTCAATTTCACAAAAACACAAAGTCATCTATAAAATGGGGAGAAGAGCACATTTTACATTTTGCATCTTACGTGACCCTTACCTTCCGTACTTTTTGAAAGTACAGCTCAGGAAGTGCATGGAGCCAATAGGCAATTTGACAAACGTAGAAGAACTTGACCTGAAAACTAGACAGAGGACAGATTGTGCAGCGGTGAACGAGAGAGAGAGAGAGAGAGAGCCTGGCTGTTATTTCGGCTTGTACAGAAGTTCCATCATATTAATACACAATAGATAATGTTGTGCTACCTCTATTTAAAATACAGCGACGTGAGCAACAAGTCAAAAGCAGTAAGAAACCAGCGCAGGAGGCTGCGGTCCATCAGGACCAAGACCTCACGCCGCGAATACAGTTTGACTCAGACACTTAAAGCTCAGGACAATTTCTTAGTGTGACGCACCCTTGCACATCTTTTCTTTATTAATATACACTTGACACTTTAATAATAAACTTGTTTTAACGTGAAAACAAGTGGAAAAAATAGTGCTTTATATATTTTAAAAGGGCTGAAACTATTAAAGCTCAACATACTTTAAAATTGGAATGATGTGTTTAAGATGTGCAGGAGTCTCTACTTACACCATGTGAGTGTGTGGGTAACCCTCCCATAGGAAAGTAGGATTTGTTGCAAAGTCCTCCTGTCAGAGAAAAAGAGACATTAGACGGAGCCTAATGCATGCTGGGACAGTGTGTCTCCGTGACCCCCGACCCCTCGTACCGCCGTTAGGATGCTGCAGCCCCAGATGAAGGAGAACAGGTAGAACGCCGCCAGCTGTCCAGACTCGTTGAACTTGCTGTGTTTGGTTTTGGACAGGTGCAACCTTCTGTTCATTTTCTGAAATTAGAGGGGACATTAAGTTCTTTCTTACATTTTGAAAAGTATGAGTCACTTTATTTTTGTTACTCATATCTCCTTTTTTATTATTAGCACATGGATTTACTCGATTTGTGGAGAAAAGCAGGTGAAGCATAAAACACTGCCTGTTACCGAGTTATATCTGTCACAAATCTAAAAAAAAATATTTTGTGCCCTGTCTCTTGAACCGTAAGCAGATTTAGGAACAGATCTCTTAAAGGACCAGTGCGTAGGATTTAGGAGCAAAGAGCATTGAGGTTACAGATGGAAACCAACTGAACGACCCCTCCTCTCATCCCTCCCTTTACAAGTGTGGCGGAGAACTACGGTGGCCCTCAGGGAGCGTAAAAACACAAAAGGCCCTCGCTCTTGGCTTGTTCCTAAACATGGTGGTGCAACATGGTGGAGTCCGTGAAGAGGACCCGCTCAATCTGTAGACGAAAACACAATGAGACTATACACTAATGAAAACAAACTAAAGTGGCCTGTATAAATCCCCCTAAATCACACACACTGGTCCTTTAATTGACAGTAGAAACCGGAGGAATATTACTGCAAGTAAAACCTGTTTCAATACTCACGCTATTGTTTTAAGACTGACACGAATAAGTGGGATTGTATCCTTTAAAAGAAATAAATCTTAAAAAAAGAATCCTTGTTGAATTTGGTCCATAAAGGTTTTTTTAATTTTTGGAATAAAAATATATAAAAATAATTCTCCTCTATTAATAATATTCCACCGAGAGCTGACATCAAACACAAAAGATGTCAGAAGAAACATGAACATCTTCTTCAGTTATATTTTAGTGCCCATGCAGTAGGTGGAACCTGATTATCTACAAACAGATATCAAAAAACACAGCGAAGGACCAGAACATAGAAAAGGCATCAGGTGGTATTTGATGCTTTTTAAATGAAATACTAGACGGACACATCTGACAGTGTGCAAGCTGAGAAGATGGAGGCGGAGAGAGTCTTCAACACAGTTCCTGTTTCCCTCACGTCGTGTTTAAACACAACACTAAAAGAAGATCGAAATGACATGCCGCTGTGTGCAAACAGCAAACCGTGTGAGCCGATATGAGGAGTTTGGATGCCGATGCACTCACGTCGAGAATATATTCTTGTATCAAGGCGTGAAGGATGACCGCGATAAGAAGGTAGAAAAACACAGTGGCCACATCTTTGGGACCATACTGGTAAAGGTTCACCGGATCACTTTTCTCCCCTGCAACAAAAAGAGAAACAACAAAGTCAAGTGCCCAGCATTTCTTTGGAAAACCAGACGCAGGGGAAGAAATGCAGTTAAGTTGAGTCATCTTAAGAAATCTGATATTATAATTGAACCCATAAACCTCCACTCACCGAGAACTTGTGTCACGTTGTACTGGACTGTGATGAACATGATAGCAAACTTGGCTGTGACCTGGAACACAGAGAAAGACACAGGATCAATGGGCTGATTCTGGGTGCATTTTGTAATAAAGCACTGTAATAAAGCACTGTAATAAACGTGTATAATCCTCTTGGATTTGTCCCATGATAGGGAAACCTACTCTCGGGTCCTTTTTTGACATACTCATCATTTCATGCACACACTGCATGTAATAAGTAAAGGCTGCTTGCTGGGTTTTTTGGGTGGGGACAGGTCGGTATATTGTTTCATTCAAAGTCAGCTGATCTGTGCAGCCAAATGGCTGCTGGTCAAATGTGTAGCATCACTAAAGGCCACATGCATGTATTAATCTCCTAAGGAGGCAATGCATTAGCCGACTGGTAAAAAGGACCTGTTCGCTGTGCCAGTGGGGGGCCTCCTCGCCATCTTCTTTGGCGATCAGTGAGACACATGAGATGGGAGAGAGACACGCTCGCGCCCTGCCCCTGGAGTGCTGGCTGTCATGTCAGCTAACGATAGCTAGCAGCAGCTAACATCACTCGAGCTAAACAACAAGCCCCCCCCCCCCCAAAAAAAAACAATCCCACAGTACCTCGAACATCAGTCCGAGGAGGATAATCATGGCCAAACACGACACCATGTCGGCGTGGTTCTGGATCACAAACTCGTGGCTGAGCACCGGAGGACTCTTGTTCTTCTTGCGGAACCCCATGGCTCACACCGACGCGGCTCTCGACTTCTCTGGTTCCGGGGCTGCCCTCCCCACCACCCCCGTCACTGAGTCTTGGAGCTAGCTAGCTGCACGAGCCTGCACGTCTCAACGGTTGGCTGTTTGCCAGATCGCGCACAGTGACCCAGTTTGCTCGAGTGTTTCAAACGCGGTCATGAAGATGCGTCGCATCAGAACCAAACACTTACATCACAACACCCACTTTTCTGTTCTCCCCCCGCCCCCCCACCACTGCCTGGTAAAGTCAGATGACAGGCCCCTCCCACTTCAAAAACTCCAGTCATGAACTGCCCAGTGACGTAGAAGGAGAGCCCGGGCTCGTGGTGCATTCAGGGACTCCACGTAAGCGTCCGCGTTTCCTAAATTAATAACAAAAGAGTTAGATGTCGATATAACAGTTTTAGTGATGCATACAACACGATATCATCTGAAATTATAGGTCTGTTTGGAAATCGTATTATATGTCAATACTACAATTATTCTGTCTGTATAGATAATATTTTAGTTATTGTGGATTTTTTACTGTTTTACTTATTTAATATTCTTGACTGTTTTATTACTTATTTACTTATTTATAATACTTTTACTATGTCTCTTGTTACACTATCCACTTTGCTGCTGTAATCCTGTACATTTCCCTGCTGCGGGACTAATAAAGGATTATCTTATCTTATCTTATTGTACATCAGATTCTACATGTGTGATACATGTGTAATGTGATTATTTGAAAATGTATTTGAGAATTCCCGCCATTAAATTGGATGAAACAATACCTCAAAAAAGGTTCACCTCTTGTGCATTTTTTGTGTGTGTATGTGTTCCAATGATTTTCTCAATTACATTTAATGAAAACTGCTTGCAAAATACAAAAGCCCTGCAATTAATATAGCTGTTGTGACTCTGAAGACTATCACAAAACTGTGTCCTGTGCAGTATCCTTGGTAAATTTTAAGTGTTGTCTTTTAAATGGTATTGTATACAATATCTACTACAACTGAGCTGTAATTATAGATTCAATTATGTTTAGCTGGTGTATTACCATTTGTTGCTACTTTACACTCCACTATATTATTGATTGCTGTATAACATTATTGATTGCTGTATAATGAACTACCCAAAGGTATACAAATTTATTCCACCTGTAGCTGCCACAAAACTGCTACTGCTAACACATTAATAGGATTAACAATCCAATAATATAACGTATTATAAGAATGAAAGGGTTCAATGTGCATAATAAGTACTTTTACTTTGATATATTAAACAAACTGCTGATAATAATTTTGCACTTGGGTAAGATTTTGTGTGCAGCACAGGAGGAGCTGGGGATCGAACCACCAACTCATATTTAGGCTAAAGGTCCGGCTTCCACTGCTCGTGGGGTATTTTGGGTAATTGTTTTTCACCTGCATGTCACTTAACCTTTTAGTAAAAAAGAAAGAAAAGGATGACCAGAAGCTACGATGTTGTGTCGTCGACAGTGCGCCCGTTTAAAAGGAAAACCAAGCCAAATACCAGGTAATAAATAAGATGGTTGCAGCTTTAACACGTCTCCTCTAACTTGACAGTGATTTACGGACAATTTACGGAGAAAGGTCAGGTAATAATAACATGGCGTTCAAGCTACACGACCCCATCATTGTTGTGAGGCTGAAGCACTCACCTAGCTGGGGGGATTAATTAACCGTTAATTTAAATTGTCTTTGAAGTTGTAGGAGTTTAACATGAGTGTTTAACCGATGTTGTAGCTAACGTTGTATTAGTTGACGTTCCTCGATAATTCGCAGCCTAGTTTTTAGGGCGACACACATTCGCTGGACTCCTGTTTAATAAAACACTTCCTGTTGTTTGCCGCTAGAGGTCAGTATGAGACAGAATCGGGATAGCAAGACCTAACCCTCCTTCTTTCACACCACTACAACGTGACCCAACTTTTCTTTTTTTATGATTAAATATGATGACGATGTCGCATGTTAGCATCGCCCGGCTAGCTCAGTCGGTAGAGCATGAGACTCTTAATCTCAGGGTCGTGGGTTCGAGCCCCACGTTGGGCGGATAGCTTTTTCCCTCTGCTCACTCTATAACGTTATCGCGACGAGATTGGATTGCTGATTCTTGTGACCATATTTTCAGTTTTATTTGAATCCATTATATTGAAGGGGGTTTCCATTATCTTGAAACTTCGTTTTAAATCTGGAAAAGTGGAAACTCCTGTCAGTCTTTCAGCTGGTGAACACAAAAGACTGCATGCAAAGTTGAATATAATCGAACACTGTAATTGTTAGTAAAGTGTTATAATGTCTACTAACCACATCTACATTTATAGAAGAGTACACACCTTCCATCAGTATCAATTACAGCCATACAAATTACCAAAGAGTAGAGTCAACAACTAATTCAGTCAAAATAAGACCATTATAAGAAAAACATCAAAGATTGTAATAATGGCTGGGTTATTATACAGGATTTTGATACATTGTGTTTTTCTGTTATTCGGATCAATGTATGTATCAGTGTATTTCTCTGCTACTGAATGTCAAAAGGACAACCAAAACTGGTACTCTATCCAGTTGTGTTTAATTATTTATGATCACTGCTGCAGCACAGACGTTGAACAGGAAACCCCTTAATCAAGTTCTATACAAAGCTCCTCCAGTGTTCAAATGTAAGTATTCCTTCTCATGGAGGAGGAGATGAATAGATACATATTCATTCTAATTGTTTTTATTGTATTCACTACATTTAGCTTAACATGGGCTTGATTTATTTGTGTGTACGGTTCACTGGTCCATTATATATTAAGGTTGTGAACAACAGTAATGTGTGACATAAAAAGGCAGAGCTTTCTTAAAACTCAAGGTTCTTTTTCTCTTTTTTTTACTGCAAACCGAACTGCCAAAATAGGTGAGGAGCTACAGCCTCTTCTTTCTCTGGAAACAGCCAAGCGGGAGGGAGGAGTTTAAACAAAGGCCCTCTCCACAGAAAAAAAAAATGGAGGCTTGTGCAGAGAAGCCATGGTGTCCTGCTCCTCACAGTCTACATGCTGCCATTTCTACTTCTAAAGCCTTCAAATGAGACAACTACGGCCAGGTTCTACACGTGGAAGCTTCAAACACTGTCACACTGGGTTGGTATGTCAAAAATACTCTCATTAATCATGTTGTTTTGTGATTTTAGGCCTAGCTCTCTGCTTATTTTTTCTTTCCCTGTCTCTGACACTCACCGTGCTGTCCCTGCCTGCACTGAACAAAGATAATTACTCAGGAAACATTTCGGCCAATCAGACGCGGCCTTGTATCCTGCCTGTGAGGAGAGCGACCAGTCAGGATCCGGCTAACATCACTGGGGCCCGATCGCCTTGCCTGAAGAGCGGAGCCTTCCCCGGCTGAGGGCTGAGAGTGTCCTCCATGTTTTATAAGTGTTGACATAACATTGTGTCAGGCAGCCATGCATCCACAGAGGTAAGCTCTGTCTTTTTTGTTTTTGTTATCTCAACTCTCTGATAACAACATGGCTTCCTTCTTGTCGTTGTGGTGACTGTTGCTTTCTCACGATGAATGTGCACACCTTAAAAATCTGTTTAGTGTGCAGCAGCAGCAGGAGGAGGAGGAGGAGGAGCTGGGGTGGATTGGAGGCCTCGCCAGGCCTCACCGCTCCACAGTGCTGAGGAGGAGGGTGGGGGGCTGGGTAACGACTCTCACCCTTGCTCTCGCTCTGTGTCTCAGGGTCACATGGGTGCCCCAGACAACCAGGCTACCATACAGGAGGCAGAGTGGACCATGGCAAATCCTTTTCCTTTTTATTTTGATAATGCAAAGGATTTAAAAATGGCACCCACACCTCCTTTCTGTTGTGTGGCAGTCCTGTGTTGTAGCCTGGCAGAGAAAGAATGGGGGGATGGGCAACGTAGGAGGAGGAGGGCGGGTATTATGTACCCTTTAGTACGTGGATTGGCTCTGTGCTGTTTTCTTGTGTGTCATGCCAGGCCGGGGAATAGACGTGGGGGGCAGCAGGCGGTTGTGTGCGAGTGCAGGGCATAACTGAATACTGGCTTTGCAGTCCGAATATTTGCACGTAAACTGTGCGTCTTTTGAACACTTTAAAGAAAAGCGTACTGGAGGACGGACGGAGTTTCTCCGCTCCACATTGAGGAGAGGAAGAGCAAACATGAAACAACCCTTTTTGTTGAAGGGCGAGTTGAGTGTTTAGAAATAAGACCTTGGGACCTTACTTCTATTTACAGCCGTAGGCCTTGAGTTTTGCAGCCCCGGGGCTTTGCCCTTCTCTACAGACCTATTGTGAAACTGCTTCCTCCACACTCCAGTCGTCAGACAGACAGTGGCCATTTTGTGTTTAGAGAGCTCTTCTTACAGATCAGACTGCAGGGACAGAGGAACAGCATGAGACAGGTTTTTACATGACGTGTGTGTATGTGTTTGTACGTGTTGTTTGCAGATATGGCAATATTTTCTCTTATGGTGCTGCTGGCTTTTGAGTTTTACGCACATAACAGACATTATTATGTAAAATACAGATCCAAAAAAAAGCAGTTCTTTCATGATATTTTATAAGAGATCTACACAAAGACGAGGTGTATAAGGGGACTCTCTACTGTGTGTTGCCTTTTATAGATATATATTTTTAGAGCACTTACTGTACATTGTGTTACATGATGTCTCACCGTTTTAGCAGTCTCAACTGCGTGGGCAAAACAAAGAGTGCTTTCTTTCTCTTGTGGCCTGACACAAGGCGTGTTTCATCTGCACGACAGCCAGAAAATAGCAACGTTACAATCAGTGTTTGTTGGACTAATTCCCTCACAACCAGAGGTTAACTTTTACTGCGATGAGCTGACTCCACAGTGCTGGATTGAGCCAGTAATATAATTGCCACATTGATAGTAAGAAATGTCAGCGATGTGTAATGTCGTTGGGGACAAATAGTGCAGCGTAGGTTGAATAGCAGAGCCACTGAGTTATGCATCACACCCACAAATATAATCTCCCAAAGGGCCTTTTTTTTTTTTTTTTTTTTTTCTTCAAATCCCCTCTGGTTTCGACTGTCGTAATGAAGAAGGGCAAGCAAAAGTAAAGGAATATGAAAGCGTCTAATGCAGGGGGAAATCTCTGCATTGCAGCAAAAATGCTTTTTAAGAGGAAGAGGGGAGCCTGCACACTGTGATCCGTGTAGCATAGCACAGCTGACCAATAATGTTCCACCCTGTTGGCCCTGCAGCCAATTGCAGCTGCAGTTGAGGTTAAAGATTGACAATCAGAGGCAGAGCAGCGGGGAGAGCAAGGGCCTTGTGGAAAATTCCACAGCCATCTTTGATTCGCCCTTTACAGCCTGATGTAAAAATCCAGGTCAAATCTTTCTTTCATACAGCATATTCTGTGCATACTTGTAGTATAGTTTAATGTGGATCCATTGTTTAAACCTTGTAAAGGAGTCGTGCTAAAACAGGCATCTTTAACTAGTTAAAATGTAAACTAGGATCTTCTGCTTTTAATTGTGTTTTTGTTGAAGTCGATGGTATCCATTTCTTCATTTGTCTGCATGCGATCGTCGGTCTTGTTAAAGCTGAATGTCTTTTGTTATTTTATAGAACCTAATAATCTCTCTGGGGTTTCGTGCAGCACAGTGAGTAGGATGTTTTGTAGTCGATGCTATTAATCCCAAGAGTTTCCAGTGGCAGTTCCAGAGCAGAGAGTACGATAATGATGTTTGCGTTGAATGGCTTTCCTCGACTGCCACATAGAGAGGCCATTCGTCTGTTTGATGTGAATGAACTGCACATTCTTTAAAGAGCAGAGAATAGCTTTGCCAGGATCTCAGTGTGGCTTCACATTGATGCTCTCTCTTTCTTCAAAATGAAATCTAATTATTCTATGACAGCAGTATTCAGGGAAGGAGGCAAGCCAAGACCGAAGACATAAAAAAAAAGAAAGAAAGAGAGATGACTGCTTCTCATTTTGCTGGATTTTCTCATGTCTCCTTCACTTGTGTTCCTCCTCTATCTCTGTGAAGGTTTGTCTTAACATAGCCGGGGTTTTTTGTTGTGTGTTAAATGTTGGACTGTAATCTCCACACATCTCTCTCTGGTCCTCCTGCATGGATGTGCCAGTGCTTGAGTCTGAGCCTCGGAGTGGGGGATGGGGGAGAGGGGGGAGGGGAGCAAGCTGTGGCCTCCATTTTCTGTGACGAGAGAACCCTGCTCGTCTCTCACTGGAGTGGAATCTAAAGGCATTGAGTCAGTGTTTCCTTTTTGTCCATCAGGTACTACTTGCAGAGGGGAATACTGTCAGTGTTTTCTTGATCCCGCGTCTCTCTGGAATACATCCCAGAATCTGCTGAGGATTTATCTGCCTAACTCTCCTTATGTGATGGATCATAGCTCCTGATATGAGAATGTCCTCTGGATCAGCAGACTTTTTCACTGTTGGTCATCATGCTGGTAGTTGCAGCAATGTCTTGCCATTTAAGAGTGTGTGTGTGTGTGTGTGTGTGTGTGTGTGTGTGCGTGTGCATTATTCAGGGTTGTGGCACGTTGTTCAGGAGCTCTGCCTGGTGACGGTGAATGTTCTCTCTTTTCAGGGCTGTGGTACACGTAGCAGAGCGGCTTGGCTATCGTAGTCTTATTTTCATGTGGGCCTCGTTTGTTCACTCAGTCCGGAACAGGAAGGCCCCGGGAGGGGTTGGTGTGTGTGTGTGTGTGGGGGTGGGTGGGACTGTTGGCAGCCTGAAACATGATACTCATGTGCCATGTTTTTAAAGAAACTCTGCGGCCATGTTTGCCATTTTTTTCAGAAAATACAGGTTATGATGCATTTGTTCTTTTAAGTTTCGGTTTGATTTCCAGTCCGAGAGAACAAGGCATGTATTTGGAATAGCCCTGAAGTGTTGGCTTGGTCACAGTATCTGGTATTTTATTTTGTCTGGTAGAAAGAATCTAATCGTTGTTAAACCAGAATTGTGTAGCAAAACATGAGGTTGACTTGTTATTTAAATGAGTATAGGTTTAACAGCTGATGTGATCACATCTAATCTCTTTGAGTTAGGGTTCGTCAGAGCTGACTCATTAATCCCTGTTTTAACCTCTATTCTCTATCAGAGAACTGACATTTGATCAACTTTGTGTGGAATGTCTCTTTAAGGGTGGAGGAGGGGACGTGAGGAGCATTCCTTTACTTTCAGAAGAGAGAGAAAAAAAAAAGAAGCTTATCCCACAACTGTGGTTGACCTTTGAGTGGTAGCCTGTAAAGCCATCATCCTAGCTGGAAACCAGAGCTATGAACTGGTCAAGTGTGTGACCTGTCAGGGGTCCTTGGGAGGGTTTTCTACCCGGGGCTCGTGAATAAAGGCTACATCCTTGGAACAAGGCCCTCAGTTGATCTGACAAAGAAGGAGCCAAATACTCAAAGACTTTCATTTATTGCCAGACTCCCTTTATTCTCATCCTTTAAAAAAAAAAAAAGAAATCTTTTTCTCAGAGATGAGATGAGAGCAGGACGGGTGACCTGGGGAATCACTTCTTGCCTTGCTAGATGTGCACGTTGGAGATTCAGTGTTAATCGCTTTTGGATCGGTTCATTATTTATGGATTTGTTTTTCTATGATATTCATTTTGTTTACGTCAGCTTCGTAGACGCAGCAGTCGAAAATGGCTGATTTAAAAAAACCAAAAAAAAAAACCACAGCATTCTTATGTAACTCCACCATTATGTATGTGGACATTTCCTAAATAGTAAACATGTGGTGCCAAATAAACAGAATTGCTGATAGTGATATAAACATGACATGGCCAGGAAAGCTTTCAATATACATGCGGTGAAGATACGGGACAGAATCATTTACATAGACCTGCTTTTAAGCTTGTGGGATGGATCTCTTGGTCTCTATGGATGGCGTCCAACTCCTTCGTGTCACCGTGTTGCTACTGAAGGGGCTGGAGAGGGAGAGCAGAAACACACACGAGACGATATATATGTATATGTAGTATAGACCAGCCCCTCATGACCCCCCCCCCCCCTCCTCTCCTCACTACAGGTCTATGCACTATCTATTACAAACAAAGATCAGGACCTCATCACACGACAATCTATAGCTGCAATTCCTCCTGAAGCGCGGAGTTGCAGGGTAATAAAACGGCCCTGCGTGTTGTTGTGAATATCAACTTGTGCTTAGCGGAGAGCAGCGTTGCCATGGCGATAGTTGCCATTCTCCCCCTCGGAACATAAAGAACATATTCGGACTCATTTGTCACTGATAACATGGAGAGGGTTTCTGAACTTGGTGTCAGGGATGTGCCGAAATCAAATGAAAACAATAGCAATGGAAAGCCTGCAGAGTCCCTATTGACGGATCCTCTGGGACCCGGGTGCCTTAGGTGGTGTTCCACTTGTTTACTGTTATGCTGATGTGGTTTCAGAGCACCCTTTCTGATTGTGTGTTTTTGCCTCTCTTCTTTCTGGGTGGCTCTCGTTCGGCGCTCTGCAGTCTGGCTGAGGAGGAGATAAAGACAGAGTCTGATGTGGTAGAGGGGATGGATGCGTCCGTACGATCCAAAGGTAAGTCTCTGAGGCTGCCTGCCTGTTTAGAATTTGTGTCAAGTATCAAACTAACAGTCTTGTTAGTTCAGAGGGAGCCCTCCAGCTATTTGTTACTATAAAGCTAATATGTAGAAGTGGCATCTTCAATAATTGCTTTAAAATCAGTGTGATTGCTGTCAGTACTTGATGAGCTGAGCACTGCATCCGACTATCGAATTTCTCAGCTGGAACTGACTTGAATTTGCACTTCCTTGGTTTCTCTAAGACGTGTTAAGGTTTATGTTTGTTTCCTTCCTCTTGATATATTCTCAAAATAGCTAAATTACTGCCATGGCACCTGTGTTTTAATCCTCTTAAGCGTGTGCGACGTGTTGCGTGCAGTAAACAATGCAAGCCTGTCTCCCATCGTGTGATGACCTGATTGTCTTTCTGCCTGCAGTCCCTGATCCACCGGGGTCAGCGGAACGAACCATGGCCCCGCAGAAGAGAAAGGTGTCCAGTCCCACCCATTCCTCCAACGGGCACTCTCCCTCGGAAACCTCCCCCAGCCCTCTGAAGAGAAAGAAGAAGCCCGGGGCCATCAACTGTTACAGCAAAGACCAGGTAAGTGCTCCAAGTATACCCTCTTCAAGATCTGGCGTGCTCTCAAAGGCTGTGGTGTACAGTCTGTCCTTTCACACCAGGAAGTGGATTTAGCCAAAGAGATGGAACCAAGAATAATCCTAAACTAAGAGAACTTGAGCTGGCAATAAGCGCAATTACCATTACATTAAATCGGCCGTTTCAGTCTTAGGCTAAAACTACTTGGACTGCTAATCTTAGACGAAGATTTCTTTAGTTGATTACTCATTTTTATATTCTTTTCTCATGCTGAATGACTTTTTTTCCAAGATACTTATAAGCACATTTAAGCACATACAATCTGTAATTCTTTGTGGAGAAACTCAGTTTTACAGATCTGTCGATTTAATTCAACTCATCGATTAGTCTACAAAATTGTACGAGTGTTGGTCGACTAAGAATTGATTTGGTCCAGGACAGCTTTAGGCCAGGTTATGCTCAACAAGAAGAAGTTTGTACGACTCGTTGTCTGCCCTCGTGGGGAATCGAATGTGTTTACAGCCGGTCTGAACGGCCGTACTCGACAAAGGTAGACTGAAAAGCCTGCCGTCATAGTGAGGAGGAAGACGTATACGGGAAGAACCGTTCATTCTCAGACAGTCTCTCCTGGAAGTCATTCATATTGTTTTTACACACGAGGAGTGCCACAAAATAAGTTGTGTAAAGAATGAGAAAGCAGCGCTCGAAAGAGGACCTCAAACCATGGCTCCTTTCTCTTCTCCACATAACTGGCCGATCGGGGCGTGACGTGTGAATGTCACATTCAGAAAGTTACAGGAATTGTTGAAATGCGGGACTTATTTCCTTGTCAGAAACTCACCACATTGCCTGCGAGAGCACACCGATTTAGATTTTGAGTGACGTATACTGTCTGCTTAAAGATGGACAAACGTGTATGGATGTTACCTGCTGTGACGGTGTAGATGTATGGGACTGATTGGTGTGTTGAGCAGTGCATTCTCAGCTCACACTGACTTTATTATTCTTGTTATTTATGGTCATTTATGTCCTGTTGTATGGTAAAATATAAGTCTTCTGCACATTGATGGTATATGACTCTACTACAAATGTGTTCAGTGTTTGCTTGCCAAATGAGCGTGTTCCTGAGTGATTCCTTTTTACCCGTTAGTCATCTGTTGAACTTGCATGATTCTACCTTTTTGTTGTGTAATATTTTGACCGGTGTTGTAGATGCTTTGATTGGCAAATAAGCTGCAATTGAATCTTTACCACTACTCGTATTGACTTAATACCTAACACTAATTTGGTGTAAGCTTTACGACTCAAGCTTAAGATATGTTGGACTGTGAAGCATCCTCTTGAGCTGTGAAAGCAGATGCATCAGCTTCTATTCATCCCGTGTATCATCAGCAGATTACCAGCTGGGCTCTGAACAGAGAACCATATCATGCATTGTGTTAACGCTCAGTTGAAATGTGAGCTTTCGATCCTCAAGCTCACGCTCTAAAACCTGTTGGGTTACTCTTGTTTGACTCACAGTGGAAACAGTCACATGACCAGATTGCTGTAAAACATGTTCGGTTTATTACCATCACTTCCCTCTATGCTGCTTACCCTGCTTACCCCACCGTATTGCTGTCTTGTTTCTGTTGCACTGCACCTTTTTTGTGTTCCTGCGTGTTTTTTGAAACCTGCCCCCTTGTTTTTCTTGCCTGCATTTCAGTCAGAGCTAAGACATGGCCCCTTTTACTATATGAAGCAGCCAGCCCTCACCACAGACCCTGTTGATGTTGTACCGCAGGACGGGAGGAATGACTTCTACTGCTGGCTGTGCCACCGCGAGGGCCAGGTGCTCTGCTGTGAGCTCTGCCCCAGGGTGTACCACGCCAAGTGCCTCAAACTACCAGCCGAGCCCGAGGGCGACTGGTTCTGTCCAGAGTGTGAGGTATCTCGCAGAAGACGTGTATGTGTGTGTGGCTAATACGCAAATGATTGTGGCAAGGCACAATCTTGCTTGCTCGGTTGACAAATGGGGTGTCAGACTATGTGTCGTGTGCAGCTTCAGCCAGAGAGAAGGAGCTAGTCGGTGAAATCTCCTGCTTTTTTTCTGTGGTTGATCCAAAAACCTGCAGACCTCTGGGCCTTTCCATGACACATGGTGTGACACCCCAGCAAGCTAACTGCTCACACTGCAAGTTTGAGAGATGTTTAGAGAATTTACTCTGCACTTCTATTCATTGGCAGACTTTTAAATATATGTATTAGCTAAATCCAAAGAAACCAGGTAATATAAACTGAACAAAAGTTAAGATGGACGTTCATATTAGTTTCAATGGGCCTCATTCACCAATACGTTTATTTTTCTTTAATTTGTTCTTGAGAAATGTTTATAGCAGATTCAGGACATGCTCTTAAACCACAGAATTGTTCGTACCCGTTTCCTTATAATGAGGAATCCATTGTCCTATTGAATTCAAGGTGTGTGCCTGTTGATCCTAATCAGCAAAGGTAAACGCCTGCTAATCTGCATAAAGGGTCACGAGAATGAAGCGCCTTTTGAAACGCCCAAACAAAAGTCTAAACAGGGTGGAGCGCAAGACTTCAAACGTTAAAAAAACCTTCTGAAGTGGAGGTAGTTCTGCAGGAAGTGAATGCCAAACAAGTTTAAACAATATACAATATTTAGAAGTGGATCATAAGTACATGGTTTAAACATTTTTTTTCTTTATTTCTCTTGCAGATTATCACCTAATTCAGTGGTTCTCAAACTTTTTCTGTCACGCCCCACTTTGGAGGAAGAAAAATGTTCATGCCCCACCACCCCAAAAAAATTGTAACAAAATGATCCATGTTGAACTTTTATTGAAATAACAACATTTTGTGACTCTTCCATCTGTGCTTTTTCAAATAATAGAATAAAGAAAATTGCAATTACTTTCAAGTAAACCAGATTGCTCCATCAGACAAAAACAAACACAATGTGCAATCGCTTTGTTAGAACAATGCAAATAAAGTTCAATCTGTGCAAAAAAACAACTAATATTTGGCAAAAAATTGCTTATTGTGGCTGCAATTCACCTGTTTTGCACTGAATATCTTTCTAAGATAATAACAATAAACTGCAACCTGTCAAAAACTAAACAAAACAAGTTCAAATATTTGGCAATAAAGAGTTTTACTGAGTTTTACACTGCATATCTTTTCAAAACAACAATAACGTGCAACCTGTGCAAAACTAAACAAAATTAGTCCAGGTATGTGTGAGCCATATGCTAACACATATCAGGAGCATTTTATTTTAAATATGAGCTTTAAAATGTAGCATTCTAAAAGTAAAATAATAGCTGTGATAATAATAATAATAATAATAGCTGCACATGGGACTGTTAGTACACTGGCTGTGGTCATCACAGTGAACAGTGTCTGGCAGTGTGATGAGAGGACATGTGAGCCCTTGTTGCTGTACTTATCAATGTATTTAAAATACTGTGACAGCGGGAAGCTGTACTCACGTCTGTTTAGACCTCCACCTTTATCCAGGCCCAGCTCCACCTTTATCCAGGCCCAGCTCCACTCACAGCTCAGCCCTGCGTCAAGCTGCGCTACAGACAGCCTCCTCTCCCTGAAGCTCTTTGACCTCATCATCTCATCAGTATCTGGGCCTCATGTTTCGTGGTCATGAAAGTTATTCTGACCACGAAATCATCCTCATTCTACTTTGAGTTAAAAAAACAACCTGCAACCAGATGCGCCGGTGTTTAACGTTAACGAGTGACTGCGTGAACTGAACCGGAACACGGGGGGGCTTCATGTTTCATCACGTTACGTTTTTTCCTCCTAAATCGTGATAATGATGAACATTAACAGTCGACAAAGTTCCGCATGCAGTGGACGTTAACTTAACCCAGCAAGTGTGAACGGTAACGGAAGATAACGGAACTTAAACTTTAACGGAGGGAAATGAAGACGCTGTAGACATCTGAACGCTGATTGGCCAAGACTCGACACTCAAAGATGTTATATTGCGAAGATCACGACATCACATTTTCTCCTCGTCTCACTCCAATCTGAGAAACGCTGGCGGCCAGTTGACCCCCCCCCCCCCCCCCCAACAAAAAAACCTCTACGGATCTACACGATTCACGTAGATGATATATTTTGATTCAAAACGGCGAATTTCGGCGAATAAAAAAATTGCATTTCCCCCTGCGCCCCACCTGCAATACCGCCGCGCCCCACAGTTTGAGAACCACTGACCTAATTGATATTTGTATATTTATTATATGAATATAAAGTAATGAAATTCACAGTTTGAAATGCTTTTCAAATGACTGTATACTGTACTGTGTATATTATAATACAGTACTGTATAGACTACTGTAGTTCACATTATGATTAGGCTGCAGACTAACAGCATTGTGCTGTTTATACACAGCAACATCAGTGCTACTCCATATGTAGTCACGTATTATAGAAGCTAAAATGATCACTGGTGGAGGACTACTTGATTACTGTGAGCAAATGAAATATTAATCTTCATGAAAACTACGTAAGTGGGTTTTAAGAAGACATTTCTCGTCAAGAGCAGTTGGTGAATGAGGTCCAATGTCCTTTTGATGTATGTTAACTTCACTATGGGTTAATTAATGTAATTAATTATTAAATGTTTTTATTATTGTTGCAGAAAATAACAGTTGCTGAATGCATCGAAACCCAGAGCAAGGCAATGACAATGCTGACAATAGACCAACTCTCCTACTTGCTCAAATTTGCACTTCAAAAGATTAAACAGCCTGGGGTGAGTATTTAAAGATCCGTTGAATGCTGGTTTTAAAAGTGCCTTATTATCTATGTCTAAGAAAGTATTTTATATAAAGCCCCTCGAAGCAAATGTGTGATATTGAGCTATATAAATAAGATTGATGTGACTTTACTTTGGTATGCAAACACAAAAGTCCAGGAAATATATCCAGGACATGAGACTTGTTTGGCTAAAGTATTTATTTGTTTTTTCTTTTCCACATTTGTCTAAACCGAGCAGACTGAGCCTTTTCAGAAACCCGTGTCTCTGGAACAGCACCCGGATTATGCAGAGTACATTTTCCACGTGATGGACCTGTCGACTTTAGAAAAGGTAATGTTGTTTATTTTTCTTTGATTTGAACGGAAAAATGGTAAAAGAAATATACAAAAGACGTCTTTAAAAATGTAGAGAGAAAGTGTTGATCGAGCAGGAAGGGACAGCAAACGTGTGTGAAGCCTTATTGGGAATGTGTGTGTGTATGTTTATGTGTGTTTATACTGTATGTGGACTTGATTGTCCACCAGATTCCAACATTTTCTTTGGCTCACCAAAACGAAAAAGCAGCACGAGAACATTTAACATATTAAACATGTAACAGAACAAAGTCCCAAGATGCCGAGTCCAGTTCACAAGAAAAGTACAGATACTACAATACATAAAGCAAACGTTGGATCAATATTTGTGGCCCAGCATTTACAATATTTGAATATTTTCAGTGAAGTACCTTGTCTTTGATTTTATTATTTTCACTTTTTAATAGAATATCAAAAAGAAAATGTATGGCTGCACTGAAGCCTTTCTTGCTGACATGAAATGGATCTTACACAACTGCATCATCTACAATGGAGGTAAGCCAGTTTGACCTATATCAGCAATCCCTCTACTCTGCTAATTAAAAATATTAAGATTGTGACTTTATTCCAGGTAATCACAAATTAACAGCAACTGCAAAAGTCATCGTCAAGATTTGTGAACATGAGGTAAAGAAGCTTCACCTAATAATACCAACTATTCTGTAGATGAGTGTGATTTAAAGATTAATTGCATCTTTGTCATGTATTATATATTTCTAGATGAATGAGATTGAGGTGTGTCCAGAGTGCTACCTGTCTTCATGCCAAAAAAGGGACAACTGGTTTTGTGAGCCATGTGTAGGTCCTTACGCGATCTTAAATACTGTTTTCAAACATTTCAGTTTTGATTGCAGATCTGTGAGGAGTTTGATTATTTGTGCTTCATCCCTTATAGAGTCCACCCCACCCTCTGGTCTGGGCTAAACTAAAGGGCTTTCCCTTCTGGCCAGCAAAAGCACTTCGGGAAAAGGACGGGCAGGTAGACGCACGCTTCTTTGGGCAACATGACAGGTGACAGAAGCTTTTGAGCATTGTAGGGGATCTATAGCTCTGTGTTTAGCTTGTTGGACCAGAAGTAAGTCATAAGTAATTCTCCTGGTCATTGTAACTTGATGAATGTTTTGTTGTGCTTATATGTAGGGCCTGGGTCCCCATCAACAACTGCTACCTCATGTCCAAAGAGATTCCTTTCTCTGTGAAGAAGACAAAGAGCATTTTCAACAGTGCCATGCAAGAGATGGAGGTCTATGTGGAAAATATTCGCAAGAAATTTGGGATATTCAACTATGCACCCTTCCGCACTCCCTTCACACCCAACAACCAGCTACAGATGCTACTGGACCCCTCCAACCCCAGTGCTGGGACCGTGAAAACAGAGAAACCGGATAAACTACGCTTCAACTTCGATATAACCGCATCTCCTAAGATGGTCCTCGGCAAGAGTTCCACGCCCAGTGGCATGGGTCGGAGGGTCTCAATGACGGACATGCCTCGGTCTCCCATGAGCACTAACTCCTCGGTTCACACTGGGTCTGATGGGGAGCAGGACATGGAAAAACCCGGCAGGAATCCTGCCTTCCACTACAGCACTGGAGAGGAATCAATGGACTGTACTGGTAAATAAACATCGATATTTTTACAGTAGCAATTTATGAAATGATGACGTGAAAGGGGTTGCTGGTAGAGTTGAAACTACAGAGAATTTACGGAGGCTTTCCAGAGCTTTATAGCAAGTTTCAGCTCTTTGTTTAGCTGTCCGGCGTGGTTGAGACAAAACCAGAGCTAAAAGTAAAGTGAATGTTGGACTTACATTCATGAATTATATTGTTGCTTCATAACTGCTGCATGTGTAAAGACTTTGCTAACAAGTTCCACATATTAACTGATATCAACTTAAAAGGGGATGATGTGTCAGTGTTCACAACTTGTTTGTCCTGCCCTAAAATGGCCACTCAAAGGGTTTAAATTAGCCATGAGAGGAGTGATGCCCTTTATTAAAAACTATTTTACATTTGTAATTACAGCATCTCCAGTCTCGGGGAAGATGGGTCCTGCAGGCAACGCGGCAGGCAGCCCGAAGCCCTTTAACCCTGGACTGGTCCCCAAGCAGGAGAGGACCGCAGGCACAGGCGGCATCCTCAATCTCAACCTGGGTCAGTTCCAACAGCACAAATATGCTGTAATGATGATGTTAGATGTTAACAATCATCATTGCCATGTTAGCTTATACTTAGTTTGTACTGATATCGAACATTTACCTGTTCCTCTCAGATCGGGTGAAGGCTGAGATGGATCTGAAGGAGCTGAGTGAGACCGTGCAACAACAACAGCAGCAGCAACAACAAGGAGCGTCCGCTTCCCTTCCCACCCCAAAGAGACTCATCAGGAGCCTGGACAAGACCATTGAGAGCTGCAAGGCACAGCTCGGTACATATCCAATCACCTTTGTGCTATTTTCTCATAAAAGAATAATATTCCAGTAATTTTAAGAATATTTCAGGTTTTTTTTGGTGTTTTTTTTGTAGTGCATTTACAGGGAAAATATTTGTTTTCAAGTTGATGCAGTAAATCATGAGTGACTAATTTTTACATGTTTAATGTTGTGATAAATTTGGAAGAATTTACCCAAAAAGCTGACACGTGTAATATCAGACAAAGCGTGGCTGCTACTGACTCAGGGTTGGTGTTTGGAAACAGTCAGGCTATTAGCAAAGCAAATATTTTTTTATTCTTTATTCCAGTCTGTCTGACAGAAGGTGTTTTAACTCTTTCAAAACTTGTAATCAATAATGTGTGTTTCTCCATTCAGGGATAGACGAGATCTCTGAAGATGTGTACAAAGGTGTGGATCACAGCGACTCTGACGACTCTGAGAAATCTGACTCAAGTGACAGCGAGTATCTCAGCGACGAGGAACACAAGCCAAAGAACTCCGTCCAGGACGACCATGACAAAGCGGAGAGAAAAAGGCCCAAAGCAAACACAGATGGAGAGAATAAGGAGGGGGTTACAGGGAAAGTGGATAAAGCCACCCCTGAACTTCTGCATAAAGACAAACACGGTGCCAATGGCCCTGATAGGGGCCTCCAGGACAAGCCCAGGACGCCCCAGTCACAGCCCCTCGCTGACAAACCCAAAGCCCAAGAGGAGGGCAGAGCAGCTGCTGCCACATCAGCAGCTGAGCAAGACTCCGATTCTGAAAGAGAGCTGGTGATCGACCTGGGAGACGAACATGGAGGCCGTGACTCAAAGAGGGCGAGAAGAGAGCCGGGAGCTTCTGCGGCTAAAACTCTCAAAGAGCCTAATGTTGCCAAGCTGGAAGGTGAGGCCTTTGACATGCTGTATCCATTTTCTCCCGTCGTTCTCATTCGGACTTGTGTCTCAGTTAGAAGGACGACTGGGAGGAAATAATCCCCTTGAAATGTTGGAACACAAAATAGTGACATGCAGGCCAGTTTGAGCTTCAATGCAAGTGCTTTCCAGTTTCCTTATTTATACATTCCATGGATCAGTGACTTATGCAGTATACAAACGTTATCACCCTTTCCTTAAGAAAATACCATCACTCTTTGTGGACAAAAAAAGTATTAATAGAAATATCAATTGCCATAAAACTTACAAAAAGGAACATTACAACTATCTTTTGAGAATCGATCACATTCTCATCTTTCATCTTAACCATCAAAAACTCCTACAATTCTGTAGTCTTTCAACCAAATTGTTTAAAACAAACCTTAAGACACACCTACCTTCTGTCTCTAAAAATGTATGGATAACCATTTCAATGTCTGCAGTTGACCATAACGCATTCCTCCATTTAACAGAGTACTCCACAGATGTAGCATTGCTCTCCTAGAATTGTTGGAAACACAATGGACAGTTCAAAATGGATGCAGCCGAACCATAGATATAGTTCTTTTAAATTCCACATTTTCTTCTTCCTTGTCAAAATGTACATTACCCACAATGCAATTCAAGCAGCAACAGTTTGGTGAGAGATTCAGGTGTGTTATCTTAGAAGTGGCTAATGTTTCCTCAAGCCACTACTCAAACAAATATGAGTGTCATCACTTAAGACAGTTCATCAGATTTTATGAAGCTTCTTTTGGTGCCACAAAAGGCTTTATCCAAATTGTTTTTACATATGCAGTTTTACCTTCCAATACCTGTTGAGGGAAATTTAATAACAGGGGAACTCCTCCAGTTTTACACATCAATCGTTCTCAAAAACTCCTGTTCCTTGACTTTAGGACAAATGTCCTCCAGTAGACTCGACAAAAATGTCTTCACGTTAACTTCCAGATTTAACCCTCTTGGGCTTAAAGTGCCCAGTTTAGAAATCCAGAAAGCCCGACACTTATGGAGAAATATTATTATTTTTCTGTTCAGGTAAACTGGCTTCATCTGCTGCAGCAGCTGCTCCGTCACGGGAATCCGCCCCTAATCTGAAGGACACTTTGCAACCCGCCATCACAGCTGCCCTCAACCTTGTTTCCACCAACCTTGTGCCCAGTGCCACCACAGCTACCAGCGTATCCCCCGGTGCACCCTCTCCTGCCTCCACCTCGGCCTCCACAACATCCCCCGTACCTGCAGCTTCAAAGAAACAGCGCCCTCTACTGCCCAAAGAGGCGGCTCAGGCCGTGCAGCGAGCAGTGGTTTGGAATCCAACCAAATTCCAGACGTCCTCTCAGAAGTGGCACATGCAGAAGGTGCAGAGGCAGCAGCAGCATGGAGAGCAGTCACCAGTGCAGACGCCGGCCCAGAGTCCGGGGCAGGCAAGCAGCCCACAGCAGGTTCAGTCCCAACAGCAGAACTCCTCAAGTACCCGCTATCAGACCAGACAAGCTGCCAAGGGTATATGCACCAGCATAATCAATCATCTTAACATTGAACTTAAAATAAAAAGATAAAATGTGTATTTAAAAAATCCTCCTTCATCCCCTGCAGTGCAAAAAGACGTGCCTCAGAGTACTTCCTCATCAACAGCTGCCCAGGTCACATCTGGCAGCTCCTCGTCAGGAGACGTGCAGATCCCCACAGGCTCAGCAGAGGTGGCTGCGGATATAACCAAGTACACAAACAAAGTAATTTGGCTAATTTTACCTCCTATAAATTGAATAACTGCTCTCTTCACTTCATTTTTCAGGATTAGAAGTGGTTAAAACTGTCGGCTAATATCACATGTTTTTGCTAAAAATCTGCAGATTATGGACACAATAAAAGGGACAATGACTGAAATCTACAATGATCTCTCCAAAAGCACTTCAGGAAACACAATTGCAGAGGTAAATTCTGGCTTATAGACTGATGCTTATTTAACATGTCATAAAAATACGAGGCAAGTTTTAATCTCTGGGCAATTTTGCCACAGATTCGACGGCTAAGGATAGAGATTGAGAAGCTCCAGTGGCTGCATCAACAAGAGTTGTCAGAGATGAAGCACAATCTTGGTAAGTTGACGTTCTACTGAACCGGTAGTAATATGACTACACATGTCAGGAGTTTCAAGTTGTTTTCATTTTGTCTCACTTAAATGCAGAACTGACGATGGCAGAGATGAGGCAGAGCCTGGAGCAGGAAAGAGAGCGCTTGGTGGCTGAGGTGAAAAAGCAGACGGAGGTGGAAAAGCAGCAGGCAGTGGACGAGACCAAAAAGAAACAGTGGTGCGCTAACTGCAGGAAGGAGGCCATCTTCTATTGCTGCTGGAATACCAGTTACTGTGATTACCCCTGTCAGCAAGCCCACTGGCCTGAACACATGAAGTCCTGCACACAGTCAGGTAATATAACCACACTCACAAAACACTAGTGTGTTCAATATATAAATGTGGACAAAATCTGTTGTTGATTTATGTTGAGTGCTGTGATGCACAGAGTTGTCACACAATGGTTATTAAAGATAATTGGCAAATACAAATAACAAAAGTCATTGTTTTATTACATGAAATTAACATCATTTAAAAATCTAATAAAACAGTCTGCCAAAGATACTCATAAAACAAAAATATATACTCAAGTATTGTATTATTTATTATTTAGAGCTGATTGATGTGAACGCTTCCCCAGTTAATCGTTTCCTGTTGCAGATGAAGCAACCAGTATTTGTTCCTCAAGTACTGTGATCTGAACTGAAATGTTATTTGACATGAAAGACGCATGGCAATAAAGTGTGCAATAAATACTGTGTACTGTATTGCACTGTAGAGGAATATACAGCATGTTTTCTCTGCCATCAGGATGACTAATTCTCCTGATGTTAACCAGATTTATGTCAAAAATTAAAACGTTTTTGTACTTTAATGCCTGGCTTTTTCTTGTGTATTAAAAAAATAATAATAATTCTAATTTCCTTGTTACTTTTGTGAAATAGTAGATTAAAGCTGTCTTTGGGAACTTATATAGGAATAAACTTTTATGAAACTGATGACTGATGTCACTATATCCTGACAGAAGTACATGAGACAGATAAGCTGTGAAAAAGTCAGGTTCCTCTGCTTCTTTTTGGTGCATTTGCAAGATTCCGCCGCACCTGAAGGAAAAACAACGCAGCTGTCAATCACTGCTCGTAAAGGTAGTGAATTCCAGTCAAACTGTCAGCCTGCAGTGCTGATCAAATGTGAATCAAGATTCTGTTACTGTATTGCCCATATATCTGCTCAAATGATTTCAGAAACATATATTTATTGAACTGTTTAGCTGTAAAATGAGTTTGCTCTGGTCGGTGGGCGGTGCTTGGTTTTGGCTCGACTGTTTTCAAAATGGCGGCAGGATCACAAACTTTCATGTACACATAGTGACAGTTTAAGAAAATATGCTAAAACTTTAGTTTTTTTGTTATTACTAACTGCATTTTATTCAGATGCGTTATCTTTCATTGTTGTTTTTTGTTGTTTTGAAACTGACACTGTACTGTATTTCATTTTTTTTAATATGGGAAATGGAAATTCCAAGGCAGCTCCTTCTCCATGCTTTCTATATTTACACTGCAGCATCTTGCAATAAATGTCAAATGTATAATGGACATGACACCATCCGAGACACACATTCCTCCTATAAACTCAACCCCACTGTCACCTAGCCCCCGGCTCCTCTCAACCTAAGCACGCATTACTTCAAAAGCTCATATAATGTATCTAACCAACTGAAAAAAGGTGTAACTTTTCAATAATACATACAGATAGCTTACCTCGTCATTGTTTTATAGACAGAGCCTTGCCTCTCTCTCTACCTGCAGGGGGGTAAGAGGCAAATTCTGCGGATACACAGTGTCGATGTTCTCAGTTTATATTTTTGTTTTCCCTTCCAGCCACAGCTCCGCAGCAGGACCCAGAGGCAGAGTCCAACTCGGACCCTTCAGTGAAATCATCAAGCCACTCTCCTCCCAAGCAGACCCTGCCCTCTGGAGCAGGACCCTTATCAGACAAAAGCAACTCTCCCACATTCGTTGACAAGAGCAAGGACAGCGCTGGCATTACTGTGACCTAACTGCTACACTACAGATACACTCATTTTGCCAGGCCGCTGTGGGGCTTGTCGCGTCAAGACATACGGTGTTAAACTTGGTGCTTGAAGGCCTGCAGCGCTATGACAAATCACTTTGATTTTTTTTTTCCATTCCCATGTGTACATCTGCTTGGTGGACTTTTTTGTTGTTGCTGTTGTCATCTCTCATTCGCAGTTTCCACAAGTCTGTGTTCAGGTGGATTCACAATGTGAAAGTAGTCTGTCTTGAGAAATAAAATGTGAGGTTGTATGTTTTCATATTGTAGTTTTGTTATAGCTCTGTTACCACTTTGTTTCAAGTTTGAACAAGATTGTATCGACTCACAGAATATTTACACTTTTCAATGCTGCTCTTAAGTACTTAATTGCTGTATCATTTAGTGGATTTATCTCAATATTATGAGACAAAAACAGCCACCAACAGTTGATATTCATTCATCATGGTGCCATCAGAGGTATGTTGAGTTATGCAAGTTTAATCTTTGTTTTAAACCATGTTCACTTCATGTCAACTGGGATATTTTGAGTAATGCAAGTTTAAACGTAATGTTTTCAACTATGTCAGCGGGGGCATTTTTGGCTCATACCAACTTTGTATTGTAGTTAAACATTGTATAGACATACATAAAAAGATATCTGTGATTTATAAAAAAAAAAAGAACTGAAACATTTAAACTGTACAAAGTTTTTGTAAGAAAATACCTTAACAATATTTATAGTGTTATATGTTTTTATAGTATGTTTAATGAAATCACATTTTTATGTGTCTAAAAAAAAAAAAGTTATTTGAAAATAAATTACTTCATATGAATGTCAGCTCTAAGCGAAGCCTCTGTTTAACTTGTTATCCAAAGCTGGTGTAAATCCTGATCAGACTGTCTGTATGAGTTGGGTAGGAATAAATAGAAACTGCATTTTGGCTGGACATTATTTCCTGTGCGCATGTCTGTTTTGAGCTTGTGTTCGTGTTTACATATTGTACATACAATAAATGGACTCGTGAAGAAAAAATAAAAATGCTCTGATCAACCTAACGCAGTGCACCCTTGATTCATTTTTAGAGTCCCTCGTTCCCTGCAAATGAGCACACAGCAATCGACCGCTCGCTGAACCGGAAGCCACGGGGCTTTCCGCCTGTGACTAGGAAATCTCGCGAGATTACGAAAACGGCAAAGCAATGCAGAGAAAATGGAAGGCTGTGTTAGCTTACTAGCTGGCTAGCTGAGCGAATCCATTATATAACTGGAAACTAATCATTAAGATTCAAGGTATGATTCCAGTGTTTCTTACAGTGTTGTCGTACAAGCCTGCAACATGCACTTATTGTTTCGGAACAATTAGCTTCGCAGTACGTAACATTTATTAGCAGCTAGTTTAGCAGCTAGTGGCTAACGTTAGCTTAAATTAGGTGCAGAGAGCAGCGTTGGTCGTCGCCAGAAAAGATACTCCTCTATTCTCTTTATGGAATAACTCGGGTGTTTGCGGCTTTGCAGGACAAGGAAGTTTCGTTTCCGCTCTTTCACAGTCGACTGAGATCTGGTAGTGACATAAGTAAGGGCTGTTAATTCGTTCGTCTGATTTGGAAACAAGGTAAATTACATTTAAAGTACATATATTGCTCACATAGTCGTCACGCCTGTCGATAAATACACCATCTGCACCAGGCTGAGTCTGCACCTAGACATAAAGATGGGTCAGGTCTTCAGCCACACAACAGCAAACCAACGTTAGATAATGTAAACACTGGGTATATTTAGTAAATAACGCGTTTGGAAACAAGCGAAAAATATGAAATTAGACAATTTTGGATTAAAGTAAACGTTAATTAGACACAACGCTGGAAACAGTATATTGTGTTCCTTCGTTAAGTGTTGTTAAAATGCACTCATTTGCAGAGCAACGTGTTCAACCCAGTTAGATTCACCCATGTAAACATGTGGATAGCCAGCCTTACAGTCCTTTATTCTATATTTAAGTTATTAAACATAGAATGCAGTATTAAGGAAGTGGAACTTTAATATTCCATGTTTTTGCATGTCAAATGTGTTAGGCCCAGTGTCTTTATTACCTTGATCTAATCGCTTTTCTCATCTTCATTGGTAGAATGGGGGGAACTAAAGCTCCAGCCTTCTCACAAAACAACTGATATCCTTAATCATGTTACTGTTATGGTTCGTGCGTGGGGCTTATTTTTGCCTCCTAATTTAGCCATATACAAAGAGAGACAAGTGGAATGACTCTTTGCACATCCTGAAATTTAGGCCTTTGCAGCCATCTGCAAATTTTTTTCCAGAGGTACCTTTTTTCTTCATTTAGTCCTCATCCAACTTGCTCAATAGTTAAAATTCCTTAGAACTTGTGTACTAACAAATTATGTCTTTGTGTGTTGACAGCGGCGTTACCTGTGGGTGCCGAAATGGACCCAACGGAGAATGACAACGATGGTTATAATGCAGGTAAACCAGATTATTTGGTCTATGAGTTTCTGTGATGCACAACCTGTCGCCATAGATGAAAGAGATTTATTTTGGTTGATTTATTATGTTTTTCTTTCTATAGAGGAACAGCAGAGCCAGTCAGAAGAGGCAGAGTCGAGTGTTAGGCCGACCATGTCTCAGGTTAAGAAGTCCTGGGGCTTCAGGAGGACAACCATCGCTAAAAGGGAGTTCATTGATGAAGTCGGAGAGCTAACCCACAGTCCTCCAATTGTACGCAGAGGCCGAAGTCGTCGAACCAACCAGACGCCCCCGCCCACTCCAGAAACCTGCACCACCCAAAGAGCTAATAGTGCAACTAAGAGTGTTCTCGATGAGCTCGAGTGGTCTGCCCCGTCATCACCGGTATCGGAGGAGAGCAAGCCGGCCTCCGAAGCTTCTGCAGGAGGGAGCCTTGACCCCAGCTTATGGCAAGATTTTGGCTCTGCCTTCCACACTGCCTTCTCACTGCTCGGCGGGAACGAGGGCTTGTCAATGGAAATGTCAGATGCACTGGCAGTTCCTGACCTTTTGGAAGCCACTGATGCCACCGAGGCCCCTCCTCCAGAGGATATAGAAGACACAGAGGTGCCTGATCATATTGAATCGTCTGATGACATGGAGATCTCGCAGCCTGTTTCTCCTGACAATGTGGCGGGAGGGGACATCGACGATGTGGTGTTGATTTCTAGTCAAGAAGAGGACAGTGATGAAATGACTCTGATGCAGATTAAAGAGCAACTGGCATCGAAAGCTAGGCAGGGTGACACGAGAGCTAGAGGGGGGAGAGGTGGAAGAGGAAAGGCCAGAGGAAGGGGGAGAGGCAGAGGAAGAGGAAAGGGCAGAGGTAGAGGAAGGGGCAGAGGGAGGGGCAGGGCGGCTGCGCTTCAATCAAGCGTTGTGGATGACGAGGACGTCAATGATGAGGTGGTGCTTGTTCATCCAGCTGAACAGCAGCTGCAGCAGGAGGAAAAAGAAAATGATCCACATGGCTCTGCTGAAATAGAGATATCATCTACTAACTCTGACATCACTCTAAGTCCCACTCAGCAATCAAGCTCAGACTACATAGTCATAGACACTGATTTAGACCAGATTACTGATGTGACTCCTGGCCAGTATGATGACGCACCAGAGGAGGAGGAGGAGGTGGAGCAGCAGGAGGAGGAGGAGAAGAAGAAATATGCTAAGAAGTGTTCAGGCATATCTGATGCAGAGGGCTCTGACTCCAATGCTCTGTACTGCATCTGTCGACAAAAACAAGATAAAGGGTATATGCTCATTTCTGGTAACAAGATCTCTTGGGCTTCGGAGGTTTGCATACCTCAACCATCTGCCCGTTTCACTTCCTGATTGCTACTGTTTTTTCTTTACCGCTTACAGGTTCATGATCTGCTGTGACAGATGCCAAGAGTGGTTCCACGGCGACTGTGTTGGTATCGCTGCGGCACAGGGCCGTAAGATGGAGAGGAAAGGGGAAGAGTACATCTGCCCTCCTTGTACCACAAAGAAGCAAATCCAACTACAACCGGAGCTTCACATTCAACCGGAGCCTGAGCTGAGCTACCCCGAATGCTTGACACTGAGTCCTCCTGGTGGACAACAGGAGGGGCACGAGGAGCAGCAAGACCTCAAGGTTAGAATTCCATTTTGGTTGCCAGTGATCTCCAGATAGCTTAATATACTTAGTCACTACAATAGGAAATGATATAGCTGTTCAACTTGTTGAGGTAGTTATTAGGTTGAATATTTCTCTAATTCCTGTGTGACAGCAAGTATGAGATCACAGTATTATATTTGTCTTATTACTCCTCAGTTGATGTTCACTACAGAAGTTTGCCGTTCTGTTCTAAGATGAGACTCTGGTTTCAGGAGACTGTGTTGGTGTTTGAGGAGGAGGAGGAGGAGGCTCCTGTGACCAGGCCTGGGCCTATTCCTGAGCTTATTCCTGAGCTTATTCCTGAGCTTATTCCTGGGCCTAAGCTTGAGCCTGAGCCTGAAGTTGAGATGGAGACAGACAGCTCGCTTCCTCTGTGCATTGGACCCAGGTGCTCCAGACAAGCCCTACAGGACTCTGTTTACTGTGGCACTGACTGCATCCTGCAGCATGCTGCCGTCACTATGAAGACCCTCTCTGGTCCAAAGGTGCCCAAGCCCAGAGGACGGCCACCGAAAAATGCTGTCGCTGCCAGACCCACCGCTAAGGTAAGCAATTGAGGGCGACATTTAAAGTGTATAGGCAATATACCGTATTTTCCTGCTGAGTCTTTTCTACATTTTGTTTATGATTTTAATAGGAAACCAAAGTGTGAAAATCTATTCTATACTATGAAGTGAAGTTGGATTTTGACCCGTTTAAATATTTTCATCACAGGGTCAGAGGTCGGGTAGGATGTCTAAGAGATTAGCAGAAAAGGCTGAGGAGGAAGGTGAAGAGGAGGTGAAGGAAGATGATGGGCACGAGGAGGCTGCATCTCCCTTAGCCTGCGACCCCAGTCTCTCAGAAGTTCAGGCCACTTCCATACCATCATCTAAGTTAAACACAGCGTGTATGTACCATTCGCTACTCATACACATTCAGATCACACAGCAGTTCACACACACCATGCACAAAGTGCCTCTTTGGGCATTACAGATTTTCCTTCCTCTATGAATCGTGGCACTACGTAACACAATCACACCCAAGCACACACGCACACTTGGACACCTACTCTCTCTGGGATGACTGATAAGTAGCAGGGGTCAGCAGTGGGTAAGTATTTCACTTTTATAGTTCCTTTGTTTATTCGAAATGCCCAAAATGTACCAAAACAGTCTTGACTAGTCGGGATTTAAAGCATTCAACAAAACACAAACTCATTTGAACCAGTCTCATAACTGGTTTCACTGGAAAATACAAAACAGAGCCACTGTGTGTTGGGTAGTGCCGGGTGCTTTACGGCGTCTTTGGTACCAGTGTACTGAAACACTGCTCCGATGGTACTGTGGTCTGACTTTGCAAACTCAAAAGGTTTTCACTGAAGAAAATGACACAATCACTGAATGAGTTGCAAGAATCTTAGTTCCTTAGAAAGGAAGGCTTGACATGTCAACACTTAAGTTATTCTAGAAACATGCCTCGTACGGAGAACAAAGCTGCTGGCCTTGGACCGTACGAAGAATGCTTTACAGTCCAGGTTTAGCGTCTGTTTCTCACCATAACCTCCAGTGCACATAAAGCATACAGTATGTTTTCATATGTTCAGCATTGGCCAACTGTCACACTACACGACTTTCGAATTCATCAGATAGCTGTACAGTCACTACTCAACTTGCAATCTTATAATCTGGAGCCTTGAAGTCGTCGAGGTTTTCACACTACATGACCGACTGGCGACATATGGAGTCAAACACTACAAGACCTTTCACCGGGAGAAAGTGAGGAATCTCTGACTCCGTTTGGTCTCCAAACTGCTACTGGTCACGAAAACGCGTGCGAGAAGTCACTCGGTAATTTGCGTAATACCAAACCCGTAGTAGTGCTTGTTGATGTGGTTTTTGGCTCACGTATTCACAAGCTAGCCTGTTTCTACACATCTTTATTATATATCAATGTTCCTCTAGGTGCAACAACAAACCTACACACAGTTCCAGGCAACCCCTCAACCCTTGTCTTCACTCGTTAGCTGTAGCTAGATATCTGGGATGCGTCTGCTGTGAGCCTCTTGGTTTGCATCTTTGAACAGTTCTCACACACCTCAAGTGTGGATCAACGAGCCAATGACAATCAGGCTCTGATCTGGGAGCTCGTCAGTGGAAAAACAGGGCTAAAGTTAAGATGTTCACATAAAGTTAAGGAAGATGTTCACATATAGACAACATTGCTCATCATTTTGAAATATTGAACCACATCTTGCACATTTTGTTTGCTTTGTCTTTAAATATCCTAACTTTTTAAAATCAGATACTCAAAAGTTTGACATCCCTAACTCCCATCACAGATATGTGGATCTCTGAAGTGATAAGTGGCCTTGTGATACCTTTTTTCAACTGCTGATTGAATACGTAAAAACAAACTTTAGATTATTATTTTGTTTATAGATTAGTGGAAGTGTCCACTGCGCAAGGGGCTTTGCCAAGTTCTGGCAAGATGGCCAGACATAGAAAAACTCACCACCTCTTCACGCCTTGTGCTTTTCTCAAAGTCATTTGTCTTTTCGTAGAAAGACCCCGTTCATGCACCAGTGGTTTGTTCGCACAGACAGAACATTTATTAGTTATCAGGCAACATCTCATTCTCTTTTTTTCTTTTCCTTTCTTTGCAGTTGCATAAAAGAAAAATGAAGTAATAGCTGCAGTTAATCCATGAAATGCACCTCATAACACTCAACATAACATTTTATAACTTTTCCTTCTCCCTCTGTCACGCTGTATCAGGGAAAACTTTGACATCATGCTGCAACTTACAGTGCCTTATCCATCAACACAGACACACGCATTCCCAGAGCAGTATTGTCTTGGATAGGATTCTGAATGCATAGGGACGGTAAAGCTGATGTGGAGGAGGAGTTGACTTCCTGCTGCTGCAGAGGGAAGTGGAGGATTCATCAGTGCAGAGCTAGAATGAGGTTCCACCCGGAGTTCACCCAACAGTAAATGAGAGGTTGGTTGTCACATTTCCATGGGTCAGCTGGTCACTTTCTGAAAAATGCTGCATTCCTCCCAGCATCTGGGAAAAGACTTCAGCCTCCTGCAAACCAAGAAAGTGTACAGTTCACCACACATGCATACAAACTCTAGAGATGAAGGATAGACATCTCTGTAGAGTTTTAGAGGTATGGTGATAAAAGAAGCCTACACGGGTAATCAGTCACATTTAGTTCTGTTAATAGGTGGAAAATAACAAATGCAACCGTGCTCTGATTCTGAACCTCTTACCCCTTAGTTTCTGCGTACACCTCCACATATGTATCCATATTTCTCTATATATTCATACAAAGAGCAGCAAACAGCATCTCAGTTTTCTAAAACTAATTTCCTTTTGAGTACCCTTAGCCAGCTTCTTCGCCCATTCCCCCCCGGTGATAAAAGAACCCTACACGGGTAATCAGAC
>NW_022280035.1:3264148-3297934 GCF_004355925.1 Anarrhichthys ocellatus | reverse complement strand
CCACACACACACACACACACACACACACCTTTTCACAAGTACACTTTACAAACAAAAGTATACAATATTAAGGTACATACAGCAGGCAGTATCTCCACTGTTTGTGTTCGACTCAGCTTTATTGGCCAAGTATTTGTACACAAACAAGGAATTTGACTCAAGTTTTAATTTACTTTCAATGTGCTCACACACATGGTTCCAACATCAGTTTACAGGAAGATAAAATATTCATTTAACTGTTATTACAGCTAGTACATACAAGGAGGTGGAAATATATACAAATATACTGTAGTTTGTCAATTATCAGCAGAAATAGATGGCAGAATGTAATGGGATAATACTACCGAAAACAAAATCGTCAACACGATACACCACACAGATTTCTGCATTCCTTATAAGTTAATGTTACTTCAAGGAACTTTCAGTTTGTGTTGATTTTGGCGGTCCCTGTGGATGACCGTGGCAGTGTTTCTGAGCACCAGAGTCCCTTTAGAAAGCCTCTAATTTTACTGCAGCAGGGGTCCGACAGTCTGCTCCAGTCAGTCCTGGTTCTGGTTCTCCCGTGCCTCCCTTCCCACCAGCAGGCCCAGCAATACGGCCTGGGTCTCCAGCAGCGCGGTGTCGATACTGGTTCTCAGCAGGTAGCGGCGGAGCAGCGAGGTGAAGCTTTGCTCCGGGCTTTGGACTGCAGGCTGCAGCGAAGCTGGATCTGAGTCTGTCCACGGCAGGCTGGTCGCTGCTGGAGGCCGAGCTGAAGGACTTTTCTGGTGAACCTGCATGACTTCATCTGGTTTTGTGCAGAATCCAACCTGGTGGCACTGATGTCAAGCATTAAGAATAACTTTATAGAAGTAGACAATCTTCTCGCTGATGATCTCATTTACTTGTTGGTGCTATAGAGGCGTTATTATTTAATTTAGACTGTTTCCTCACAGTAACTTTAAGGTTTAGAGGCTTAAACAGCAGGAGTCGCATGTCTTAATCTCGCATTTTAGTCTTGAAGTTTTAAAACTGAAAATATACACATCTGCCATGTATACAAACCCTGTTGCAAATATTGTGAAAGGCTGTTAAAAGTAGTACAAATTAAGCTTTAGTGTTGGATCAATTATAAATCTGCCCCCATCAACCAGAAAGAATAAAAAGCTAACAAAGTTGACCGTTGTTACCTTTTTGTTACCCGTGTCCCTTAAAAATAAATTCCCCTTTAAAAAATATAAAAATCAAAGAATGGCAGACAGGTCACATTGATCAATATTATTAATTCTGTTTCTCAAACATCAGTGAAAAAGCTTGCAGGGCAAATCTCTTTGCTGCGACACTAATGCACTACGCCGCTGTAAATTGTTTGCTTTGGAACTTCATTCTAACGAGAAAGTAGTTCCAATGAAATCTCAATTCTGAAGTAAATCACCACTTTCATATCGAGGTAGTGGCAGAAGATAATCACATGTAGGGCTAGACATTAGACAAAGTAAGAAAATATTAAATAGTTTTATGTAATTTGGGTAAACTTACCATTTAAACATACATACTTTTTGAACCTCATCTCTTTGATCTATACTAATGGCAAAAATATATCGCAAAACACTACCGTAAAATAAATAACACAATAACAGGAAAACATTTTCCTTAAACGACAAATCCATTTGCAATAGTTGTCCAGCGGTCCATCTTGCTGATCACCTGTTGCATCCACCTCATCCTGACGCCTCATGGAGCCAATGAGCCTCTGAATGTGCGGCTGTGGGGGGTGCTGCCACATGTCTGGAGACGGTTCTGAACCAGCTGCTCGCCCTTTGCAGGCAGAGGTTAAGTCTCCAGCTGTTGTGTTGCAGGGCGTCTCACGGGGTCACAGTGGGGTTGAGGTCAGGAGATGGAGGCCCAGACAGAGCCTGGTGAAGAGAGGCGCTGCCCTGATGAACGGTGGTCTCGCCATCATGGATCTCGGGAAAGTGTGGCCTTTTTGTCGGAGTGACACAAACTTTAAAACTTTTGAAGATGACAGCAGAGGATATTGCTCCTGCTGGACCTCAAAGTGATCCTCGGTGTGAAGTCTCGCCTCACTGTAATGCTGGTCGGAGCTTAAAAGGGAGCGTGTCATGAAAAACTCACTCTTTCAGTGCTCGTGCACCTACATTTGGGTTTCTGGAGTGCCTACCAACCAACACACTGAAATAAGACAACCCAGTCCTTTTATTGTGGACTCGTGCGCGGGCACCTTCCTGCTATGTCACTTGCAGGCACATTAGAATATAGTGGGCCCCCCCCCCCCCCATCTGAGTATCTCCACCCACAGCTTGAGAAGTACCGTTGCGCCCTATTTTTCTCCCAAGCCAATCTAAGCAGACTGGGCTTCTTTGGGACGGGGTTTAAAGAGACAGGCTCTAAACTGGAGCGGTTCAGCTTGAATACAGGTTTATTCAGTCGGGACATTATGAGAAAAATCTTGTGTATTCTGACCATTAAAGCGTGTAAACATGTTCTAGTAGAAACCCCAAACACAAGTATGAACCTGAAAACTAGCTTATGTCCCCTTTAAGTCAAATTGTTTTGTTTTCCATCAGTATACACAGAATTCAACTTTTTTTTTTGCATCGCCACCAATAACAAATATCCTTAAATTCTGTTTGATTTTTAAAGAGACATCCAACAAAAGAATGCAAAGTGTTGCCGTTCGGTTAAAGAAGATGACGATGGGTTTTCATTTTGAATTCACGACCAAATAGTTTCAATGTTTGCTCAACACTCATGGACCAGTAAGCAAAGCGTTTGCTTGCTAACACCCACAGTCTGTGGGGAAGGAGCTGCCTTCACTGATGACCAGGTCTCAGTTTCCCCACCTGTGTTTCTTTTTTTTTTTGAGTTTCACTATTAGTGGGAGACGTGCATAACTAACTACAGATCAGATCCAAGTGCAACTTCACAGTGCACTACGGTCAAGGTGTTAAATTGGTTTTCATTTAGTGTTTCAGCAGGTTTGTAATGGGAGGATGTTATGGGATAGAACTTGTTTAGTTAATCAGTCACATTGAGTGGATTGATGGATTACAAAACAGTCAGATGTGTTTTATCAAAAGAGCAGCATGCCTAATTTGTTCCTTCATGTAAATAAGCATCAAGAAAACAACTTGTTTGAGGGAATTGTCATAGTACCTTTTAATGTTAAATCACATACTTCAGTGCTTTGTCTAAAATGATAGGACCATATAGCTTAAGGGAAGTTACAAACTCTGCATAACGACACTTGTTTCTAAAAATATATTTGGAAAAGTAAAATATGAAAACTAACAGAATTATCAAGACACGAAACAGAAGATCCCGTGACACAACCTGCTGTGTTATTGCTGAGCATCTTCTCCTTGTATTTGTATTGGGGTCTTTTTTTTTGCCTTTTTTTTTTTTTTTAATAGATGGAAAGATTCATCAAAGGTCCTCATCCGGGACCTGAACCATCATGGTCAGCACCGTAACTTCTAACACAAAGTAGCTTATCCTTTGTGGTCAAGTACATAACAAACAGGAGATGTTGAGTGGAGTGGAGTGGGGTGGGGTGGGGGGGGACTACAGTACATTTTTCCACTGAGGCTCCAGCGAAGAAAATCTTTTCTTCAACACTTCATTGTCATTTATTTTGCTCCATGTTCATTGCTCAACAGGGAGAGAGGCAACACAAAATATTTTACATTCATAATTACTGCTTCAGAAATACTTTGGTAGTTTGATGTATTCCTCTAAATGTGTTGTACATTAGTTTCAAAAATATTTGAACAGATGGTTAAGACAAATCAATAGGTAAACTGACAGTCAACTCATTTTTTTGAAGTTTGCACCATAATCACCAATTTATCAGTTTAAACTTGAGCAAATTTGTGACGTCTCTCTCTTCTGCTCTAAACTGTCAGTGCGAGTTGCTGTTGCAAAGAGCCACATCGTTCTTCTTCATTGTCTTCACCCTCTGCCGTAAGCTGAAATCTCATTGGTTGTCGGCAGAAAACTGTTGTTCAAGAAAAAAACAAAATTAATGTTTGAAGTCACTTGAAGAGACAAAGTCTTCAGTCTTGCCATCGTGGGATGATTTAAACCAACCCACAGGTAACAGCTGAGACTTCTCAAACAGACAACACTTTTACATGAGTATGACGGTATGGTTGTATTAGACAAAACCATTAGACACGGTCAGAGCAAAGACCTCACTGAGGCCTATTTATTTATTTAGTTGAACCTTTTTAAACTAATCGATCATATGACGCTTCAATGGTTTGGTGTGAAGTCCACCGGGAGAACGTCTGCTCACACATTAAAGGGGGTTTCGGTATTACTAAACCCTTGAATATGACACTTTTAGTTTGGCTTGGCAGGGACACATCATTTCCTTCTGTATGTTGCGTTCCCTCAAAGAGCGCTCAGTTTAGACTCAGTCGGGTTCAGCTTGAGGGTTACAGCAGTCACAAGTCACTCTGGGACACTAACATGTTTATTTCACTGTGGGCCAGTGCACACATACTAGTATGTGTAATGTTTGGTGTTGAGAAAGGAGCGGAGTTCAAATCCGAAGCTTCTCTACGAGAGATGCAGCCAATAAATGTCAGATTTTAGCCAAAATGTATTTTAATTTTCTCTCTTGCAGCTTTTTTTCCCTCTTTTAAACCCCTTTACTGCTGTTCCTCCATCACACGCCCTCACAGCTTTCATGTCCTCTGCATATTTACCACGGTCTAATCATTTCAATACCTCCACGTTTAATTGTGAAACACGAGCACCCTCTACTGGCCAAACGAGAGAGAATATGCCTTCGCTGTATTTATAAATGATTGTTCCTTGTCCAACTTAATAACTGGGATGTAGAATAGTACAGATGATGTAACCTCAAATATTCAAGTTTTCTCCAGCATTCTCAATCCAAAGTATAGTGTTGTTGTATAACTGTGTTGTATTTAACACAGATATATGATTAAATAGCCACAATCTCTGGTGGCATTTCTGGAGTTACGTGTGCTCCTAGAGTAGAAAAAACCCACTCAACATATCACCTTCCAGTCATACACATGGCTTGAATACACACAGTACATATTCTCCCTCAAAACCTCACATGACTCAAAGCACCAACCAAGTACCAACCTCTCAGCCTGACAGAGTACACTGAGTGACATCTTAGTGCAGCAGCTTGACATGTACACAAACTCTCCATCTCCCCACAACAGTGAGACCCGACATCTTGTTTCTTATTCATCCTGACAGTCGATTGTCCCTGAGGTGAATGATGTCATGAAAGAACTAATCATAGCTTCCCCTTTAGGACCCCATTGTCCTTCAGTGAGCCCTCCAGTGATGAACTGTCTTATGTGTCGCATGTTAACTCGCATGTAAACGGGAAGAAAGATGGAGGAATCGACACAAATCAAAACAAAAGAAGCTGTGTTCTTTTTTTAAAGAGGGGGATTCCCACATTTTTGTCTCCAGACACATTATGAAGTACTTTACAGTGAGATTTAGTCTCATGTGAAACACTAGTGTAGACTGTAATGTAAAACAAAAGTTGGTAAAGGAAAGGTTAAACACTAACCTTCCTCGTGGGAGTTTGATGAGAAGGTTGATGCTGCTCTCCAGTGTCTGTTAAACACAAAGCCTAAAGAGTGCTGCAGGAATGAGTCCTAAAACCCGGTCACGAGTTGGCATTTATGCACTTCGGTTCCATCGTCTTGAAGTCATTTGATTTTTTTTTTCTGTTTTGTTTTTGCCTGAAATATGGTCTGTGGTTAACACACGTTTAAAGAGATTTTCACGTTTTTTTCCACAATATAAAATAGTAAATATCCCACTCATGGATGTCTTAAAAAAGGCAGTGGCTAACAAGTAGCTGCTCCACTTTTATCTTGGGGGGGTGGTGACGTGAAGTCATGTGACTGTGGTGTAGTTAAACTTAGTATGGCGCAAGTATTAACGCTTCACAAATCATAAAAGCGGTGGTCACTTATGAACAAACATGTTTGCTACGGAGCTTATTTTCTGCAAAAATCCAAAATCCAGTAGAAAATGTCGAGGGAACCAGTGTGACGCTAACTTCTGGAGACATTGCATTTGAAGACAGACGTCAAACAACAGAACACACAAAACAAGAACAAACAAACATATCTGACATTCCACAGACACCCGTCGCCACCGTGAAGCGCTGGACTATTGGTCTGTTGGAGCTTCGGCATTTCATAAATAGTGAACTATCTAACATCTGTGTAGGGCTTCATTTTAGGCCGTGCTGTTGGAGCGACTCTATGGATGGCAACTCGATCACTTCACCACTTTGTTCCTGACTGAAATATATTTAACAACTAGTGGATGTATTACCATGACATTGACATTTGACACACAATCATGATCCTCTCAGGGTGCATTGTATTAACGTTTGATTCCTTAACTTTTCATCGAGAGCAGTGGCCTCCTTTTGGTCCTCTATATACCTTCTGTTGAATCAACTGTCCTCGCATTCGCACCTAACAAATCTCTTGGTATATGAAGTGTAAAATAACATCACACCTGAGATTTCGGTTATGTAATTAGAGCAGTTATACTCTAACTAAACTAATCTATTCTTTCCACAACATTTGCAAATGTTACAACCAAAGGCAGATGTTAAATATTAAAAATATCACACACAATAGTGCATAATACCATTTGTAAATAGTTTCGTATGTTTTTGAAATGAGAAATTCAGTCGGTGTCTTAATTATTTAAGGACAGCATACTTGTCTAATGTGCTGTGTCAGCTGCCTCAATACATCGCATACGAGTGCTCTTATTGTCTTTCCAGCTGTTTTCATCACTGCAACATATCACGAGCACTGAGCCATGAAACATGAGGCTTGACGGTGCACTGTGTAAGATGTAGCTACATGCTCCAAACTAATAGGGAAACGCATTTCCCCTCCTCAGTCTGTCTGCTACTGGGTCCATTGAATCTAAATTTACAGTCATCAGTTATTAAAAAATATTCTGAGAGACGGTCAAAATAACAATCTTCCTGCGTAGCGCCAGTCTATAGTTTATGTTTGAGCTGGCTTTAGCCATAAATCAACCCCATTTGGAATGTTTTTCGGTACAGTTTTTGTTGTCGTTAGTTGCTCTAAAGATTTGCTTCGCTAACGTTAGACGTTACTTAACAGTCTAAAATAAGGGGCTAGCTGGTGAGCATGCTCTTTTCAGTCGATATCTTTGCAGCACAACACAGATATCTGTGACATGACGTCAATTATGTAAACTCTTCACATTCAGAGGACAATATTACATTTTTTTTTATGTTTTACACAAATATTCTGTCCAGATTGCACCTTTTAGATGAGCTGTGAAAAAATTTATTTAAATTCTTATAGGTCCAATCAGTTTGCCTGACAGCCTAGTTTATGACAGCACTGGTCCTTGTGTACTGACGGTTCATTCAGAAATGAAGAAAGTGTGTACATCCGGTATGTTGAGAGGTAGAGACCCATGACAGCAACCACTCGCCAGTTCGAGTCGGTCAAATGAAATAAGCTAAAGTGTGACTTTGTGCAAAGGGAGGCTCGTTAAAGTCGATATTACAGATCAGTCTTTTGATTTGTTGTTGTTAGTATTTGCCATTTAGTTTGCTGAACAAATCTGAGATGTGAGCAGTGATTCAGAGGTCTGAAACCAGGAGAAGTGCCTACAGCCATCACAAGGAACTTCCTATTTTAAATGTCAAGAGAACAGATGTTATTACATCTTTATCACGAGCATCAGAGAAAACGTCCACAAGCCCGTAATCTCAAAGCTTCAGAGTCATAGTGGTGACGACATGAGAGTTATGTTTGTGAGTCTCCTTCTAAAAATATATTCCAGGAAAGTAGAAACATCTTGTACCTTCAAATTGCTTCTAACGTGAACAGTTGTTCAGAGAGATGAGGGCTTTTATGGAGCTGATTCAATTGAAGTGGCGACAGGGGAGATGTTTCATGGAAACGAGAACAGCACCACTATAAACACGAGATGGTCTGGGGATGTTTTTAGTTGATCGTGATCTCATTACGGATACAACACTAACTAGTTTAACGCTACTATTTACTCAACTCTAGTTTTTAGGCCATAATGTGATTCAATGGATGTTTACATCTGGCAACACAAGACAACAGCAGTAAAATGTGAACGTTTAATAGGGAGGAGTCAGTTGGAAGTGTATAACAGTATTTATTGAGGGTAGTAACAGAGGGGTTTTTCATTAATCATGAAGTTATATGAAGATACGAGATGGGACCGGATCCCCCGGAGTCAGGACGCTGCTGCTGGTGGTGGAGTAAAGCCAGCAGGTGGTTGATGGAAACTGTCAGGTGAATTTCCTGGAGGTAATGGTGGTGGTGGGGAGATGCTGCGCTGCACAGTGGCAGGTCTGATAGAACGACAGAATACACTTGATATTTAAAGGACCGATTGACTCCAAGGGAGATGGTTGGCTGGACATGCTGTGAATGAAGTGACTGAGACGATTAGAATTAAAGGAAACAGCAGAAAGTCACTCACAGAGGAATAAATGCAAAATGGGAAAGAAAATATATTCTTATAACTTTCAATGAAGCTTCATTAAGAATACCCGGAATAAAGAATTCCATGAATATAAATGATTTAGTTTGAATTGTTGGGTTGATCTAAATGTTAATTAAGAAGGGATTTACCTGATTATGTGCCGTAGTTTCATAGGTTGTGTATTCTAAAAGATTTAAAGATTTGTGCATCATACCTAGAAACCAGACATACTCACTGAGACAAATGCTCTTGTTGCTTCCTCTCTCTCTCACACACACACACACACACACACACACACACACACACACACACACACACACACACACAATAGCTTAATAGTGTACAAATAAAGATTCTTCATTCTTCCTTTTCCTCATAGATACAGAAAGTGACTGACTTGAATATTAGTCGCTTCCTTCTTTCATCGGTTCATTTATATCAGTTTTCCATTCATTCATAGTTCGTCTACCTGTCTGTCGGTGTCTAAAGGCAGCAAGTGTCTGCAGATGATCCTCTAAACCAGGATCATTCATTTCCTGTTTTCAAATGTTGTAAAAGGATGTGTCCTTGTTTCTCTTCTTCACAATGCATTTTTTTTTTATTTTATTTTTTTTAACATTTTGCAATGGCACTGCTTCAGCGTGTTAGTCTGTTTGGTGCGCTATGATGTGCTAAGAAGGCAGATCTGCACATATTCCTTCTGTGATACTCATCTGAGCACCACATTAACAGAAGGTTTGGAGTGGGAACTGCACACCACAGATGTGACTGACCCACTGCATCTCCATGAGGCTCAACCTCACACCTCTACGCTCATGTTCTCCCTGTGTTTGTGTGGGTTTTTCGGGGGCGCTCTGATTTTTAGTAACACTACTCCACATTATCTCACTCTCCAGATTCACTGCTCCTAAACAGTTCTGATGGATCAGATACAGAGGATGAATTTAAAGGATAAATAAAGTATCAGCTTGCATAATGCCTAATCTTAGCTCAGGATATCTCACCCTGCAGTGTTCATCTTTTTTTTTTTTAAAGCAGCCGTCCATCTCCTGACATTAAATCCTCAAACACTTGATCATGTAATGGATGAGGCTTACACACAACTTCTGCAGCGCTTCCTGTGGTTGCACAGCTGCAATGCTTGAGGTCAGCTTGAATTTCAGTGTATCTAAGCTCCTCACTTACTTATTGTGCGGTCTAATGCCGTCCAGTAAAACCAGATCTAATTCTGTGTAGGACTTTGTTCACTCACACTAGAAACCAGACATTAAAGATTTAGAAACCTTAAATATATCAAAATACATATTAGTATCTTCATGGTTAAATAGGGTGGTATTCCCTTTTTAACTTGACGTGTTGATTGGTCAAGGAGAACTTGAAACACAGTTATATAATATGGAAATATTGCATTATGAACAGATTTATACATGGGGGGGGGGGTTTACATTGTCTTTGTTCCTATCTTTAGTGGTAATTCTGGGTCAGACAACCAATATTATATTATATATAGTCAAACTTGTCATCACCGCTTTCCTCTCCTTGTATTTTGAAATACCCTAAACGGAGTTAGGAAAATGCATTTGTCAGGTCTGGGTTGACAAACAGCAAAAAACAAATTGTTCTCGTCAAAGTTACTACAAGGAATTTTCTTTTTCCTGTCATTCTTGGCGGTCCCTGTGGACGAAAGCGGTAGTGTTTTTGAGCACCAGATTCCATTCAGACAACCTCTTATTCTACTGCAGCAGGGGTCTGACCGTCCTGGTTCTGGTTCTCCCGTGCCTCTCTTTCCCTCCAGCGGGCCCAGCAATACGTCCCGGGTCTCCAGCAGCGTGGTGTCTCTGGTGTTAGCTCCCAGTGGGGACTGGCAGAGCAGCGAAGCTCAGCTCCTGGCCGGAGGAGGAGGAGACACTGCTGCCGGGCATGAAGCTCTCCTCCCCCTGCCGGAGCTTACGAGCGCAGGTCGAAGGCTGCAGCGAAGCCCGATCTAGGTCTGTCCTCGGTGGGCTGGTCCCCGGTGAAGGGCCCCAATGGAGTCTGAGCTGAAGGAGTTCCTGGTGAAGCTGCATGACCACAGAATCCGACCAGGTGGCACCGATGACAAGCATTAGGAATAACTATATAGAAACGGACAATCTTCTCGCTGGTCTCTTTAACTTATGAAGGTCATATAGAGGAATCAGTATTAAATTCACAGTAAGTTAGATGGATGGCACTAGAAATAACAAGATTGTCTCTGTTTCTCTGCTATTTACATGTGGATTTATTAAGATATTAGGAGAAGACTTAGTGTCTGTTTGTTGTCCATATTTGCAATTTCAAGTCAAGGCATCTTCTTGGCTCTGATTTGTTGACTCGCACCTGTTTTATCTTCTGCTTACAAATACAAAAGACAACTACTGCCATATTAATCAAAAGTTTGAAAGCATCATATACTATTTGCCTTTGTGGATACAATTCAAATATGTAGTCAGTGTGAAGTGCATTCACAGGTCCTAAACTATCATTACGTAACATACTGGTTCTGCCTCAGTAATCACATATTTAATGCTCATTATTCATATCCTCCAAAATGTAACTAAAAAAATGTCACATACGGCCAACAATGTTTAGAGAGACATTACAGAGCTGGTGAATGTTGTCACATCCTGCCAGAGAACTGTGCATCACTGGAGGAGACCAGGAATAACTCCAAACCACATGTTTGTGCCTTCACTACAGACGTGTTGCTCTCTGAGATTGTTCCATGTGGGATGATGATTTTAAATGCTCGCCCTGAAACTCTTCTCTGAGTCTGTCAACTGTCTCCTGGAGCTTTCTTATGAAAACTTCTGGGGACTTTGAAGCATTTTACCCATGTAAGGTCAAGCATGCATTAATTAAATGAAAACCCATCTCCAGCTAATTCTATTCTTTTTATACGCAGGTTCAAAGAAGCCTATTTAATGACAGGTTTTCTTAATAAAAGGGATGTAAAAGATGCTTAACCGGTTATATCAAGGAAGTCTTGATTTAAAATGAATAAATGTAGAATTTAAAAAACAATCTAAGTGTAGTTTATGTTCTCATACATTTCCCTTCCATGACCAAACTAGTTGCAGTCACAAAAACGTGAATGAATATCCAGGAATCTATTTAATATCAGTACAAACACAAAGCAGAACTCAAAAACCTATTGATCAGCAGCTCAAATAGCAACTATGCATGAAAGGATTTAGTGAGCAGGAAGCTATGCTTGAGCTTTTCAGCTTGTTTTTTCCAAATAAAGAAACATAAACGTGTGAAAAAGTGTTTGCCCCCTTTCTGATTTCTTATTTTTTTGCATGTTTGTCACACTTAAATGTTTCAGATCATCAAACAAATTTAAATATTAGACAAAGATAACACAAGTAAACACAAAATGCAGTTTTTAAATGAAGGTTTTTATTATTAAGGGGGGAAAAAATCCAAACCTACATGGCCCTGTGTGAAAAAGTGATTGCCCCCCCCTGTTAAAACATAAATTAACTGTGGTTTATCACATCTTTGGAAAGCTGAGTTCAATTTCTCTAGCCACACCCAGGCCTGATTACTGCCACACCTGTTCTCAATCAAGAAATCACTTAAATAGGACCTGCCTGACAAAGTGAGGTAGACCAAAAGATCCTCAAAAGCTAGACATCATGCTGCGATCCAAAGAAATTCAGGAACAAATGAGAAACAAACTAATTGAGATCTATCAGTCTGGAAAAGGTTACAAAGCCATTTCTAAAGCTTTGGGACTCCAGCGAACCACAGTGAGAGCCATTATCCACAAATGGCAAAAACATGGAACAGTGGTGAACCTTCCCAGGAGTGGCCGGCCGACCAAAATTACCCCAAGAGCGCAGCGACGACTCATCCAAGAGGTCACAAAAGACCCCAGAACAACATCCAAAGAACTGCAGGCCTCACTTGCCTCAATTAAGGTCAGTGTTCATGACTCCACCAGAAGAAAGAGACTGGGCAAAAATGGCCTGCATGGCAGAGTTCCAAGACGAAAACCACTGCTGAGCAAAAAGAACATAAAGGCTCGTCTCAGTTTTGCCAGAAAACATCTTGATGATCCCCAAGACTTTTGGGAAAATACTCTGTGGACTGACGAGACAAAAGTTGAACTTTTTGGAAGGTGTATGTCCCATTACATCTGGCGTAAAAGTAACACGGCATTTCAGAAAAGGAACATCATACCAACAGTAAAATATGGTGGTGGTAGTGTGATGGTCTGGGGCTGTTTTGCTGCTTCAGGACCTGGAAGACTTGCTGTGGTAAATGGAACCATGAATTCTGTTGTCTACCAACAAATCCTGAAGGAGAATGTCCGGCCATCTGTTCGTGACCTCAAGCTGAAGCGCACTTGGGTTCTGCAGCAGGACAATGATCCAAAACACACCAGCAAGTCCACCTCTGAATGGCTTAAGAAAAACAAAATGAAGACTTTGGAGTGGCCTAGTCAAAGTCCCGACCTGAATCCGATTGAGATGCTGTGGCATGACCTTAAAAAGGCGGTTAATGCTCGAAAACCCTCCAATGTGGCTGAATTACAACAATTCTGCAAAGATGAGTGGGCCAAAATTCCTCTACAGCGCTGTAAAAGACTCATTGCCAGTTATCGCAAACGCTTGATTGCAGTTGTTGCTGCTAAGGGTGGCCCAACCAGTTATTAGGTTTAGGGGGCAATCACTTTTTCACACAGGGCCATGTAGGTTTGGATTTGTTTTCCCCCTTAATAATAAAAACCTTCATTTAAAAACTGCATTTTGTGTTTACTTGTGTTATCTTTGTCTAATATTTAAATTTGTTTGATGATCTGAAACATTTAAGTGTGACAAACATGCAAAAAAAATAAGAAATCAGGAAGGGGGCAAACACTTTTCACACAACTGTACCTGCACAAAAATGAATTTGATCAATTATGACGTGAAGCAGATTAATAGTTTTAAAAGATTCATCTTGTGTAAATCCAGTGTGTTGAATCTTCAATGCATTAAATCTTTACATTCAGTCAGTGCAACAAATAACGAAGAAGTGTCAAGAATGTGGTTCATTTGTGTTACTGTAAAAACAAAATATAAGTATGTGTCATAGTATTCACAAAGTTGCGCTTCCTGATTACAAGGACACAATATAATTATAAATGGAAATTCTGTAAATATCTTTAATGTGTTGAAGGACAGAGAAGTAGTATTTTAATTATTCAGTAAAGAACAGGAAGGCACACCAGTATTAATATTCATGTTAAAACGTTGTGTTGACTTGTAAAAGTGAAGTACATTATAAACCGAGTATCAATGTGTGCTTAATGACAGTTTTTCAGTTTTTAACCACAGAAAATAATATTTAACTTGACAAGAAAAAGGACAGCTACGTTTCCTTTGGTCATTGCGGTGGAATAGTGTTATGATACAATAAATTAATAGGCATTCGTTCATTCATTAGTGATTTATGTAAACTGTATATGTTTGCAGATGGAAAATCAGCATTTTGTGTTCATCTCTGCTGATCATAATTCCAAATACAGGGTCTGTTTACACAACATTTCTGATACAGACAAACATGTCAATTCGAGATTAAATAAAAGAAAAAACTTTAAAAACTCTTTTCAATTACATCCCTCTGTCATATTGTGCAGCTATTTACTATGCAAAAAATTTATTAAGATTCGGTTTCTTCGTATTTTTATATTGATTCCGATCATCTTTTCCTTCTGTAAATCATAATATGTGTGTTTACATAAGGTAGTATCGACCAATTTCAACCAATAATATCATGATATCCATCCATCCATCTGCAACTATTAATGACAAGGGAGGTTTGTGTGCAGCGCTACAGTCTAAGCCCGCCCACTTTTCAGCCGTAAATACAAAGGATTAGATTCAACTTCCTGTTGTAACTGTACACCGCTCATAAATTAAGTTTCACTGGGGAATAGGTCACAGCACAAAAGATAAAGACGTTCTAACTTCGGTTTCACTCAGAATGTAACTAATACTTACTCATGTTGTGTTATGTGTGAGTCCTGCACAGGGAAAATGGATAGCCGATTTGATTAATACGTGTTTTAACTTTCAACTGATTTGCATATGTTGTGACGTGTTGGTTTATGTCAGTTAGTAGATTCATATTCACAAAATGCCCTGCTGTTCTTTTTTTTCTGACAGCTATAAAGGACAGTAAACAGGAAGAGGCTGACAGTGATGCTGCTACTCCATCGAAACAACCTCCAGAGGACACCTCAATAGATGCAGCTCCCTCCGCCCAGCCTGCATCTGAGCCAGCCCCACCACCGAGCCACGCTCAAGGAAAAGAGCCAATCAAACGTGGTGTGCCTGATCAGCAATTAGATCCCTCTATACCACCCAAAGCAGCAAAATCTAGTCCGTCTCCAGCTACTCCATCCACCTCAGCTCCCAGACATCATGAAACAGGCGCTCTTATGGTCACTAAGACCACATACGTCATACCGAAGAAGCAGCCTGCACCGCAGCCTTCGTCCAGCCACGTGTCATCCTCGGCATCAGGCCAGAAGCCTTCGTCAGCCCCCACGCTGCTGAACGAAACCAGAAATCTGCTGGTGCCACCTGCACCAAGTGCTCCCTCCTCCAGGCCCTCTCAGCCCAATAACCAGATCAGACAGAGCATCCAGCGCTCCCTCTCCAGCATCCTGTCTAAAAGGTGAAAGCTGTCTTTTTATTTACACATAATACACTCTCTTGATGGATCTGATTTGTAAATTGAAAATGAGCACTATGAATAGTTAATGAAAAGTGATGATGGCAGGAGCCAAAATAGTGAATTCTAATAGTTTTAATGAGTAACTGCACACTTAAACTTGTTTTTTAAGCGATAAGCTAAAAGATATGATCCTGCTGTGATGAAACATATAAAAAACAATGCATGTCATGGTTGAAAATTGCCAATTGCCAATTGCAAATTGCCAATCAAATTCAGTGCCCCATGCCTTATTTCTATTTTCGAAGCTGCTGTGGCTGTCATATTTGTTGACGTTACTTCATATGGAAGTGGGTGTGGTTATCTGACATGACATGATAGACTCCAGGAATAACTTCTTTTGCAACAATTAAACTGTAAAGATCGCATCTTGATTTGTTAGACCAGTGATGCACAACAAATTCATCGACTAACTGCCTTTTTGTTTGTCAAGGTTGTCTGATTGTGACGATTTGGAGATGTCTGAGAGTGAAATCGCAAAGCTTGTCGCGGGCATTGAGATGGAGATGTTCGACATATTTCGCAACACAGACAGCAAATACATGAACAAGTACAGAACTATAATGTTCAACCTGAAAGACCCAAGAAACAAGGTTTGTTTGAAGTTGTCCTGCGGCCTTCCTTACTTTACATTTAAATACTACTCGCAACAATGCAGAAATTGTACAAGTTATTTAACTAATCTCATAGATAATTGTGTTTTAAGCAAACTGACAGTCCAGCTATGGGTTCTCTCTAGGGTTTGTTGTGTCGGGTTGTACGTGGAGAGATCAGTCCCTTCAGACTGGCTAGGATGAGCCAGAAGGATATGCAGGCTACCAAAGCATCAGAGCCAAGTGCAAAAGAAGCAACAGAGGTAAAGTGTAATAGATGTAAAATACAACTACCAACACAAAATCAGATATTATGCTTGAACTTGAAGGTTGAAGCAGTGTTTGTTCTAGAGGTGATAATCTTTTTCCATGGTGTATCTAGGTTAAGGATGCTGCTGCTAAATCGACAAGTTTGCTGCAGAAGCCTGAAGCAGTGAAGGTTGATTTGCCCAGTTTGAATCCTGCTAGACCCAATAGAAGCACGGTGGGTACTTGTTTCATTTGCATTCAATTGGTGTAATATAACAATTTTGTATGATCATTATTTTCTCTCTCCTGCTTCACATAAAGATTTCCCATGAAAGGCCATGGATGTTATGATACCATTGTGGGTTAATTCTGTGTGTGTATTTGTGTCTGTATAGGTTGCTTTCCAGGAACAAAAGAAATCTCTTCCTGCTCCTGCGCTCAAGACCAGAACAAGCCAGCCAAGCCAGGGAAGTGCTATACCAGATATTCTCACCTGTATGCTGAAGGACACAACATCGGAGCACAAAGCTCACCTCTTTGACCTGAAATGCAAGATATGCACAGGTGATTTGAAAAATATGTTTTAAAATAGCTGTGCAATAGACATTAGTATCCAGTTGCCAACTATTGTTACCCCTAGTTTTTTTTAATAGATTCTTATTTCTTCCCAAAGGCCAAATGCTAGTTGGGGAGGAAGAGGAACCCACAAAGAAAAAACCTAAGCTTTCTGAAACAAGAAATAAATACGAACCCCTTTGGAGAAAGACTGCGGGAGATGACTCCCCTCTGCGGGCGCCACCTGACTCACCTGACATGGATTCGCCAACATCGTCCCTAATTGACCCTTCATCCCACCTTATCATTGACGCTCCACCATTAACTATTGTAGAATCCCCTGCTTCCCCAATAATGGACTCTCCAGCCTCCCCTACTTTAGACTCCCCTGCTTCCCCTGTCATGGAGTCCCCCGCATCACCAACGCCAGACACTCCTAAAACTACTATACGAAAGAGAGCATACACACCCGTTGTGATCCCTGCTGTCTCCACAGTAACTATCACAAGGCGTGACCCCCGCACTGCAGCAAGCAGGTTCTCTGCTTTGTCTAGTGGCACTTCTGGTCCCAGTAACACGGCCCGTCACCAATCAGTCCCTTATGCCCCTCTTAAAGAGACTATCTCTGCATCTCCCTCAGCACCAGCCCTCTCTCCGCGACCCACGAGACCATTACCTAAATCTATCTTAATGAAGCCATCTTCCTCTGTGGATGCCAGACTCTATGGCACATCTTCAAGGTATAAGAACTGTAGAATAGAATAACAATGTTATTCTGTTTTAAGTGGTATACATTTGTGCATAATGTGTGGATATGATTGTCATTGTGCTGTCGTGTTTTGTGTCTCAGGACCGTGATCTCTGAATCCCCAGCTGAGGGTGAGACTTCTCAGTTCTTGGCCAAGCAAGACATCATGTGGAAAGGCTTCCTAAACATGCTCTCTGTGGCCAAGTTTGTCACCAAGGGATATCTGATTTCAGGACCTGCTGAAAACCTCAAAATGGTATAGTACCGCACAATAATAACTTTTATTGTATCAAAAAGATCTGTCATTGAATTGACTAAGATATGAAAATGTTCTTTCTCTTGTGTGTAGGATCTACCTGATACCATACAAATTGGAGGACGAATCCTGCCTCAAACAGTGTGGGACTATGTTGCAAAACTAAAGAGCTCTCTTACAAAGGCAAGCAGTAGATTTAGTATTTCTTTATGTGTCTTGTACAATAATATCGGACATCTAATCAATATTTTACATTGTTTTTTGCTTATTAGGAGCTATGTGTGATCCGTTTTCACCCTGCAACAGAGGAGGAAGAGGTGGCCTATGTCTCCCTGTTTTCCTATTTCAGCAGCAGAGGACGTTATGGTGTGGTCGCCAATGGCAGCCGTTCCATCAAGGATGTATACCTTGTCCCACTCAGTGCAAAGGAATCAATCCCATCCATGCTACAACCTTTTGACGGACCAGGTGTGCTAATGATTTGACTACCGCTTATAGTCTTTTATGATAGATTTATGCATTATTGGGCCTGGGCGAGTATCTATGTCAACACCTCCAAGGCCCAAGAATAACCACTGCAAATTCTCACCAAATTATTTTATCCCGTTTTATTAATTTGGATTGGTTTAAGGGGTCAGAGTGAGGGAGGAAGACGGGGGAGTTGTTTCATCTACTGGAATAAAATAGACAAATGTTATCCCAGTCCTGGGCCACATAGGTTTAAGCACATTTGTCTGAGCCACCATAAGTTCTTGAGAACTTAGTTTTAATAAAAAATGTGCACCCTCTTTTGGTCTAAATAAGGGGCTATCTTGCAGGATGGGCACAAGTCGTTTTATCTCTAAGAAAAGATATATAATGAAAACCCTAATATTTTTTTATCAACAACCCGTAGCATATGAGCATATTGCCAGAATGCATCCAGTTTTTACTCTAGCAAACAGCTGACAGTACAGACACCAGCTAGTAGAGGTGTTTACCAAGAAACAGTTTTATTTTATAAATTTGTCAATTATGAGTTTATGGTTCGTTTTGGTGTCAGCTGAGCATGTTGACGGTCTGTCATCTTAATTATTATTGGTTCTGAGTTTCTGTAATTATTGATAAATCAATTAGTGGTCCCAACCCATATATTTTGTGTATCTAAATAATTATCTAACCTTTCTGACAATACTTGCCAGTCAAGCATTTAGACAAAAGGGAATTATCATTGTTTAATTTAGACTTGTTCTAATTATTTATTTATTTATTTCACAGGGCTTGAAAAAAACAGGCCCAATCTTCTCCTGGGTCTGGCAGTCATCCAGAAGTCGAAACGTCCTGGAAGCTTGCCTCAGGAAATTGAAGAGAAGAGACCAAAAGTTCATATGTCCAAAGACCCTATGTGGATTCCAAAACCCCCAGTCCTCTATGGTTCTGACAAATTGGAAATATTCCAACCATACGATCCAGAGACTCCTGCTAGCACCACACCTCCTGGCACACCACCTTGCACTGGGTCACCATCGGACTCTTCCTCTTCTGGCTCAGTGACCATGCCACCTTGTTTGACTTCCATTAGAGCACACCCTCCTGTTTCTACCTCAGCTGCTGTTGCTGCCACTCAGTCCACCATCTCTGACAAGAATCCCTCAACAACATCCAGTAATAAGACACCGTTGCAGACTATCTTAAAGAGTTTGTTTGGCAATAATGACTCCGTGGTCTCTTCTGACAGAAGTTCTACAACAACAAAAACAGTTACTGTTAAGAAGGTCCCATTGTTTTCTCAGGTGTCTGGATCAATGGTGGATCCAATTGTCCAACAGTATGGACAGAAATCCAAAGTAAAAAAACTGGAAGAAGAAGAACAAAATGAATTTGACCGACCATATGACCCAGAAGAAGAGTATGATCCAGCAATGGGATATGGACAGGTTGCCCCTAAGAGCATAGAAACAATTACGGCAGATGGCCCAGCAATATCAGGCTTTGTAGATGATGGTGTGGCCTATGATCCAGAGGACGAGACCATCTTTGCAGATATTCAAAGTGATGTTGTAACAAAGCCACCTGTTCCAACTCAAACGTCAGATTCTCCATCATGCCCAACCACAATTTCTACCCAGATTGTAACGCCAACTCCAGCACAAACCTCCACCCCAGCTGAAGTAATTCAGAACATTCCTACAGGCACTGTGGTTGTCTCAGCTGCAACACTAACTGAACAACAGCGGATGCTCGAGGAGCTGAATAAGCAGATTGAAGAGCAAAAACGCCAGTTGAAGGAGCAGGAAGAAGCACTACGTCAACAGAGAGAGGCTGTGGGTCTGTTCATGGCTCACTTTTCTGTTTCTGATTCCCTGATGTCTCCCCCACAAAAATCTTTGCCTCTCAGTCAACTGTCAGGATCAACAGACAAGACCAGCAACCTTACAGAGACTGTGGACAGTTCAAATGTGGATTCACAAACTGTCAAGCTAGAAGACTCAACTGCCATCCCTAATTTAGAAAATGATACAGATACTGTTACAGAGCAAGATGAAACACAGGACAATGTTAAGGAAAATGACAATTATTCCTCTGCTGGAGAGATTGAAGATTCCGATGTAGCTTATGATCCTGAGGATGAAACACTTTTTAATGAAATGCAAGATGATGTATTTCAAGGAGGCAGTTCAAAGACTTGTGATTCATCTTTGTCTAGATCAGGACATAGTTCCGGCCGCAAGGGCACTCCCAACTCATACCACAGCAGAAAGCGAAGGCTATCACCAAAGAAGCGAAGTCATCGTGAAAGAGACAGCCATAGAAGTCCTTCAACAAGATCACAGCAGCGTTCTCCTTCACATTCCCGGAGACGTAGGGAAAGGGATAGACACAGAAGAACTGAAAGGGAAAGGTCAAGGCATAGAGCTAGAGAGCAGTCTGAACGCCAGGGTCGGCACCGTAAAGAGCATACTACACGCCGACATTCTCATGGCCATAGAAGATCCCCATCATCTCCTAGAAAAAAAGATTCAGGGTCCCTTTCACCAAGGCAGAGCAGAGGACCTTCCCCACAAGTCCTTGAGAAATCAACTGCGTTAAATGTTCTATGTAATGCTCCAGACTCTTCAGACTCTGTTGTTGGACAACTTGCAGAGAGTAACAAATCATCATTTACCTCGGTTACTATTAAAAATGACCCTGATGGACATAAAAGTAATCTTGTCGAGAGCACTGTTAAAGGCTTTTCTCCCTGTTCAAATGAACTTCGTCACAATGTGAAGCTTGAAACTTCAGAACCACCACAATCCCAGGAGCCTCAAAAAACTTCAGTCAGTGGCCATGATGACACAGGTAGTGGTTCTTCTACACACGTCAATAAACCCTCTCAACAGGAGACTCTGTTTATGAACAAAATCGACAGTACAGTCCCTTTAAGAGAAATTGATCCACCCATTCGAGATTCTCCTCATAGCCCTGATCCAGAGCCCCAATTTGTGAAACCTAGCATCATAGAAAATAGTAACTCTGTAAAAATTGAGGAAATCAGAGATCCTTTGATGAATATCAGCGTCTCAACGCAACATGTTAAAGTTGAAAATAAGTATCTGCCTGATGGAGGTCAAACAACAATGTCCAATATGCTGTGGCCTTCTGTTGGAGGTCCAATATCAAATGTTAGAGATATTGTTTTGAGAGCCCTAAATCTTAAGGGCCCAGGTGTCAGAGAAAAGGATATGATAGAGGCAGACAAACAGATAGAAGGGGAAATTCCAGGTTTAAAGCATCAAGATGTTCTGCGTCAAGGGGGAGGACTTTCAAATCAAGCTACAGGCACAGATGTTCAGGGCTCAGGAACTGAAATAGACCCCATACGAAAGCATCCAGGACCTGGTAAGAGTGGTCCAGGTATCAGGAATGCAGGATTAGATGTGAAAGAACTTGGACATAGGACTCCACAGATGGATTGTAGAGAAACAGGAATTGGATTCCCAGGACCTGATATCAGACATCCAGGCATGCAAGGAATAAGTCCCAACATTTGGGGACCTGGATCACATACACGAGACCTATATAGTATGCAAGGTGTGAACCCAGAAGTAAAAGGCCCAGGCCCTGATATGGGACCCAGCGATACAGAAATGAGAGGGCAAATTCTTTTAACAGCTGTCACACAGGCTCCAGATATTATAGGAAGAGGTGGTGGCCAAAAAGATAGGGGTGAAAGTCCACATACTGGAGGTATGAGATCTGCTGTGAGGGCTGGTGGTGTAAGAGATCCAAGTCCAGATACAAGGAGACCAGGTCCATCATTTAGAGGTTCAGGAAGAGTTCAGAGGCAATCGAGGCATGATGGCAGTCCAGTTTTAGAGGAAAGGAGCCCTTCGAAAAGGTATTTTCAGGCTCATGGAAGAGATGCAGTCTTGAGCAGGACGGATGGTGTTCGAGAGAGGAGTTTAGATTCAAATGCAACTACAGGCTCAGAGGGTAGAGTTCTAAGAGCAATGACAGATGAAAGGTGGGCCCTACAAAGGGGGCAAGATGTACCCATGAGAGAACCAGGGCCAAACATAAAAAATGAAAGTGGTGGACAAGACAATAGTGGACCTAGAGAACAATTTAAGGAGCCACGGCCTGATATTAGGGCTGAAAGGAGTGTGCATGGCACTGACCGGAAAGAATCAGAAACTATGCATGAATTAAGAAGGCCAGAAAGAAGTTATATGCCGCCTGGTCAAGATATGGGTGGTGTGGGTAGCTCAGAAACAAGGGGTGGTGGCTTTCCAAACATTGCAAATCCAGATTGGCGAGGTCCAGTACCCGGTGTTGTTGGTCCTGATATGAGGGGCCAGAGGAGTCAAAATATAGGCCTGGGTCCACATATGAGGGGTCCAGATTGGAGTGGCCCAGGATCAGACACAAGAGATGATTGGAGAGGGCCAGATAGGAGAGGATCAGGTCCAGTCAAAGGGGAGCCATTTGAAGATGAACTGAAAATCCATCAGCCTGATAGAAGAGATGCTAAAGACCTAGCCTTTAGAGAACCAGGGTCTGAAATGAGTGGTCCAAACATGGAGGACCTCAGGCATGACAGGAGGAGAGTAAGAAGTGCGGATTTCATGGGACAAGAGCCTGAAAGGAGAGGTCCAACTAGGGGCAATTTAGGACCTGGTATGCAAGGACCAGGGGGTCCAGACTTTTTGGGACCAGGACTTGAAAGGAGAGGGCTAGCTATGGAGGGTCCAGGGCCTAACAATAGAGGACATGGGGGTCCACATTTCAGAGGACCAGGACCTGAGAGAAAAGGTCCAGCTATGGAGGGTCAAGGACCTGACATGAGAGTACTGGCAGGTCCAGATTTCAATGAATCATGGCCTGAAAGGAGAGGAACTGATATTGTTGGTCCAGGGCCTGAAAGGAGAGGTCCAGCTTTGGAGGGTCCTGGGCCTGGTCCAGATTTCAGTGAAGCGGGACCTGAAACAGGATGTTTATCTGTGGAGGGTCCTGGTCCTTACAGGAGAGCACCTGGAGTTCCAGATTTCAGGGGACTGGGCCCTGAAAGGAGAGGTAATGCTATGGATGGTATTGGGCCTGACAGGAGAGGACCTGGAGGTCCAGATTTCAGGGGACCAGGGCCTGAAAGCAGAGGCGTCTCCATGGAGGGTCCTAGGCCTGACAGGAGAGTACCTGAAAGTCCAGATTTCAGAGGACATGGGGCTGAAAGTGGAGGCTTTTCTATGGAGGGTCCTAGGCCTGAGAGGAGAGGACCTGGAGGTCCAGATTTCAGGGGTCCAGGGCCTGAAAGCAGAGGCTTATATATTGAGGGTCCTGGGCCTGACAGGAGACGACCTGGAGGTCCAGATTTCAGAGGACCAGGACCTGAAAGAAGAAGTCCAGCTATGGAGGGTCCAGGGCCTGTCAGAAGACGACCTGGGGGTCAATATTTAAGGGGACCAGGGCCTGAGAGGAGAGGTCCAGCTATCGAGGGTCCTGGGCCTGAAAGGAGAGGACCTGGAGTTCCAGATTTCAGGGGACCAGAGCCTGAGAGGAGAGGTCCAGCTATGGAGGGTGCAGGGCCTGAAAGGAGAGGTCCTGGAGGTCCAGATTTCAGGGGACCAGGGCCTGAGGGGAGAGGTCCAGCTATGGAGGCTCCAGGACCTAACAGGAGAGGACCTATAGGTCCAGATTTCAGAGGATCGCGGCCCGAGAGGAGAAGTTTATCTATGGAGCGTACTGGGCCTGATAGTAGAGAATCTGGGTGTCCAGATTTCAGAGGACCAGGACTTGAAAGTAGAGGTCCAGCTATGGAGGCCCCAGGACCTAACAGATCCACAGGTTCAGATTTCAGTGGACCAGGACCTGATAAAGAATGTCCTGCTATGGGTGGTTTCTGGCCTACCAGGGGAGAATCAGAAGTTCCAGATTTTAGTGGGCCAGGACATGAAAGGAGGGGTCCCACTATGGACAGTCAAGAACCAGACAGGAGAGGACCAGGAGGTCCTGGTTTCCAGGGACCAGGGCCTGACAGAAGAGATCTAGCTATGGATGGAATAGGGCCTGACAGAAGAGGACCAGGAGGTCCAGAATTTAGAGGGCCTGGGTATGAAAGTAGAGGCCCCTCTATGAAGGGTCAGGGACCTGACAGGAGAGGTCTCGGAAATCAAAACACTGATATACATGGTGCTGACAGGAGGGGGCCATATGTAAGAGGTCCAGGGACTGAGTTTACTGGAATGGGGCCTGAAAGAACTGGTCCAGGCATAGAGGGTCCAGGGCCTGATGGTAGAGGACAGAGAGGACCACACATCAGGGGTCTAGGGCCAGAAAGTGGACAACAAAATATTGAGGGCCCAGGGCCTGACAGGAGTGGTCCAGTTATCAGGGGACCAAGGCCGGAAGGACCTGGTTCCAATATGGAGGGTCCAGGGCCCAACAGGAGAGTGCCAGGAGGTCCAGACATGAGGAGACCAGGGCTTCAGTATTCAGGTACAAACAGAGAAAGCCCAGGAGCTGACAGGAGAGGTGCAGAAGGCCCACATTTTAGAGGGCCTGAGCCAGGAAGAAGACCTCCAAATGTGGAGGGCCCAGAGTCTGATTGGCGAGGTCCACACATCAGGGGGGTGAGGCCTGAAAGAACTGTTATGGATGGTCCAGGGCCTGCTGGGAAACATCCAAGAGGTCCAGATTTTAGAGGTCTAGGTTGTGAAAGTAGATGTCCAGACATTGAGGGCCCTGGGCCTGACAGACAAGAACCTGTAGGCTCAGGCTTCAGGGAGCCTGAGCCTGAAAGAAGAGGTCCGGACATGGAGGGCCTAGGACCAGAATGCAGAAGATCTGGTGGTCCAGAATTTAGAGGCCCAGGTATCAGACAAAAAGGTCCAAATTCAGAAGGTCTAAGGCAAAGAAGAGATGACTGGGGAGGGCCTGACTTTAGCGGGTCAGAACCTATCCAAGAGAGCCAAGATATTGCTGGCCAAGGAGCTGATAGAAGAGGACGACACTTGAGGGGTTCAAGGCCTATAAGGAGAGGCATTAGACGACCACGGCCAGATATAAGCAGTCTAAATCGGGGAGACCGATGGAAAGGGCCAGACTTTAGGGACTCTGCACTTGATAGGAGAGGCACAGACACAGAGGAACAATGGTCCGATGGAAGAGGGCCCAATATGGAGTCTGTAGGAAATGAAAGAGAATGCTCAGGAGATGATTGGAAAATACATGGCAACAGAGGTCCAGGCCCCATACAGGAAGGTCCCGGTGAGGAGGTTCAAGAACATAGTAGACAAAGTCCTTGTGGGGAATGGAGAGGCCCTGAAAGTAGAGGGCCAAGGTCCATACAGGAAAGACCAAATATGCCATTTCCAGGGTCTTTGAGAGTTCCAGGAGATGATTGGAGTGGTCCTGTTTGCAGGGGCCCAGGGCCTGTCCAGGGTGACCAAGAAATAGTTTGCCCAGGGCCTGGTAGGGGAGGACCTGGAAATGGATGGAGAGAGACAGAAAGAGGGGGTACTGGACCAAATAGAAGGGGGCGTGGACCATTTTTCAGTGGGGAAAGAGTTCCAGACAATCGAGGTCAAGGCTGTGATAGTAGAGGTCCAAATATGGGAGAACCAGGATCAGATATGAGAGGAGGGCATATTGAGAATGACTGGATGCAGCCAAATTTCAGGGGTAATATGAGAAGGCCAGACATGGAAGGACATGGGGCTCCACACTTGATGAATTCATGCCCAAACAGGAGAGATTTTGAAATGGAAGGTCTTGATAGAAGAGGCCCCAGAGGTCCAGATTCAAGACGTGCAGGGCCTGAAAACAGAATTTCAAACATTGACGGTCCTGGGACTGATGAAAGGTTTTCAGATTGTGGGGGATTAGGATCTGAAATGCAAGGTGTAGACGTGGAAATCCCTAGAACAGGTAGACAAGGATTTGAGCATGATTTTAGGAGGGGAAAAAGACGTCCAGATATGAGAAGGTTAGGGCCTGGTAAAACAGATAGTAGGGGAGCACCTTTAAGTTCAGATACAAGACATGGGCTTGGGAGGTGGGATACAAACACTGAGGGTCCTGGGTCTAATAGAAGATTTCCAGATATGGGCCCAAGGTTAGAATTTGAGCCAGCCATGAAGGATGACATGCAAGGGTCAAATATAAGGGGCCCAGGATGTGATAGCAGAGGGCCAGACATGACAGCATCACCTCATTTCAATAGTCCTCATCTAGTTGACAGATCCCAAGGCCCTAGGGATCCACATTCTGCAACATACAATGGACCCCTAGGTCAAACTCAGCATGCAGTAAAGCCCCAGAGACACAGAGCTGCCTTGCTTCCCACTCCAACTGAAGGTATCATACGCTATCCGAATCATATGATCAACAATTCTGATGTCCTTAGCCCGAAACGGAAAAAAATATGTCACCCAGCAGACAGGACGTGGAGTAAAGGTAGACCAGTGAGTCGAGAGCGAGAGTTGATCAAAGGGCAAAGACAGGAGCAGGAGAAAAGTCCTGCTGGTAAAATAAGCACAGCTGAAGATGAAAACAAAGGGGATGGAGAACAAAAAAAGGAAGTTGGCAATGAAATTGGTAAACAAGATACATGTGTAGAAATTAAAACCAATGAGAGTGTGGACAGTGATGGAAATAAAAGCAATGTCCAGTCAAGTTAGACACAGGCTAAAATCATAACGCATGGACCCCTCAGGACAGTAAGGCTGTCGAAACTAGACCTGCAAAAAGTGTCTTAGTGTCATCACATTGAATAGATACTACAGCATAACACACACTGAATGTAATTTTTCTTAAGGAAAGCGTTTGTCCATATTTCAAATTTCAAAAAGACCTACAGGCAAAGCCATGCGGAAAATCAGACATTGTAGCTTGATATGAAAATGCTCTGAGGTATTTGAATTTGTTTTAGTTTGTCTAGTATTCAAAGGAGATGCATTTGTTTTTTTTGTTTTTTTGTTTTTATTGGATTATGACTAAATGCTAAACTAAAATCAATCGATGTGCATTTCTAATTGGAAATGTTTTGTACAGAGAATGTACAGTTTGTTTTGTTTCTTTGATATTTAACATAGCCATAGTGTTAGTACAGTAGCCTTGATCTGGCTTTTATGTTATTCTGCTGATAATAAATGGCTTGTTTCATTGTTATTTTAGAATGTAAGAGGTCAATAAATTGATATACCTTTTTTAAAATTTGTATTAAGTCTGATTTTGTTTGTTTGGAATTGATCGATTGCTTCACAATAGTGCCTAAAGCGAAAAAACAAGTCCCCTGTTAATGTTCAAGCACCTTTTTGTTTGTGGTAATAAATCAAACTGTGGTTTATATTTTTTAGAGGTACAATCAAAAGTCTCCTTTACTGCTCACAAGGTCTGTGCATTATCTTGAGATAGCAGGTCATGATTTCTGGAAAGAGACATTGCTGTTGAGTTTTTCAAATGTATTTTTTGGGGGCTTTGAGGCACTGCAAGCCATATACTCCCAATATATGCGAGAAAAGGCCGACATCTCTATGGGCCATACTTTCAAAACCAAACAACCCATACCTAAACAATTTAGACTGATAAATAGCACTACAGGTTAGGAACACTGTATTTTTGATTTGGGGTGAACTGTTCCTTCAGGTAAAGTAAACATGCAGAAAAAATGTCCATGTCAGTGTTATTGAGTTTTAACACATGCATGTGTGCGTACATTTTATTTATTTAAACTATTTAGCTACTATATTTGGTAGGTTATATATATCCCAATGCAAAATACTTTATCAGATAATCATAAAATCAACTTTTATTTCAGACTCATGAGTCCATATAGTATCAAAAAAAACAAATACAACAACAATATTTGTATCATATTTGCCTGGAATGTAGTGAGTTAGAAATACAAAGTAGCATGAAATATGTATACTCTAGTACAAGTACAGTAATTTAGTAAACTTTCTACCATTGAATATAGAGATTTGAATGGTCAGTATTGTAAGACACAAAAACAAGCACATTTACTGTTATAGGAGAGACTCCGGTCTCTCTCGCCTTATGGCATGATCCCCTTGTGCTTTGGAAAGAGTCATGGTGTTTTCACAATAACATGGGGATGACCTAGTTAACACACAAACACTACCTTGTAATTTGTTGGCAGGTTTCTTAAGGGCTCATGATGAGACAAGCAGGGGGAGATAGACAATGGGTTGGCAAAAGAAAGAGAAGGGAGAAGAGAAAGTAAAAACAAAATCATGCTCATAGAGGACTGAATCTGTCTGAGGCAGTATTGTGTCTTATCCTCCACAGCCACCTGCAAAGCTCATGTTTGACCAGAAGAGGGCGACAGCATTCTTCAGTCCGTCATCAGGCATCACAGCATCCACCAAGGAGTTGATGTTGATTTAAGTAAACATTTGAGGTATTTTATTATTTTATCTTAGCCTACTTTGAACTCTAACCTTGTACACAATTAATGATAATTTCCAGTTTCCTATATATGCATACTGCCGGATTCAACACATGTTATTGGTTAATTTTGTCTCTTTGTGCTATTTGTCTGTTTTAGTGTCATGACAATTACATGGTGTCCTGAGTGGGATCAAATGTAGACCACAAAGTATTTTGTAGAAGAGCACTTTTGGCAGATTATTTTTGCTCCTGTAAAATGACAAATTTAACTGAAACAAAATCACCCTTTAATAGTAGTTTTCTAGTCCAGTAGACCTACTATTAGATAAGATACAATAAGATAATCCTTTATTAATGCCGCAGTGGGGACATTTACAGGATTACAGCAGCATAGTATTTAGTGCAAAGAAGAGACATAGTAAAAAAACAAGATCAAAACAAGTATTATAAATAAGTAATATAACAGTAAAGAATATTAGATTAATAAAAAAGTAAAAAATCCACAATAACTAAAAAGTTATATATACAGACAGAATAATTGTTATAATTGTTGTGTTGCAATATTATACACAGTGTGTTATATTTATTATGTATTTGTATTATTACAATTTAGAAGCTTCTGACAGTTGTTGGGGTATTTGCAAAGATAGTTTGATAGTAATACAATTTTTTACAGTACTGGAACTAAGTATTATACTTAATTATACTTTAGGAAAGGTTATTATTACTTATGTATTCATGCGTACGCAGCATGTTATAGATAGGGGGAAAACTACTTTATGGATCGTTTGATTCAAAACGCTGCATATTATTTTGTAAGGATTAAAACAACGCTATTTTATTTTGAAATGTAGTAGAGTGGAGATATTAGCATATGATGGAACTGGAAATAGTAAAACTTGTTAACCTACTAAATTGACAGTGACTCAGTGTAACGACGTCCGGTGGTTGGACGTCAGTTATCTTCTTCTATGGTTATCACCGGCGGCAATCAAAGTAAGTTTAAGTACCAAAAGAATAAGGCCCATAAAGAAAGATTAATATTTAGAGTCCAACTAGTATATATTGAACATACTTATTAATTGAAAATGTTTACTATTTACTATTTAACGTTAGCGTAGATTACGCCAAACGTCTTTTCAAATTTACGAACGTTAGCTTAAAGTCACGAGCTAACGTTAGCTTTGGTAATTAGCTACGGGCTAACTGACATTTTGGAGTTGGGGATGACGTAAGTTGTTTCGGCTAATTTGAACAACAATTTTGTCCATTTTTAATAATGTTAATAATGTAATGTTTTCTAGTTGATTAACATGGACTGAAGCTACATAGCTTGTTCTGGTGTCAGTGTACGAAGAGTAATATATACATATATATATATATATGTTTATATACATGTTGTTTTCCTTGATCTCCAGCCCGTCTCTAGAGTGAAGGATGTCATCATTTCCCTCAGTGTGTACAACCTTCCATGTATCCCCTTCATCCAGAGAACACACCTGTGACCTCGGCGGGGTGATTTTGAACCACGGTGGATGTGCGACGATTGATCACGGGCAGATGCTGGGACCTGAGCTCGGTCTGGTGGAGATGTCCGAGGTTGAATACACACACCTCCAGCACCTCATCCAGGCACAAATGGAGGTACACGTTTCCCCTCCAGAGTTACCCGCTGCCAGATCTCACCCAGCTACGGTGATGGTTAAAGACGCCACAATGACTTCCCCCATCGTGACCAATCAAGCTATCGACCTGTCCACTTCAATGGATGAACACCATCAGGTGATGCCAGGAGAAAAGACACCGGCTTCTCACGGAGAGGTCCCGGGTTTCGTGCTGGCCAGAGTCCGAGGTGAAGACAGCCCGACTGAACTACGTGCCAACAGCAGCACGTACTCGCAGACGCGATCCAGATCGGCTGCCAGGGTTTGCTTGGAGAAAAGGTTTAACGCCCTGTCTGCTAACACCCCAAGACAGCAAGATATTCAGTCTGCAGTTCTCAGCAAGTAGGCATCACTCACATAGTCTACTGCTATTTGCTAGTAAATATAGCCCCATAACGCTCATTTTTATGGAATGTGCAAAAATCTCTGTTGTTGTGTTTCAGTTTCTTGACAATGCTTCAGCAGTCTGCAGAGGCTCAAGAGGCGGTCATACACATGACCACTGACAGAGCCGATCCTTTTGAGGTTTCCAGCCCATATGCAGGGGGTGTATTTAACCCAGTCACCAACATGTGTGAACAAGTATGATGACAAACTAAATATGCACCGTCGTACAGCTTGTATAGGAAGCACAGGTAGAATTCATTGTTCAATCCTCTATTTTCCTGTTTCAACCTCAGGTGATTGGCCATAATCCTCATGTGGTTGAACCTAACAATCATCAGGGTTTAGTCATCCCCAAGTTCTCATTTAACTTCTGCCCGGAAAGGGTTGTTACGAAAGCTCACTATACAATAGAGGAGCAGCAGTTGGTGAACACAGGAAGTAATGATCAGTACTCTAAACCCACTCTTTCTTTCATATGTTTTTTTGTGGTTGCTTTGTGTCTTAATTTAGTCTTCTACACTCGTGTTTTTCAAAGATGATGTGGCGACACCGGCTACCTTCAGGAAGCACGGTGGCACCCGCACCTCCCGACCCAGCAAGGCTGCCCCGGACTCAGCCGGAGAATCAGGGAGCAGCACCTCGAAAAGGACCCGATCTCATCTGTCACTGATCCAGCGCAGGGAGGTACACAACAGTAAAGAGAGGAAACGCAGGTGAGTCCCAGTCTGTTACATGGTCTTATGAAATAATAATCCATAAATATAAATGTACTTTTTAATCAGAATTTGATGTTTTCTCTCTGGGTCATAGTCACAGTCATGTATATTCTCTTGGGGTGTGAAATAATGTTAGTATAACAAGTGTGTCTTGCTTAGCTGTCACTTCAGATTGAATTACTCCCTCGTTCACTCACTGTACGCTATTCCCTAATAAACACACAAGCAAGGCTTTTCTTGGTGTGATATGTTTACAATATTTGTGTATATGTACAAGTTTAAGACAAATACAAGGACCGAACATTCCCGAGCTTTGGCTTCTCAGTTGCATGGGTTTGCTGTATTGCTTTGTCTTGAGTGATAGTAATTCAATAATGTAAGGATTGGTCGAGTGGTGGAGGGATTATATACACAGAAGAAACTAAAATAAACTTTCAAAAGACCATAAGGAAATCCAACTTCAACTCCTCCTGCACACGAACCAAAGTTAGTGAATAACGAATTAAGACAATAGAATAACAGTTCTATGCAAAACAACAAACTACTTTTCTTATTGTCATAACATAGAAATATTGACAATATATATGAGCCCCCCCCTACTATAAAGGCTATTGGATGCATTCACTTCCTGTTTGTCAGTTTGGACTCTTGAATCTCTCAATAAAAAGTCATAATATGGTAAGTCATTAAAAAATCTTAGTACATGTCATAAAATGTCAAACATTGTTAAAACAGTCAGTGTAGTATGTCATAAATAAGTCATAGTATAGTCTATGTTAGGATCAGTAATGGGCGGCCCCAGACACAGACTGGAGTGTGGAAGAATGAAGGATTTATTGTAGAGTGATGAGGACGGTGAGAAGCTGAGCTCTGCTGAGCTGATGAGAGTGAGAGCTGCTACGATAGCTCGAGGTCACGGTAACGAGCTGGTGAGTCGGAGGATAATGATTCTGGAGACACGAGGAAACGGGTCAAGTTCAAGTAAATCAAACCGCACAAAGAAATAGCTCATACGCATAAAACAGCGGCCAAGAGCGACGAACAACCAGTGTGGATATGGAGAAGAGTTATGAGTAATGTCATAAAAAGTAATAGCATAGTATGCCATAAATACTCATCATATATGCCATGTAAAAGTCATAGTATAGTATGCCTTAACATGTTTTACAATTTAGTATTTCATGAACATGTCATAGTACAGTAGGCCATGAAAAAGAGCACTATAGTACATCTCACAATATAGTGTGCCATTAGAATAAGTCATAAAAAGTCATAGTATCGTATCTCATTAAAATGTAATTTAAAAGTCAGAGTCCAGTATGTCATAAAGCGGCATTGAAATATATAATATATATATATATATATAATATGAAGCCGGGGACCTTTGTTGCATGTCGTACCCTCCTCTCTCCCGATGTCTCCTGTCTCTCTGCTGTCTGTACTGTCTCAGGCTGCTATTCAGTCAAAATGTCCCCACTGCGACTTGAGACTTTAGCATCTAAGGACCGTGTCAGTAAAGTTTGAGAGACACTGGTAATAACATACATAACGTCTTTGCTTGTGCACAGGAAGATGATTCGTTTGTACTGTGATGAGCTGAACATGCTGGCGCCGTTTTGTGAGTCGGATACAGACAAAGTGACCACCCTGCAGTGGACCACCGCCTTCCTCAGATACATCAAGAAAACATACGGAGACACCTTCAAAGAAGTGAGCTTGTGTTCAGTTTGGCCTCATCCTCCTGCAACGGAATCATTTGAGACTTGAAACCCGGGGCTGCTCTTGCTGCCTGAGTCATAAGTAATGCAGATAAACTTTATTATTTGACTGTGATGGCTCATCTAGCGTTGCAGTCTGTGGTTTTACATGCTAAAAATCTTGGCAGCTAAGTGAAACAATCCACCACATTATGCTGACTGTGTGCAACAACACCACCACCACCTGGAGTAAAGGAGGGGGAGTCTAGATAGACAGACTTAAAATAATAAGGCATCGCTACTATCTGTCATTAGCCACGATCATTTGCTTTACAGGAGTTCCAGAAGACATTCGCTGATGGGAAAGGACGCTTTCTTAAATCCAGCCCTTCTTCAGGCCCGGACCCAATCCACCGGGAGAAGGAGGACACACTGAGCATCCCTCTGGCGGTAGAGCAATGACTCTCTCACTACTTTATCCAACACATCAGCCAGATATCTGAGTACATTTGAACTTAACATGGAAGCCTGTGTTGTCCCAATGAGGCCTGGCTATGGGTGAGGCCAATGTGTTGTCATATTTTAACTGACAAAAAGCATCCTTTTCAGAGGAGCTCTGCTTCTGACTACATAACAGATATTTAGAAGTCTCAGACCACGGGATGCTCAAACATGGCTGGTGTTCTCCAGCTGCATCTCTAAACCACACTGCATCAGGCTGGTGTTTGAAGTGCCATGCCATTTCTTCTTCTGCTGATATATTACCCCCCCCC
>NW_022280035.1:3213080-3264048 GCF_004355925.1 Anarrhichthys ocellatus | reverse complement strand
CACACACACACACACACACACACACACACACACACACACAATGTTTTAAAATAAGGTTTTCCTCGAGCCGTACACAGGTGGCACTGTTTCCCTTTGAGAACAGCTGAGCTAGTGATCTAATGATTTGATTCCAACTCTTCAGCTATCATACATTTTTTATTATAAATACACCTTTTATATGCTTGATTCAAATTTTGTTATTTAATGTTTGCAAATGCACTGCCATGCTTAAGTGTTGCTACTTTATGAATGAATGGGGTTACTTGATTTTCATGCGTTAGCGTATTACTCTGACATACAGACTGTTCATTGATATGGTGATGTGTAGAGAAGAGTAATGTTTTACTGAAAAGTGGCTTTATTTGTTCTTTCTTACAACATGTCGCTGTAGCATCTTACTGTACATACAACAGTCACCCACAAATAATAAATAGTATTTAAGGTCATGTATATTTAATAGTTACAGCACCGGTAGTACATCGTGGATGTGATCAATGTAGTTTTAAAAAAGAAAAAAAAAGAAAATATACTCTGCTCGTAAGATTATTACATTTATTTTACAATGTCTGATTTACGCATCCACAAGTTTTATTTTGTTTTTGATTCTCAAACCGAGAGAATCGTCTTCACATGTAATAGAAAAAACAAAGAAGCTGTAAAAAAAAGAAAAAGACTATAAAAGGTTTTTTGCATTAATCTACACAATTTCTGGGCACCTTGGTATTTGTTTTTTATTACTTTTACAATACATACACAGCTCCTCGACAGGGGCTTTTTGCCTCTGCCGTCTATTTCCATATCTTACACTGTAAGCTCGTATGTTGAGGTAACACCTGTGATTTATGCACATTCACCTCAGAGACAGTCACCGTTGTTTTTAGGATGTTAACCAAGGTCAGCGGGGCATGGAAACAACATGTACAAAGTTTTTATACACCAAAGGACTCGTTCATTTTCCAGTTGTTTGTAGGTCAAGTCTTGTTATGTGACACTGTAGTATATGGAGCAATGCAGTTGATCTCTTGGACTCTTCTGTCTGTTCATTTCTGGATGTCTTCTTCATGCGTTTGTCTCTCAGTTGCTCTGGTTTTCATGTCACTCCTGGGATGTTCCTCTTAAAATATCACCTGTTTGATGTTACTCTTCCCATCTTGTGATACATGTATTTAAATAAAGAGGACATTTTTGGGACCACTCTTCTTTCCTTCCTTCCCTCACTTATCACCCTCCCTCCTTTGGGGGTGGATGGCATCAGGTTGCAGGAAGTCACGTTTAATGGTTTTTGGGGTTGGAGGATTTCCCAGCGACCGATGCTCCCTGGCAGGCTGTTGTGTCACAGATTCCAGGAGGTCCCTGGTGCCCCATCCTACCCACCCTGCCTGACTCTCCAGGCTCACCTGGGTCTCCTGGAGATCCGTCACGCCCATCTTTGACAATTCCACGTACTCCTGGTAGACCTGTGGACAGCGTGCAGGGAAGGAGCAGAAGGCAGAGCGCCGCGGTTATTTCAACAGGTTTGTAACAGATTCATAATTGAACAGGAGAAAAATATTAGTCTTATTGGATAGGTTTGACAAGTCAAAATGTCTGCCATGAATATGGTCAATATGTAGAGTATAGTAACTTTAAATCTGCTAGTGTCCAACGTTCAAGCTCTAATCCGAGTGAACTCCTTAAGGCCACATACCTTGGTATCCTTGGTCTCCAGTGGGCCCATCAACAGCTTTGCCAATGGATCCCTTATCACCGTGCTCACCAACATTACCTGTTGTGAAGATGGGACATTTTTCATCAGTGGTGGAAAGTAACTTGTTGCATTTTTTACTAAAGTACTGTACTTTACCTTTACTTGACTACTTCCATGTTATGCTACTTTATGCTTTTACTCTGCTACATTTCAGAAGAAAACATTTAATTCTTTATTAGAATAAACATGATAAACTTTCAGAATACTGTGCACTGTTTTAGGGTTAAACCAGTGTTTCACAAAAGGTTCCACCAAAGGGTGAGTCACTCTCTAAACGTTTTCGTTAAAATAAATGTTCAAGGCCCAAAGAGATGGAATCATCCAAACAATGAGAGAAAAAATAATACAAATTTATACAATACAACTTTTCTTTTCCTACCCCAGTGATCACCTCACAACCCCTCAGATTAATCTTGAGCTCGGCCCCTAGGTGGACTAAACTACCTCGCTGTATGTAAAACATACACTGATGTGTCGGTATTAATCTAATAATGCCATGTTAGATCTGTCACACGGAACAGAGTTCTTTTATTTATTTATTATTATTTATAACACCGCTGCACTTTTGAGTAGTTATTTTAAATACACAGCTTTTACTTGCAGGAGAGTACATTTACTTGAGATGAGGATCTTCTTCCTCCATTGATTTTAATAATTACATCACATCATGGTACAACTGATGACCAAGTTATTTTTGTGCTCCTTTCAACAGATCTAAAGTCAGTACTGATTCCACTTGTCTGTACCTCTGGGACCTGGGTCTCCGAGTTCTCCTGGCAGGCCTCTGTACCCTGGTGGTCCACGTTGACCTGGATGCCCATAGGAGCCAGCGACTCCCGTCTTTCCTGGAGTCCCTGCAGGGCCGGGGCGGCCCACCATTCCAGGGGCCAGGGGTCTCCGAAGGTTAGCCGCCAGCTGTGCAATCTGGTCTGCGTGGTAGAAAAACACCAGAAGGTCAATTATCCAGCTCACCTTTTACTCGACACTGCAGAAAAAAAGATTGATGAAGACGACTCACCATCGATCATTGAGCCACACAGCTCTCTGATGTGCTGCTCACTCGTCAGTTTACCCTGAAACACAAGTGAATAAGACACATTCGAAGCGTAGGCTCATTCAGGCAGTTCATTAGAAAAGATGAATATGTGTCAATCAATCACAAGCTTTTTACAGATTAGAATAAATATAAAAAACACTCACAGGTACACCCGTCTTTCCTGCAATTCCAGGCATGCCCTGCTCCCCTTGGAAACCCATTATTCCTGTTTTTCCTGGAAGCCCTCTCGCCCCAAGCTCTCCTTGTGGACCCGTCACGCCCTTAGGTCCAAGTTCACCCCGCTTTCCTGCCTGTAATCAACAAGAACTATCTGTTAAATAACTCATTACAATTTTTTTGCAAAAATGAAGAAATTCATTTTCTTCCAAAAGTGGAGCTAAAAACCTCCGTAAGCCTCGTGATTTGATCTTTTAATAAACACCAGCCAAGGAGCAGACTGGGTCTGTTGAGACGATGCGGGGGCGGCTTCATATGGCGTCGTGATGCTTGGCGATTACTCCCAACGAGCAAACATTAAATGAGACTGTGAGTGTGAGGCTCTTAAGTGCGGAGTCTCTCATTACTTAAATTGTGCTGTAGCTTAATGTGACTCGTCTCTCCCTCGTGGCGGCGGCGGTGAACAGGCCAATAAAGCCAGAGCAGCAATACCTAACTCTAATTAATCCTATTAAACCTGGAATGTGAAGCACAATCATGTGCAGTGACTCTGACAAGTGGGCGGCAGCGTGGAGCGGGGCTCCATTTTTAAAGTTAAGTGAGGGAGTTGACACACAGGGAGTTTGGAACAAACTTGTGCTGCTAATTAAACCCACTCACAACATCCCATCTAACTCTGTTCTGAGTAAATGGAAGAACATCTACGGTGTCTACAGAACTGATTTAAAGGGAGCTGATCTATTCAGAGTACCAAACACTGCAGAAGTGTCAGAGGACACACGTAACAAAACGTAAATGAAAACATTGATGTGACTCACCGCTCCTTTTTGTCCAACTGGGCCGAAAGGACCCTGTAAAATACAGACGTGTTTAGTTTAACAGTTTCACAGCGTCAACTGTATTGGTATAGCAGCTTTCCTACAGGTTACTGCAATCCAAAGAGTCGACGAGGCAATACAAGTGAACATAAATGAATTTAGAAAATGTAAATAATGGCCATAACACAGTTTATTCAAAAGACAGACCAAACTAGATTGTACTCTTTACAATCCAAACACGTACAAGTATTTTCTATCTGAAAACTGACAGGAGACCAGCGTAAAGATGTGTAATGTGTTCTCTCCTCCTGGTTCTACTCAGCAGTCGAGCAGCAGAGTTCTGAATCAATTATAAAACTAATTGCTGCTGACAAAGTAATGAGTCCCCGGGTCACTGCGTGTTTGGACTCTGATTAATGTGAAATTCAAGACGATACTTACAGGTTCTCCGTTCTCTCCTGGTAGGCCATCACTTCCTGCCACACCCTAAAGAGACAACAGATGATCTGAATTATTTGATTCAATCTCACAACTTCTTTGTTTGAACAATTTCTAAGAAAAGTCTATAATCTCTTGAGCTGATAAAAGACTTTCAGCATCGTGACAAAAAGCTGGATGAGAGCATTCAGTGGCGATCACACTGTAGTTAAACTTGACCAGCTTGAACATCAATATTTACCATGTCTCCTTTAGCTCCATAAGCTCCAACAGGACCCTAAAGGGTTGAAAAGGGAGAGAGAGAGGGAGAATAAATGAGATCCATGTAGAGGTATTTGTGGAAGGCCGTCTGTGAATGAAGGGGGATGAAGGGAAGTGAGGTGGGCTGGTTAGAGGGGAACCAGCAGCGCTATAAAGACCGGCTTTGTTCTGGCCCCAGATTGTGAACAGGAGGCCTGTTTGTGTTTGAGCTCTCTGCTGGCTGCAGTTTGACTTCATACCACCAAGACTGAGGTGGGACGACCCGCGTATTGACACACGGTACTGGATAGTTGTCTCTGTGTGAAGACGTGTGTCAAAGTTTCATGTTTGCATTTGAAGCAGTGGCACTTAATGACGATTTGTATTTTAGCTTTTACCTGATTTTGTTGTCGTTCATCTGTACATACTGTATTAAAGCTGGAACCATTAGTCAATTAATATATTCATCAATTATACAGATTCGTTTTGAGTCATTTTTTATGGAAACATTCTCTTGTTCCATCTTCTCAAATCTGAATATTTGTCTTGAGTTCTTAGTCTTACTCTAGATTAAAGGCTTTGCTACTTGCTAACATAAAATGACATGACTAATGGATTCATTGAGAAAATAACTAGCAGTAATAATAACCAAGAGAATATATTTATCATCATAAGAAACCCTTATACAGTATCATGGATCATGTTGGATGACGTTCAGCCCGGGGACATGTTTCATATTGTCACCTACGTCAGACTCACCCTTTCGCCAAACTCTCCACGGATACCTGTTGGACCCGGAAGACCTGGATCTCCCAAGGCTCCGTTTACCCCCTGCAGTACACGGCACACACACAGCCAGTGAGTAAACTGAAAAGTGAAGAAAAAACTGATAGTGGTTGGTGATGTCATGCAACTGACCTGGAAGCCTTTGACTCCCTGAGGTCCAACGATGCCCGTCGGCCCGATGCCTCCCTGTAGAGAACAGACATTGTCATGTAACCCTACTAGGAAGAGCTGACAGTAGTGAAAACAAACTGGAAAGTAGCAGCACGTCAGAGATGCAGAACTCAAAGAAAGCGGGCGTGATGGTTTGTGTAAAGCATGAGTCATTATGCAGTGTGGTGTGTGAGAGAAGTCTGTTCATTTATATGCTGTTTTATCTGTTTTCCTTCCCCTCGCCGCAGGGTCGTATGTGAAAAACAAAGAGCTCTCTGTTTATGAATTCCTCCTTTATTAATACCTGCTCTCATCACTGGCCCTTCATTGCTACCTCCACCGTAGCAAGCCACTGAATCAGACGCAGTAGCATATCATTAACTTTGAGGGGCAGTACCTTATTATTCAGCTATTCTAGTTTCATCTCATGCCGTGTGCTGCTATGTTTGTGCTTTACACTTCAGTCTTGATGCATTCAAATACCCACACCGGTAAAGTGTTGGAAACTGAGTCTATAAGTGGTTGAATTTAACAGACCACCCGTGCAGAGGAAAGTCTAATAATTTGGCTTCTAAATGTGTCAGAGATTATTTTTAAATGCCCTGTGATAGATGTTTTTGAAGCTACATAAGCACTGCAGCAACAGATACACGTTGCCTTAGATTACAGTGGAAGCATTAACTTACAGCCACTCCTCTGGGTCCGGCTATCCCCCTCTCTCCTGGGACGCCGATATCACCCTGAGGGAGGAGACGAAAGACGGCAAGTCAGGAAAGTTCAGAGTCCAGACTCGATATTAAGTGACACGACAGAGAGGCTGTGACCCCCCCCCCAAAAAAAGCCCATCAGATACATACAGGAATACCTGGCTCTCCATAGGGTCCCGTCTCTCCATCCTTCCCTGGATCACCCTGATTTAAAAGAGAGGAGAAGATGAAAGTTGTCCTCCGTGGTCCTAAGATCATCTTTACGGTTAAACTTGTATTTTGTTGTAATACTCACAACTTGTCCTTTATGCCCCTTCGTACCAGCCTTTCCTTGTAGACCCTGGAATAGAAAATATAAAGAGTGTTACAATCAAACTGCCACTTAGACTGCAGAATCAAGGGACCGGAGGATTTAAATAACATCCTTTGTTATCAATTAGACACCCAAGTCTATTTCAAAGCACTCACAGGAAGTCCGTTTGGTCCTTTCTCTCCAACTACCCCATGGCGTCCAGCATCACCCTATCAAGACAGACAACACTGTCACCTCGACATCAGCTCTCCTCACACAATCACATGACGGGCACTCAACACGTTAAAGCCCAAAGCATGCCGAAAGGAAAGACCTTACCTTCTCCCCATCTAACCCTGGTGTACCATCTTTGCCATCTCTGCCAGGGATACCCTGTAGAAGACGTTACACATGAGCTGATGTATATTAAAACATGTTGCATTCATGTAAATAATTTATAATCAGATATGCACTTACAGGCTCCCCTTTGGGTCCAGCTCCTCCAGGACCTCCTTTGGGGCCAAATTTACCCTGTTGAAAGACACATCAGGATGTCATTTATACATCTTATACAGACTCGTGAAACTAATAACAAACTAAAGTATTTTACTCACAATTCCTCCTTTGGGTCCTCTGAATCCCTGCGGTCCTTTTTCTCCCACGTCACCCTGGAGACATCAGATGAAACACACACAGCTATTCATTGATGGGACCAGCCGTCTATTCAGGATGTAAACGACTACCAGACACTGTTTTATTTGTTTTTTGCGTTACAAAAAAGGAGAGACTCACTGTCTTTCCAATGATGCCAGTAATGCCAGGTTTGCCTCTGTAACCAGGCAGGCCCTACGGACAAAGGAAGGTGAAAGGAAACCGACAGTAAGTGCACAGATTCAAACGTCTGCACTGTGAGGGATAAAGAGCTGAACGAGGATGGAGTGGTCACGGTCTGAACGTTGCTTACTCTGTCTCCTACAGATCCCATTGTGCCTTGTAAACCTCTGAGACCACGTGGGCCCTGAAACACAGCATCAGAGCATCATGAAGGCACTTCAAAGCATTTTTAACAGGTGAAAAGTAACACACGTTGTGAGTCATTGTGTAGCTCACCTGCAGACCCACAGTCCCGGGAAAACCTGGTGGGCCGGATGGACCAGAGTCACCCTAGAGGCGGAACAGCACACCAAATTACAGAAAATAATAAAACCAATATTTTGCACAAACTAGCTTTATTCTATTCTTTTAAACAAAGATCAATGTCACATAAAAAAACTCACCTTCTCTCCATTTTTTCCAAGCTCCCCCTTGTCTCCTTTATGTCCCGTGTGACCCTACATGAGCAGAGATACAGACACGAGGAGTGTGCATGAGGACATGTGTTGTGGGTGACATCAGCTCTGCACATTCCCAGAAGCATATCATTCAAAATCAAACAAGGACCACGACGGACGCTACATTTACCTTGAATCCCGGCATCCCGGAAGGACCAGAGGGACCAGGGGGGCAGATAGCAGGACACTGCAGAGGACAGAGACAACACACTGAGGACTCTACTATCGGTGTATTGAAGGGGATGCATCTTCAGTTTACTGTCATTATGCTGCACTTACCAGAAGGTCCCCGCTAAGATCCTGAAGAGTACCAGGAAGACCCTGACGGAGGAGGAAAATGACAACACGCTGTGAATCCACAGACATTCAACAAGAGATCCACTGGGTAGCGGTGGGAAAATACAGTCATTGTACCAGCAGCACCGGTTATCAAGCAACATAATGAGAGCTGCACTTACCGGCGGTCCGTCGGCGCCAGAAGGTCCGGGAAGTCCTGGAAGACCCTCAGCGCCCTGAGGAACGGACCAATAGCAGCGAGGTTAGAAGCATCGTCAGCACGTTGGTGTAAAATAAGTGATGAGGTTTGTTTTTCTGATTGTAACAACTCAGCTAAGTGAAGTCATGTGGTCACAGTTATTACAATCAGCTGTGATTGTAGAGTAACACTTAAAGGATCCTTCCACTCCAAAAAAAAATGTGTTTTTGCTTATCGTCACTTCACCTGCAGAAGGATGAACGTGCAGAGTTTGACGCTCGACGGCTGTTTTGTAATCAGTCTGATGAAGGAGGAACGTTTCTCTGTGCTCACTTTCAATCCGAGTTTAATCCTACGAGCAAGATTTAGTGACATCGCAGCCAGTTTGTAAGCCAGTCACGGTCCAACATGCAGCTTAGACGTTTCAGGTGTGAACCTGAACCCTCCAGCACACTGAGACTTTTCAATGAATGAGGAGACTCTTGTTGAGACTGTGTATCTGAATCTGAAAATATGTGCATATTGCATATTTTTTAATGAGGCAACTGAACTTGTTATACCAAGCAGAGTATCTCACATGTCTTAAAACATGTGTGGAGGGGATTTTTACCCACTCAAATTACTTTAACGTGGTAGACAGTAGACGTTCAATAATACTTCATTTGACCACTTGCTCTGTATACTACTCTGACAACAAGTCTAATACTGACCCAAACTATAATTATAAAGTTAACCCCGTCAATAAAATGACTTTACACTGCTGATAAAAATATTGTAGCATCATTCTGAAACAGAGTGATCTGTTAGTTACACACTAGAGATGAGCTTTGGATAATCCAAATAAAGTGTGACCTGGTAGGCCAGTCCGCATACTGATGTGTCCTTCCTCTCCAGTGGTTATTCTTATCCTGCTGCTCCAGCTATGTTATTTAGAAATTTAGGGCAATGTTTTAAAAAAAAGAAAACAGCTGGAATTCAATCAGCATCAGATTTACTGTTTCTAATTCAGAGGCTTGTGTATGAATTTCGCTGCCATTTCCTTGTTTTCACGTAATAACTTAAGTTTTGTTTGGCCATCTGCGTATTGAATCAAACCAGCATAAAATAGATAACAATAATGTTTTGACTATCTCGTTGAATCAGAGGACAGGAAGTCTAATTGGAGAGATCAGACGGATACTCACCGCTGAACCTTGTGGTCCGACTCCGCCTGGAAACCCGTTGGTTCCGGGTAGTCCCTGGAAACAAAGGACAGCGCTCAATCAGAGGCTATAACGGTATGTAATGCATACACACAGACTCTCTCAGGATGATAAACAAAGCTACAGTGATATGTGGGAAGTGATACAAACGCATCACAGTCTCCATCGTTCTGCACATTAGAGTGATACAAGAGGACAGTGCTGTGTACTCACTGCAGCTCCTGTTCTCCCTCTGCCCTACGGAAGACACAGGAAGGCAAATTAAGTCACAAACACCAAGGGGATGATTCGATTTGCTCACAACATCAATAACCACCATGTGATGGATCACTGCGTTAAATCCGCTTTGAAAGTTTGTCCCAGGATTGTTGCTGTGAGGTGGATATGCACTTCTACAGTCCGGTTATATCAGTGTTCAACTATAATCTGAGTATTCCTGTGACAACATGTGAAACTGCTGCTGTCGAAGTTATCGCCTTTATGTCAGCTGAGGGATTAGTAACTCCCTTCTGTACGTACAGCAAAGCATCATTGGAGGATGAAGTCTTTCAGGGTGTTATAGTCAATGTAACAATGGCTGCACATCAGAGGACTGGAGGAACGACTGCTGTGTACCTCTGTGAGGTTTCTGAGGTGCGACATGGTGTTCACATGGTATGTGGGGGTACTTACAGGAGGTCCAGCTGGCCCAGGAGGTCCAGCGTCACCCTGTAGGGAGCAAGTCACAATGCCACAATCAACCTCACGGACATAATGAACCATCGCCCAAACCCAATGTCGCCCTTAAAGACTTAAACCCTGAACCCTCAGGGACTTTATGGAGACATCACGATGTTGATTACACCACACATTTTATCTGCAATCAAGAGTTTTCATTTTAAGTTTTTTTTAACTGCTGATTTTAACATCTTGAAGGCTCTTGCCTTACGGGACAAGAAGTAATTGTCAAATAATCAATTTACTCGTTTTTGTCAAAATAAAACGAAACGGTTGATGAGTAAACCAGGTGTGTAAGTTAATAGATCTTATGCTTGCATTTCATGTACAATCATAAATCTTTAAGTTGATGTTTCTATGTAAATATGATATGCCAGACTGAGCACCAATGTGCCGTTCTCTTTGTTTACCTATTTTTTTTTTTTTTTTTTTTTTTTACACCTCTAGGCTTCCCTCTGGTAACTCCGTGTACAACATCACAATGCTATGAATTGTGGATAATTTCCTCAGGCAAAGTGTGCAGAAATGCAGACTTATGGAAAGTGTGTATAAAGGGCTGAACATGTCTGAGAGAGCCCTGATTTGACCGTGGAGCCGCCCTGAAACCCCATCGGACTTTGCAGGAACGCGCCTCAGAGTCTGAGTGTGGAGCTTGGGATTGGGCCCTTGAGACCCATGCATGAACCCTTTGAAGGTAATTGTTAGAAAATCCCCTCCCACTCTAACGGTCCTCTACCTGCCGCTCTGCTTCCTGGATGGGCGGAGCCTCTGAGTCAATAAAGGCAGCCAGCTCACCTGTGGCCAACTCCATCGAGAACAAAGAAGCCTGCTGGCCTCATGCGGAGGCCTCATCCCTCCATCAGGTTATCTGTGTCTACGATATGCGAGTTTGCTTTGGCTAAAATGCATTTATAGCAGCTTCAGTTCTTTAGGATTTCTTTGCTGCACTGATGACGTTTCAGTTGTGGTAAAGTTATTTCTTCATCCCTAGCTTTGTTTTCGATGTTAAATTGCCTTTGTTGGATTGTTTGATTAATGGTTGATGGGGTTGATTAATGTCCTTTGTTATCCTCTTCTGTTGTCAGATAAACCAGTTGAACTATCCCACAATAAAACATTGGACTGGATCTCCTGCCCTCGCTCATCTGACCTAACAGACAAGCCACAAGGTCGGTAACAATCCTGGAACCAGACTGTCCAAAGGGGATGTCAGTATCAAACTACACTAAATATTCCTTAATACTGCTTATCCATGTGTGGAAGTAATAGACATTTAGATTTGTATTTCTTTCTTATGACTGAGGTTTGGGTTAATTAAAAGAATGATTTTTGCTGTTTCAAACTAATAACAGATTCTAAGTTAGCCTACTATTGGGGGGCTGTTATTTAACAGTTCCTTTTCAGTTATTGTGATGGTGGTAACTATAAGGCTTCGTGTATGAATGTGTGTGTGCGCGTGCGTGTGTGTGGTGTTTGACACAATTGCTCGTCACAGTCCATCTAGACACAATAATGAGGAGCGTTGTTGCAAAAGTTGTCTTATTGTAAGGCAATAAGTGTTGGAGACACTGCTATCAAATATGTTCTTTGGCAAATGAATACAAATAATAATCAATTGATGAAATAAAAAATATGATATGTAGTTATTTGGACAAGACATTTCTGCTGTCATGAGAAAGTGGAAAATCACAAATACGTTGCAACTTTCACTAAAGTTATTGAGATGAGAAAATGATCTTTGTTATTAATTATCATTTATCGCTTGTGTATTTTTGTAGCTTTGGTATTTCGTCTCCTGCTCACTCTTCGTCCACCTCCCTCACAGCTGTATTTGTGTTGTCTGAGAGGTGAAAGGGCAGAAAAACAAGCGTAACACAGTGGTGCTACTTCTTCACTGCATTCCTCAGCGTGCAAACAAGACAACAAAGTGTACTGGCACACACACACACACACACCAACCGATGTGGGGTAGCTGGAAATGTTCAGCAGATGTGCCTCTAATTATAGAGAAATCTGTATTGTTGTAAAAACGACCCCGTCGTCGTCATCACTGATTACTGCGGCACACCAGCTTGTGTTTCGTCTCAGACTCCACCAGTTTGATCCTGTTTGTCTTTGCACGACTCTCCAGTACTCTGAACCAGGCATGGCGGTGGAGTAATCTCAGTAATTAGGGAGACTGGTTGACGCAGGCGTCCTCATTAGGGTTGCTAATTAGATGAATTGCTAGGGGGGGGGTTTTATCTGTCTTGACAGTGAATTTGCAGCATTACAGCAGAGGTCCTCCAATCTTTATTCCTTCATATCTTATATTTAATGTGTCTTCGTGCAGCGGTGCAGATGTAATTCTGTCTTCTCTGGTGTCTCTCAGAGGATGTATACGCGTTTCCCTCGGCATCGGGGCAACAGATCATCATCCTCTCAGGTTGGTGGGAAACTGTCTGCATTCCAGGTCGGATTAGGGAACCGGCAAGAAATTAAATCCCTCATTAAAAATACTCCCAAGAGAGTGAGCCGGCTAGACAAATCCATGCTGACAGAGGAAACACTGGCCTTGTCCCTGTTAGACCCCCTCTAAAGATCTTCAGCACCCAAATCAACATGCAGTGTTTCTGCATTTGTGTCTTACTAGTGGTTGATTAATAGGGAGGCAGTTTGAAGTACGGTCATCAAATTCAATTGTGTGCATCTTTAAGCGTATCCCGGAAAGATCAAAAGACTAAGACACACTTACTGCTTCCCCTGAGGGTCCATCCTTCCCAGCAGGACCATCAGGACCAGTCAAGCCCTGCAGAGAAAGCACATGACACCATTGCCTCATGCTCTGCTGGTATTTTAAAAGGTCAATGAACTTCACTTTCATAACACTCTGTTTAAGCATTGATCCCTGACATTCCTTGTCACTGTGTTACTTACGTCCACCCCTGGAAGTCCTGGCAGGCCTGGTTTTCCTGCTCCCCCTGGTATTCCGGATTTCCCTTTGGGACCCTACACAGATAAAGATTCACGAAGTAGTGCACAATAAATCAATTATCTACGCAACAGAAAGATTCTAACAGTTCTCATTTCTATTTTTTTAAGGATATTGGGGGGGTGCTTAACTGAGCCTTTTGAGACAGATCGTATCTTTGGATCATATCGGGGACTGTACCAAAATCATTAATGGGGGGGGGGGGAGCGAGGGCAGAAAAGAGGAAGGGGTACTCTGATTTTACCTCGTCAGTTTTTTTGGGGAGAGCTAGGAAGGGTCTTTGATTTTATTCGAGTCCGAAATTTACATTTTCTTTCAGGCATTCTTTGAAATCTTTATCCTCATTTTGTGCAAAAGAAAGCTCTTTGTATCAGGATTCTATTATTTAGTGCTCCGGTGGCACACAATAGTAATTGCATTAAGATTTGAACGTTTCTATTGAGGAACACTGTCAAACAAGTTGTACCAATCTAACACTCTTGTATTATTCTGACACGTGTGGATGTTATTGCAGCTTTTTCTTAAGTCAATCAAGTTATTTTTATGTTGCACCTTTCAAATGAATCAAATGCAACTCAAAGTGCTTTACAAATGATTTACATGACAATGGAGAGAAGATTAAAGAGACTAATGCTCACCTTATAGAGTTAAGAAAAATAATGCAACACTGAATAAATAATGATGAAGTCAAAAGAAGGGTTCAAAGGAAACATAAATAACATTTGGGAGGTTCTTGCTTTTTTTACTAAATAAAACGTTCACCAGTGGCCCAAAGTCTAAATAAAACTGACTTGACTTGTTGGAAAACTTACTATTTTCCCTGGTAGTCCAGCAGGTCCAGGTTTGCCCTGTTAATGAGAATGAAACAGTTATATAGCCTGATAAAACATGCATTTTATTTATTGGATGTACACTGCCACACAGGCCCAAATACTTCCAGAGTACTTTACTCAACTTCAATACCAACAAAAATAACATCAAGTAACTGAAGCATTGAGTTTGTGCTCTGATGTGCTGTTTAGCCTTTGCAGTGACTGGGGGAAGAACAAACACGACATAACCGACCCGAATCACCGATGCTGACCAGTCACATGAGAAAAAGCTCCAGTGTGGTTTGTACAGGGGGGCTGGAGGTGCGAGGTGAAACTCTAGATGGTCTCATCGGGTTGGGGAATGTATCAATGGGCCCTCTGTGAGCCTGAGCTTTACTGGAGTCACTAAAATAATCACAACTTTAGAATTCCTGACATGGATGTACAACATTTACAACGTATTTTTTCAAATAACAGAAACGTTTGACAATGACATGAATATAACTGATATAAAAGGGAATTACTTTGTTACCAACGTTTTTCTTTCCCCCTGGCTTCCCTGTAATCCAATTTCCTCTTATAACTTGTGCAAATAAAGTCATTTTTTTACCATAACATCATATCCTACATACCAGGTAAACCCCTTAAACAGTTAGTTCAGTAAGTCTGGCGGCTTCAATGTCAGTGGCCTGTTCTTGTATTGTCAATATTTACTGACAAGATAAAATGATGGAAATCCACACATATCAGACATTTTATGAGTTGATGACCAGATAAAGAAGTCAAGCTTGTCACAGTATGAATATAATCTAAGCTTGATTAAAGGTTTAAGGGAAAAGTCATTGGACAGTTATTCACCTACAGAACTCCAGTTATTAGACACACTTAAACCCTGCCTACCTGACATCCATCATTATCAATGCATATTTGGAGGAGGGGCTTTGGGAGGAGTCAATGTGATAAAAACGAACATCTAGAAACATTCCAGCCACATGTATGCACAAAGAAAACTCTTTCTACCAAAGACAACTGGGTGTGAATTTAAAGTACAACAACAACAAAAAGATGACCAGACCATCACTATAGAGACTGTGGCACAAATTAAAAAGTATTCTAATTCATGGTGGTCTTGATCTGTAATGTAAAACCCCATTTTGCTTAAATGATGAGGAAACTAAATCAGTTAATTACTCACAGAGAGAAAATCTCCATTCAACTGAGATGCTAACATTGTTTTCTTATCTACTTACTGGAGTTGATTATATCTGAAAAGGGCAAAAAAAAGAATTATGAGGCACATTCATTTTAAAGTAGAAAGAAGCTGTTGGAGTCTGGTCAACTCACATCAGTGCCATCCTTTCCCGGTAGCCCTCCGGGTCCTAGGGGCCCAGGAGCTCCTCTGGGGCCCGGCCTCTGAAACACAACATTTAACAACATCAGGCATCTGTCCCTGTATTACGCATCCTCTGTTCCTTCACCACCACCACCACTCCATATCCTACAGGAGGGTTTGTGATGTGACATAAACGGAAATAAAGTAAAGAGTGATGACAAATGTCTGGTATATTTTGGCAGCGACCGTATGATAATGAAAGAAATGTGTAAGATTTTAATTAGGACAAAATTAAAAAGTTCTAAATATATAACTGCAACTGGAACACCATGAAAACAGGCGTGCGTAAAGACGCTTTTAAGCCCCCTTAGGCACACGAGGAAGCCTAAATTAGATCATTAGAAAGCGCAAATCAGTGGTTAATTCATAGTTCATCTAAACAAAATAAACTCAATTCACTGAGGACTTTCCAAACGACCTCCTGCTTATTGGAGCCTGAGCGAACAGAGGTGGCATTGTGCGCTGTGGCGCTGCTCTCCAATCCGTGCATTCCACAGGTTCAGAGGAAAACATAACCCCGACTTCACCAAACAGTGCGAAACGCACAGCCACCTGCACACAAGTAGGCTGCTGTGGGAGAGTAAAAATAGGCCTACAGGAGCGGAGAGACAGAAAACTGATCCACGTTCAATCAATGAGAGAATTAAGAATCAGGAGGGTAAAATATCAGAGACAGCATCAGGTTGTTAAAGGTGGAGAGCAGGCAGGCCGGGGCTACAGCAGATGTAAAAGAGAGCGACGGTCCTCAGCACAGTGGACATGCTCTGATATCAACAGATGGACCCGCAGTGGACACAACTTGTTTGCAACAGTTAAGTTAATTCACATTAAACGCTACCAGCAAAAACAAAAGCTCAGCACCATTGAGATGAGATGCAGGCGGCGGTTGACAAGCCTTACCTGGGCAGAGGATGATGTCAAAAGCTGGCACAGTAAGAGCACCCAAAGCGCAGAGAACACCGCCATGGCTCCTCCGCTCGCCCTCACAAACCCGAGTCTATGCGGAAAAAAGGTCAAATCCCCGGTTCCCGGTCCTCTCTCACGTCCCCCCCAGCGTCCGCAACGGAGCCTTTCCTTTACCTCACGGCGCGCAGCTCCTGAATGGCTTTCTCTTTCGGATCCAGATAAACCCGAGCCTCCAGTCGAAGGGGCTGAACTCAATGTGGCGCACTGTACACAGGGGTGAGGGGGGTGAGGAGGAGTGAGGGAGGGAGGCAGCAGCAAGCAGAGGAGAAACAAATTCGGACAGCGAGAAAGTGGGTTGAGCTAAAAAAAAACAAGGTTTAGAAGTATCCGGGGGTTCCTGCTTTTAACCAATTAGAAAGTGACCTAAAATAGTGTTTTTCCACGTGTGCATAGTTCTGAAAATTTCTTGAATGGTTTTGTCATTGTGCAGAAGTACAATTACTTAAAGGGGTACTTCGGCACATTTAATAGGCTACACACTCTTATAAGGCTTGGCACATTAAAATAAAAAGGATGGTATAAACTGAAGCAACACAGGCCAAGAAATCCTGCCCTGAATCTGTCAAGCTCCAAAAATACTGGACTCTACATTTCCCACAATGCAACTCAGCGGCAAGTCTAGGCCAACCCGGAAGTTAGCATCGTTCCCTTGACAAAAAGCAAAAAACAGTTTTTCCATTGGCTTTTCGATTATTGCATAAAATAAACTGTGGCAAAGACACATTTATGATACTTCAGATGGTTACTTTATACTCTGTTTCTCTCCGTTAATGATGATGTGGTAATTGATTTAGGACTTCTGTAGATGCTTGTGATGCTCAGACACTTGCCATTGAAATATCAGTTAAATGCGGATGTCCATGTTTTCCTGAGCAGATGCACTGGGATGCATTTGGATTAGTCGGGAAGTCTTCTTTGGCTACTTGTTAGCAACCATCTTTTTTTAAAGCTTCAAAATTCACGAGTGTATTCATTGACATATTTAATATCCCAGAACAAAACTTGAACTTTTTCTAAAGTTTCTTGTGTTAACCACAGACCTTATAGAAGGAATCTAACTAAAAAAGCATTAAAAACAACCAAAGACTTTGAGACAAGGGAACCTGAAGTGCATAAATGCTGACTCAAATCTGGGTTTTAGGACTCAATCTTGCTGCACTCTATCAGACCCCATGCAAGGTGCCAATTGCAGATTACTTTCTCCATTAATGGAGCGCTTGGTCAAAAAAATATCAGATAATACAGAAAAATCCCAATTTCCTAAAGCCCAAAGTGATGTCTGATACAGTCCAACTCCCAAAGATTAGTTTACGATCACATAACGATAAAAGAGCAGCAAATCCCAACAATTCAGCTGCTTCATCAAGTGAATGTTTTGTATTTATGTTATTGAACGATTTCTGCACTGTCAAAGTTCTGATTAATTTTCTGTCAATCCACCAATTGTCTGAACACTACCCGAGACAACCATCACACTCTGGGGCACAGATGCAAATATCTTGACCACAAATCAACATAAAGGAATAGCTTACATCATTAAATCATAAGTCTATATGGATTTAAAAAAAGCTTAAATCCATTTCCTCTCTTAAATGACAAACCTGAGCACTACTCTCAACCTAACTTCAAAACACATCCGTCACAAACGGGTCGATCTATAAATGGAGGCTGGCAGGAACAACGCAACCAACGAGCTCAGACTCCAGCAGCATTTCTTGCTGTCCTTACTCACCCTCCACTCCAAACGGATCCAAAGTGCTGAACAAATCGTGTTGCGTCAATATCTCTAAATTAAACTTTTCTCTTCTTCTTCTTCCCTCGGTTGTGAGTCATGTAACTTCACTGAAGGTCTGTTTGCTGGGGTAAAAAAAGAAGATATTTCGGACTATATGCTGCTGGGATTTCAAATAATAGTCTCAGCAACAGAAGCCGACATCTACCGGTGTTATTCTGAGGATTGCTATTTACTCGACTATAACGAGACTCTGGCTGAACACATTCATTTCATAACAACTTCAAAAAATAGTTTAACTTTATTCTGCTTTAACAGCCAGTTGGGAGGGGAAAGTCATATGTAAACAATTCAGCACTTTTATAAAGTAATCACCATTTCATTATGTAAATCTCATAGCTTTAATAATGAATAGTGAAATTGAAGTGCAAATATAAAAAGATGCATCAACGTACGCGCCCTGGCTTTCACATGTTCATGGACTTCACTCATGTCAAATGAACATACAGTGGACTTTAAATCACAGCCAACGCTTTATCAGACTTACATATTGTACAATCAACCAGTCCCATCACATCGCTGGCAAGGCTTTGTTGTTAACGCGTCTGCCTGCCAAGGCTTCATGAGAGCATACGGATTGTGCAACATTATTGAGATATAACTTAAGTGACATTCAGTGGGGTCCAGCAGGAACACAGACTAGTACAGGTGATGTTCTTACACAAACAGCCCAAAGAGAGAAAAAACAAAAAAAACAACTCTTTCAATTCATTATTTTTCAGTGCAAAACAATTATTAAATTGTGAAAGTATTACGGTGTTAATGCTGATCCATCATTTTCTTGATATACATTAATAAATCACGCTTATTAAATATCACAACTACATCAAAAGGAAAGTCTGATATTCAGGTTTTCTGTTTGTCGACAAATTTCATGAAAAGACAAACAATTCATGATACTCAAAAGTATCGTCTGTGTACCTCATATCAGTCACTAAGCAACAATGTCGCACTGGCCAACATGCCCCTTCATCACAATAACATAATAATATAACACGCTGAAGTTCATTTTCAGTCAATCACACATGCTGCTGAAAAAAAAGTCCCCAACAAAACCCACTTCTTACTCCCGTTTAGTAGCATTCGAGAAAAACTAGTCACTTCCTGTGAAAGGATTTAGACTTAAACAACAACTATGTCGTCAATATTTGAGGATTCACGTGTTCAATGAGAATCAATGGGATTGGAGCCGAGAGTCACGGATAGAATAAAGAAGCCAGAAAGCATTGAGAGCTCAGCCAACGCACTGTTGGTTGTGGGGAGACTAGACGGCTGGCACACGCTAGCTACTAATGCTAACATGTTAGCCTCCTGTTGGTTTTGATCGTTTTCATGGGACTTAACCAAAAAAAAAAAAAAAATAAAAAAATTAGAATTTAGAGATCAGAATTCTCCTTTAAGCTTGTCTGATGGCCACGAGGAAACCGACCAACATCCTGTCCCACATTCAGCAAATTAATGATTTCATACTCGTTCAAAGTGAAAATAATTAATATCTAAACAACAAATATAGTAGAAACAAGGCCCAGGAAGTCTTTTTAAGTCATACTCTGTCCCTATAGTACATTTCATTTAAGCTCAAAGTTATGCATCTTCTTCATGAACTCTTCACATTTTGGTCTGAGCTTGAGGGGTTTGATTCCATATCGACGTCCTCCGACTCCTTCCTGTTTGTCTGTTTGTCTTTGTCGGTGCTCGTCGCCGACCCATTTGTTGGCGTCTCATTTGCCTTCGACGTTTCCTCCTCTTCCTTTTTATCTGCCACTTGATTAAAATCAGTCCTTGGGATTTTTTCCTCTCTTCCAGAAGAAAGAGCAGGCGAATGTTTTGAAGTCTTAGGGGGCGTCTGCACAGAGGGGCTCGTCTGCACAGAGGGGCTCGTCTGACCGGCGGCTTTATCAGCGCCAGCCTTCTCCTCCATCGGCCCGCTAGCGGAGTCGTTGCTTTGCAGCTCCTTGTCGTCTTCTCTCTTCTTCTTCGGTGGTTTTTCAGTGTCTATGTCTGCATCCGTTTGCATATTGTCATCTGGTTCCTGGGTGGTGTCCTTGGAGTCGTTGGTAGATGCGTCCTCGCTGTCCGCACAGGGCTCGTTTTTTGCCGTCGCAGAGTCGAGACTGGACGACTGATCCATTTCATCGACATCGTCTGTAGAGTCATTTCCATTCCCCAAACTTTCATTAGACTCTGCGTTTCCATTTCCGACAGTCTCTGTTTCTGGTTTAGTCTCGGGCTCAGACAGTTTGTTTTTGTCTTTACTTGCCGTCTTATCGGTTCCTTTCTGAGCCTTCGAAACATTATCCAGTCCGTCCTCTTTTTGTTGCACAACCAGCTCTCCATCTTTGCCTTTACTCCGTGAATACGCCTCATCTTTTCCATCTCCATTCCCAACCGCGTCAGATTTCTTCTCTGCCTTCCTGAGTTGTCTCTGAATCTTTCTGGGACACCACACAAACTTGTCCTTTGGCTCAAAATGAAAGTAGGCGAAGCGCACGAGCTCCTGACGTTTCTGCTTGTCCAGGACAGCAAACAGGAAGTAGTCGAGCACGCTGCGCTTAACATTGCTCAGGGTCTTCTTGACTAGAGTCTCTTCCAGAAAGAAGTGCACCAGAGGGGCCTGGTAGTGCTCAAAGCCCAGCTCCCCGAGGCTCTTCAGGATGCGAGTGATGCGCAGGTTGTTGTGCATATTCCTGCGAGAGAATTGCAGTTGAAGCTGAGATTACAAACAGACATTTATACATCGACGTTGCATGTATGAGACTTTTTTTAAAATATTCACCGCTCCAGGTTTCCAAATCGCTCCTTCCAGTTATCTGCTCGTTTTATTTCGCCCGTCTCCTTGTTGACCAAACGCATGCCATAGAAGCCCAACATGAGTTCATAGGACTCGACTAGTCTCTTTTTAGCCTCCTCGTTCTTCTTGAAGGCCTGGTGAGCACAAGCAGTAGAGGTAAAAATATGAACAAATCACCAGTAACACGGGTCAAACATTTGAATTTTGGTTAAGTTACGGGTAGAAGAGGAAAATATGGGTTGTGTGTCTTTATGAAAAGAGCCGAATGTTCCATAACAGGTTTCCTAAACATTAAAATAAGGTCGATAAGTGTTTGCTTGATAACCAATCCTGCAGTTTCTAAGAAGTGTACAAATGATGTTCGTAGAAATCTTTTACATAATACAATGCAATATTTCTAATAACTAAATTTCATCAGATACGCAGCTTTCAACCTGTTTAAGTACTTTTTGGAGCATTTGTCTTAGTTGATAATCCTCTGAAGCTTTTCTCACATAATGCATCTCTAGCCACAGCATCTGAAATACACATTCAACTCACTGGATGACATTTGATTTCAGCTTTGCATTGACCAGATTTTGTTGCATAAATGGTCAAATTAATTTGTAGTTTCATGTTGTGCACTGACCTCAATCTCTTTCTTGGTGAGTTCTGAAGCCATGTAATTAACCCCCGGCTCTCGCAGTGGAAACAGCCTGATGACAGAAAATCAATTAACTTCTAATGAAACGATACTCGTTCAGTGAAGATGACTTCAGCGGTCCCGACAAGCGTTCTTCACCCCAACATAAAATATACTCTGTGCTTCATCAAACATCACGTACAACTCTGAAGCCCTGTGACTTTACTAAGTATATCCTTCTAATAAACAGTCAAGGATTCACAAAGCTTTCATGTCGACACGACATCCTTCTGGTACAATTGGGATTTAGTGTCAACTTAATCATAGTTTTTCTTTTCTTAAAATTGTTTAAAAAAGTAATGGCTGAACGAGAAGAGACCTTTTCATTTGGATAAGGGCTTTATCAATGCACGACTGTGTGCTATTCGGTCACTAAAGGTTCTTTGAAAGCTAGTAGGTTAATTAATTGTCTTACTAGCGCACAAAGTTTGCAAACTACTATTTACTGTTTTAACTCCTTGCTTAAAGTTACTACAAGGAACTTTCATTTTGCGTTGATTTTGGCAGCTCCTGTGGACATAAGTGGTAGTGTTTCTGAGCACCAGAGTCCCTTTAAAAAAACCTAATTTCACTGGCAGTGGTTCTGGTTCTCTCTTGCCTCACTTCCCTCCAGATTGCCCAGCAATACGGCCTGGGCCACCAGCAGCATGGTGCCAATGTTGGCTCCCAGCAATCAGCGAGGCAATGCCCTGCTCCTGGCCGGAGGAGGAGGCGCTACTGGCAGCAGCGAAGCCGGATCATCGATGGCGGGCCGGCTGGTGCCAGAGACCTCGTTAAAGTCTGAGCTGAATAGGTTTGTGTTGAAACCTGCAGGATTTCATCTAATTTTGCACAGAAGCCGTCCCGATGGCACCGATGACCAGCAGTAAGAATAACAAATCGAAAGAGCCAATCTTCCCGCTGATGGTCTCGTTTATGTATGTAGGTCATATAGACTCATTGGTTTAAAATTTAGACTGTTTCATGAAGTTCCTCACAGAAACTTTAAGAGTGTGCCGCATGCTTCCGACTACAAGGTCACCAGAATATGACACACACCAAGGCGTAAACAATACATACCACTGAATGTACGAGTGAACTCTCTCCAGTCGTTTGTAGTCATTCTTCCACTCCTTAAGAAATGATTCAATGTAGATATCTGCACCAAGCGATAAAGAAAGCATCGTGTCACTGAACAGACTTAACGAACATTGAAAATGTAAGAATATCTTGATATGTTACCATCAGGAGCGGAGGGGAACTTATTTAGATAAAACTGCAAATTGTTCATTTTGTCTTCTGAGCACTCGTCATCTGTAAGATTCTGACAAAAACACATATATATAATTTGACGTTTCTCAGTGATGCTGGACCAGATGCATTTGGTTACTTTGCTGTGACTTACTGGATATCCTCTCCTGTAGGTCTGCATGTCCTTTGCTGCCCTCATGTTTCTGGGCGGATGATGCCACTGCAAATATAATCGAAAGTGAAATGAACCTGCATCTGTCTCAGCGCTGTATACAATTTGATGATGTGGATAAAAATCATTATTTAGGATTAATGCATCCTAGTTCAAAAGAACTATGACAAGCAGTTTCGTCATTGCTAACGATACCACGGCACGTAATGTAGCAGAAGAGCAGGAATAACGCGATACAGTAACGTTGCAAGTTAACCTATAAAAAGGCCAAGCTAATCCATTTCACACTCCCGCAAAAAATGGGTTTAACACTAAATTTAAAAAGGTCTGTTTTGGCTGTATATTACACAGTATGCATAGTAATCGCTGCAAGCAGCCCAACGTAAATATAACGATATATAGCGACTTATAACCCCTCAAAGTAAGCTAACGTCAGAGGCTAGCTAGGCTAGTTAGCAAGCCTGCAGCACAGAGAGGCAATACAGCTATCGTTAGCTTTACAGCCAGGTGAAAAGGCAGTGAGTTACAAGTCAACATATTCCAACGCCATGACATGATTTTAGGCAAGTTGTGGTTTGGCCGAGTGATAGTAATAAAAATAATAAAAGCACGTACAGTTAAAGTCCAGCCAGATTTGTTTTTGTCTTGACATGACCGACGCGTTTGGCTCTCTCCGGCCGGGTCGTCTCCATCACTCTCCGTGTCCCACGTCGAGTCGTAGTCACACACACAGTCGTCCTCCATAATTATTAAAATAGTAATGTGACTTAGCTAAAGGCTAAATAAACGTGTAACCCGTATTAGCGCTATTTGACGAACATGAATCACATGTTCAGGTTAGCCGAGGACGTTCCCTGACCATCATCCGTCTCTCTGGTCTACCATCGTCAGTCTGCAGTACTGATGCTGCCTTTAAGTACCCCCGCTCCAAGTAGCGATTATGGGACTTCACGTAACTTGGCACAAATAGCGTTTGCGGTTAGTTTAATTGGAAAGGAAGTTCGTCTTTAATTGTCGCTCTTGTCTGTTTAAGAGAAAAAATAAGCCTTCAACAGTAGGTTTGAGTTGCTGCCTCACGTGACCACCATCTAGGTACAGTTTAAGATAAGGTAAAACAGGAAGGTATAGATGATATTAATGCTAATGGCGTTTATCAACATTTAAGGAAACAATTTATTCCTTTCTTTTTGCTTTCACGCCGTATTTTAGAAGCGGGTGTCATTTGTCACTTAATGAAGTTGTTCGTGTGCTTTCTAATACAAAACATTTTGAGTTTCCAACAGAACCGGAAGGCAGCACACTTGCTGTATTAGATGGTTGATGGCGATAAAAACTGCAAACTAGAGCCGTGTAAAGAGAGAGTCGCGTCAACGGAGGTTCAAAATGCTTGATCGTCACTTGAATGAACGTAGACTTGCGGTAGTTCCAGGAAGTACTTAGCGGGCAATTTCAATGCGTAGATGTTGATAGAATCTGTATAAATACTTCTAATAGTTCTCAATAAATAAATTGATTCACAATATTCATATATAGCAAGGATGAAATGTATTTAGTAACATACATTTGTGTGTTTTTTAAAAGTAAAATTAGCTATTTAATTATCTGCATTGTTGACATATTTTAGGCTAAATGTTATTTATAATTTAGATGTAACTTAATATTGTTTCTAGACCAGCAACAGTAATGGTTACAACAGCAAAGTCACGATATAAAGTCATTAATATCTCACTGGAAACGAATCTAAAATGTAAATAAAATAAATGACTTTCCTGAGTTAAGTTTATAAATGATACAAAATCTACTTTTGTCGAGAAAATAGTATTTATTTTCATAATTTAGCAACAAATCCTCTCATTGGAGAAGCGGGATCAAGATAATGTTTGGTAATTTTGCTTGAAAAATTACCTCAACCATTATTAAACCAATCAACCAATTATTAAAATAGCTGCCGGTAAATGTTCTGTGGATTCACCAGTCGATTAATCCACTAATCATATGACTGACGTCATGGTAAATAGATCTGCCAGAGTGGCAGCGTTGGAAAAACACATGCACTGTTAAGTTGCATGTAAAATTCTTTAACTACATAACTCACAAAATGTATTTCTAAATGAATAAATATTGGTTATTTTTGTTGAGGGAGAGCTGTGACAGCCATGCGACACATTTTACTAAATTCTTCTTTGTAGGTGGAAGAAGTATTCAGATGCTTTACTTGAGTATAAGTACGAATATCACACTGTGAAAATCACTACAAGTAAAAGTCCTGCATTCAAAAACTGACATGAGTAAAAGTATTATCAGCAAAATATACTTAAAATATGAAAAGTATTCATCGTGCAGTGAAATGTTCCCTGTCAGAGTTTTACTATTATGTATATTGTTTTTGGATTCATTTTACTGCTGCATTAATGCTTATGTTGCATTTTGCTACTGTAGATGTCTAATGTTGTGCTAATTCTAACTCCTTTAAATAGTCTTGGTTAATCTCAGCTGTGTGACGATGCACTTCCCAGCGCATCCAAGAGGGTTTTTAGATATTGTTTTTAATCTTGAGAAGTAAGAGAATTTTCTCAAACCATAGAGGAACACTTCCTCCTTCAGGCGAACACAAACATTCACATTCAAAACCACCAACTTTGCTGTCAGACAAATGTTGTGGAATAAATAATACAATATATGTGTGGAGTAGAAGTATGAAGTTGCATAAAATACTCAAGTAAAGTACCTTGAATTTGTACTTACTTAGATACATTTCACAACTGCAGATCGACCATCTGACCTTGTGTCATTAACATCTCTTTGTCACAACATCTAAAAACACTGCATCCACTCACACACAATCTCACATGCTCTCTCTCTCTCTCTGATACACACTTACAGTCCAAACACAGTCCAATGTATCTGGTAATCCAGTCTGAGTTCTGTCTAATATCTGGACCAGCAGCACAAAGGATTGAAGGGTGTAAACATGTAATTTGTCCTTGATGTCCATCCTCTCACAGTAATTGGACTGATGCATTTATACAAGGGAGTATTTCACCATTAGAAGATATAAATAGAACTGTTTATTGCCACAGGGTGATTCAATTTTAAATGGTCGCTGGTGTGGGTTTCTATTTTTGGTCTTTTTAGTTACTGTGGAAACCGACGGGCCCTGCAGGCATTCAGAATAAGCTGTTCCTATTTAATGCCTCTGCTTTATAAAATGGATTCCCCGTTTCCTCGTTCTCAGCGAGTTCAACACAGATGGAAAGATTTGTTAATATACAAAGGGATTATAATAATTATGTAAACCCAGTCTGGTTGTGTCTGTCGGAGATTTGACAAGAATTTAGTAACATTAAAAAGGCTTACTACTCTACCTGCCCCCTTGTTATGTTGAGCTTCCTGCTTCCTGTAGATTATCACATTTAAATGACCTGCCATTTCATTTCAGACTGAATTTGTTTTACTTGAATATGCATACATTTAAATAGATGCATTCAATTTAATGCAAAAATTCAGAGCGGGGCGATTGTAACCGTGGTTTGGTTGCAATTATAACACTGACACAATAAAATAAGTCATATTTACCCACGGTAACCCAACATATACTCACAAACACACACACACACACATATATATGTACATATGTATATATGCATATGTATAATTTTATGTGGAGTATCAATGTATATAAATGTTCAAAAATGTTTAAATTGTGGTATAATTTAGTAATCTCTGCGTAGACACTAAATATTTACATATTTAATGGTTCACACAAAGGGATACCGTGGACATTTGAAACAAGTTTTTAATGAAGCATATAATCAGAAACTCACTGATTTTTATTCTTGTATCTGATTAGGATTCAGCACATAATCTTTTTCTCTCCACTGCAAATTCAAATTCTGATATGTGTCCTAAATGATCAAATCCGTCATTATTATCATCATCCAGATTAAAGCCCTTGCAGCTGGATTCCCCACTGTCCATGTCTCTGTGTCTTCAGGTCCTCGTCCTCTTGTCTCTGACGACAGGTTTGTCTCTTCATAAATCAGTTCTCTGTTTCAAGCTGCTTCCTCATCTTGTACTCATGTATTGTGCCTGTAAATGTCCTTGTCAAAGCACAGCTGCTGCTCTCTGCTAATGACCACCTTTCCATTCTAAAAGTTTGGCTTTCACAGAGGAGCTAAATTTCTATGAGCCCTCCTCCAGGACTTTTTCCAGATTTGCACCCCCCCACTCCCCCTGCAGAATTGGCAGATGGGTTTTATTTTGTAGAGAAATGTGCCTTCAAGCAAAAGCTCCTCTTGTCTTCGCATGATGCCATAAGCATCTTTGAAACGTTTTTTTTGTTCAAATTTTTACCATCTGCATATTCTGAGACACCGAGTAGATGTTTTTTGATTTCACAAGATAAAAAGGTGACAAATGCTTTTTGTTGACAGCGTTTAATGTTGCATGAGAGTAAAAAAATATAAAAGGATTCATAGGATTAATACTAATCTGGTAGTTAAAACACATCATAAATCACAAGCAATAAAAGGCACAACACGCACAGTACAGACGACAATAGCGAACATGGTCTCAGTGTGGGCGGTGTTTTATGGCATTTGGTATGAAAGACTTTTTGTGAATGTTTTCGGTTGCTGCGGTGGATCTGTAGCGTTTTCCAGAGGGCAGTTTTATGAATTCTTTTAAAAAGAGGACAAACAGGATCAGATGCAATTTGTCAAGGTTTTTGTTTCACCTGCGTCATATATCCCATTACTTTCATTCTTTCCCAATAATTGTATCTAGATCTTAGCCCCCAGGTGCCCATTAAAAGTTAAAACACGTTCAAGAAGACTTCTGCAAACATTCTCTAAAACGTTCTTGCTCATGTCTCATGAATCCAATTTCCTGATTAGATACAAGTGCTGCATTGCTTTTTTAAAAATGTGTCCTGTGATGGCTGTAAAACTTGCAATCAAAAAAGGTTCCTAAATATTCACACTGTTGCTGTTTCAACAGGCTGTTCACGAATCAAACGAGGTGGGAAAATAAATACAGGCATTTTGGTGACTCATAATTATTACTTTCGTGGATACATTTTAATTATTTTGGAGATGAGATACAATGAGCACTTAGAAACAGCTAAATATATTTTTTTGGTTTGAGCTAAAAAAAAAACCTACCAGCTGTCAATCAGCAACCGTGGGAAAGATAATAATAATGTAACAAATGTAGACTGTAAAAGAGGAAAAGCATTAATATTCATGTGCCAGAATTTAATAATATACATCTGACATTTAAAGAAAATGAGGCATTGCGACCAAGAAAGTGGACACTGGAAGGCATTTCCATAATCCACTTCATTTGTTTCCATTGTTCCTCGTAAATGACACGGTAATATGTGAGCGTGATAATGAAATGTCATTGAGAGAGCAGAGAGAACAAAGAGAGCCCAAACTAAATCGATGAAGCATCTCTAGAGTCTAAATACTTATCCTGAAGCCCAGGCCTGATGGGGATTGATGGGCCTCCTCACTTTGTTCCAGGTCCTTGGGCTTTGAAAAGGATGTGGATACACGCTGTGCAGATTGATGGGTGGCTGTTGGGGGCTTCAGGTTCCTCTCTTATCAGCGGAGATGTAATTGCTTTATGGAGAGCTGGTTTGAATCACGACAGGGATGCAAGCGTGCTGATTTAGCCACATAACACAAAAACAGGGCCTCTGAGAGCAGGTTGCTCTGTTTCTAGAGGAACAAAAGAACACAAAGTGATCCACCTGCAGAACGCTGCTGCTGCTTCTACTGACGCTCCCGTTACGTTTTCATCTGGAACAACTGTGTGCCCTTTCTGTTCTTTCCTTCCACTCTTGACTAGAAAATCCAGCTTGAATGATTGATACTGGATGTTGCGACACAATTCACCGAACGAGGGCCCGGATCATTGTGCTTAACGTATTATCTCCTCACTGACACTTCAAGTCTGTGCTTCTGGTATGAGTAACCGTGGCAACCGGCATCACCAGTAAGTTTTCAGAAGCGATGTCGTTTATTCAACAACTGTACCAGCATGCATCAGTTTGTGCAGACACAACACACACGCACGCACACACACACACTTTATTGTTATTATTATGTTATTATTCTGAGGCTGTAAAAGGATGATAATTCACATGAGATGACATCATTACATTACTTATTAAACAATGTATTGTCTCAACTAAAACTGTCCTTGCTTCATAATCCATTTCACATCAAGGCCTACTCATTATTATCGAATATTGAATTGGTCAAACTCATTTTAGCTTTCATTGTCTTATTTATTTTTTGGGATGTTTTCAGAAGGCAAACACAATTCTTTTTCATCCATTTATGTTTTGTCAGTGGTGCAAATAAACCCTAACTAACAAAGCAATTTAGTTCTCATCATGTTACTAAACCCGAAAACATGTTTTAGGATAGCTCTGTAAAGCTTTGTGCCTGAAACCCTGGTCGTCCGTGTTTCTCAGCCTCTGGCTGTCTCCACTTTTAGATGCGCAGTTTCAAGGCCAGATGTGAGATCCCGCTGGTCGCTGTCCGTGGTGCTGAACCCCCCTCCTCATGTTAGATTGGTATCGACTGAGTCGGGACTTCACTTGTTACACACAGCTGGGATAAGACTGAACATTGCTGCAAACGCGTACGAAGTGTCTTATTCATACATTTCATACCGCTTTTTTTATTATTATTTTGGAGTGGTTTGCGCATGCGAAGAGGCAAGCTGAGGCCACTTGCTGATGACCGAGTTGAGAGCATCGATCGCTCTCAAAGCGCTCAGCAGGATATGCGCGTTTTTACATAAACCTGGTGAAAACAGATTTCCTGCTTTTATTTTCTCCCGCTGCTACGTTTCACGCAACAGGCAGCAACACCAATGTGGAGACCGCGCTGAGGGAACGGTACCACCTGTAACGGTGCGCCTATCTGCTGCCGACTTTCACGTCGACGCCGAGGATGAAGAAGCAAAACGTCCGGACCCTGTCGCTCATCCTCTGCATGTTCTCCTACTTGCTGGTCGGCGCCGCGGTGTTTGACGCGCTGGAGTCCGAGTCGGAGAGCTCCCGCAGACGCATCTTGGAGCAGAAGCGCAACGAGATGAAGAAGAAGTACCGCTTCTCCGAGCACGACTACCGCGAAATCGAACGAGTGGTGCTGCAAGCTGAGCCCCATCGCGCCGGGAGACAATGGAAATTTGCTGGCTCTTTTTACTTTGCCATAACAGTCATCACCACCATTGGTAAGTTGATGTCATGCTTCTATCTTTAGACATGGGGGGTACTGTTTGACTCTGTTGCTATAGTATTTACAGTGGAGCATTTATATTTCCTCTAAGTTAATGCAACATTTAAGGCTTGTTTTGCAGACTAAATCATGAATTAAAGAAATAGATCCACGTTTCAGCATCCAAGCATTGCCACAGTATGCGTTGTGGGTGATGCGCCTTCTCATTTCCATCCCTCTGCATTAAGGTTATGGTCATGCAGCACCAGGCACAGATGCCGGAAAGGTCTTCTGCATGTTCTACGCTGTACTGGGAATTCCTCTCACTTTGGTCATGTTCCAGAGCCTGGGAGAAAGGATGAACACGTTTGTCCGCTATCTCCTACATAAGGTGAAGCAGTGCCTGGGCTGTCGACGCACTGAGGTGTCCATGGAGAACATGGTCCTGGTGGGCTTCCTGTCCTGCATTGGAACCCTGTGTGTTGGGGCCGCAGCCTTCTCCCACTTTGAGCGATGGAGCTTCTTCCATGCTTACTACTACTGCTTCATCACACTCACCACTATCGGCTTCGGGGACTTTGTGGCCCTGCAGAAAAAGGAGGACCTCCAGGAGAAAACGCCCTACGTGGCGTTCAGCTTCATGTACATCCTGGTGGGGCTAACTGTTATCGGGGCCTTCTTGAACTTGGTGGTGCTTCGCTTCCTCACCATGAACACCGAGGATGAGCGGAGGGACGCTCAAGAGAGGGCGTCGCTGAAGAGGGACCGGGGCCTTTTGGATGGGTCTCTGGGTCTCCGTGTTGTAGGGGAACAGAGCAGAGGCAGCCACAGAGAGAGGAACAGGAGCAATGCGGTGCACGGTCGCAGCCACAGCACGCTCTTCCTCCCGATGGAGGAAGGAACCAGCTGCACCAACCTCATCGCTTCCCCAGCGGATCAGGAAAGGCAAGGAAGCCCCTGCAGACACAGGCTGCATTTTCAGATCAAGGCAGGCAGACGCCAGCCAGAGACAAGCCTAAGCTCCCTCTGCTCCTGTGTGTGCTACCGTTTGGGGATTTGTGATAGTCCTCTTATGTCCCACGGTGAGCACCACGGCTGTCATATCAATTCTGTTTTCGACAACTCAGTCTCCTACAGGATCCAGGGCTGCTCGCCGGGCTCCAGGGACAACACTGGACTCTCTTCCCCAGGAAGCACGCTCTCACCGGGGCATAGCTTCCGTGAGTTCCCTCGTTCAAGGAGAAAGTCTGTGTAAAGAGCACTATAGTGAGGTGTTTGCACAGACTGTAAGCAGCATTTTCAATGACACTGTATTTTGTGTTACACCTTGTGCATGTCAGAAGACACTGATTCTGTTCAATGAATAAGTTGTCAGTTGTGGTTGTTAAAGATAATTTTATTTGTTAAGCAAGGATGAGATTTCTTATCCTCTTTTATGACACTATCTATGTTCGTGATTCTGCTGTGTTCCTCGCATGAAAGCGAAAGTGCATGCTAAAGAGAATGTACAGCACAAAATGTGGACGCATGTGCGATGTACAGATGTAAACAGTTGGGCTTTTTAAAAGTCTTTTGGATATAGTGCTTATTAATGACTGTATAACTGTTCAGTGAAGGTATGTGAATGATCCTCGGTGGACTCTGCTCCTGCTTCCAACTAAATCCAACACTTTTCATGCCAGAGCTAGAACATGTCAGCTTGCTTTTATATCAAAAAAGCCTTAAATAACGTTCACCAAGCACATGAGATATGTGGCTTCTTAGCTCAGAAAATTTATTAAATCCTTTTATTACTTATAATGAGGGAGTCAGAATAACTTTTCTGTGCATTGTTCAGCATTAATGCACTCTAACATAAAGAGATTATGATTGTTACATGACTGATTCTAACATAATGGATGTAGCACGTTACAGATACTATGTAGCAGGTTGCAAATAAACTTCCCAAAATCCTGGAAAAATTGTCACTTTCCAGCCAGGGAGGTGTTAATTCCATGTAAGGTTTGTAGTCAGATTCAATCTGAGTCTCTTACAGTATTGTTTTATTAAACCAAAGGAAAGGACCATTCAATGTCTGAGGGTTTTTATTTTAATCAAAGTTTGCTGAATGTCTGAACAACTCACTTGAATGAGGTTAATTTCTTTTGTTTTCATTCGTCGTCCTCTGTTCTATTTGTGTTTTTTATCAACAGGAACAGAGGCACAGAGGAAAAATGGAGAAAGTGATACTACTTTTGGTGATGGTATTATATTGACTAACTGGTTTACAGTTGAAGGTAAACCCAGCAAGCATTGATGTGGTGATTTGAGCTTATAGTACCATACTGCCCTACTAGAGAGCTGCGCTCCATTAACTCAGGGTTACTTTTGGTTCCTAGAGTCTTAAAAAGTAGGATGGGAGCCAGAGCCTTCAGTTATCAAGCTCCTCTTTTGTGGAACCAGCTACCCGTTTCAGTCCGGGGGGCAGACACACTCACCACATTTAAGAGTAGGCTTAAGACTCCCCTCTTTGATAGTGCTTATAGTTAGGGCTGGCTCTGGTTTGCCTTGGACCGGCCTTAGACAAACTGGTATCGGCAAAAACTACAGGGGGACTTCCTTAGGATACACTGAGCACCTCTCTCCTCCTCTTCTTCACCTCTGTCTGTATGAATTGATGTCCCATTAATGCTCATTACTAACTTTACTTCTTCCCCGGAGTATTTGTGCTTTCTCGCCTCACAGGTTCCCATGACCGCAGTTTTATCTGGACACTGGTCCTTCAACCATCCATGGCCCTGCTGACACCTACTATGATCTTCATTATTAACATTATTAACCCTATTACCGATGCCATTAATGCACAGTACTGATTTTGTCTCTTCCCCGGAGTCCTTGTGCTTTCTCTCCTCACAGGTTTCCATGGAGCATGGTTTCATCTGGACCCTGGTCCTTCCTCCTACCATGGCCCTGCTGACTCCAACTGCTAATATCACTTTTATTATTACTCACATTACTATTTCATATTACCGATACCATTAATGCACATTATTGACCTGCTTCTTCACCAGAGTCTCTGTGCTTTCTCGCCTCACAGGTTCCTGTGTATCCGGGTTATACCTGGACCAGGTCTTGCCTCCTGCCATGGTTCTGTCATACATTGAATGTGTTGTAATTCTGTTATCCTGTTCTACACATGACATCTATTGCACTTCTGTCCATCCTGGGAGAGGGATCCCTCCTCTGTTGCTCTCCCTAAGGTCTCTCCCTCTTTTCTCCCCGTTAAAGGGGTTTTTTGGGGGAGTTTTTCCTGTTCTGATGTGAGAGTTCCGGGACAAGAGGATGTCAAATGTGTACATATTGTAAAGACCTCTGAGGCAAATTTGTAATTTCTGATTGTGGGCTATACAAAAATAAATTGAATTGAATTGAATTTGCACGTCAAGAGACTTTGAGAGGTGGAGGTTAAAATGATCAAAATCTGGTTGAAAAGTGAATGTTTTAGACATCTAGCTTACAGATAACTGTTGTTTCCATAGCATCATTTAATACATAGGTAAGACCTGCTTCACACTAAATGATGGTCATTGAGATCCACATTTCAACCAAATCATGAGCTCATTTTAACACAGCAGTAAGTATTTAAGTACATTTACTCAAGTATTGTACTTTTGAGATACTTATACCTTACTTAAGTATATATTTCATGTGTTCTTGAAACGTCTGCTTCCCTTTTTAAACTTCTTCTTCCTTACAATTTTGAGGTAAATATTGTACTTTATACTTGCACGTATCTGACAGCTTACATTGCTTTACGTTGTAGCCCGGTGTGACTCATTCAGACGCGCCAATGGGCGCCATGTGCGTCGGTGTCAGACACCGAGAGGCGTGCAAAAAGCATTTGTGTTTGACACCCTGGGAAGGAGAACAGGCTCCAAGGGACGGGTTGTCAGTGTTGACAACTTTCTCACTAGATTGAGTGACTTTTGGAGCTGGTGCTGCTAGTTACTTTCATTGGAAAAGAGTTGGCAACACTGGACTGTTTTTTATGGTTGGATGATTTTAAAAGTCTTTCTTACTCTTGCTGTTTTTTCAAAATTACAAACCCTAGCTAACCCTATAGCTTTAAGCTCGTTGTGTTGTTTATAACACTTATGTACCTTTCCTTAAGTGACATATCCAATGCAGGACGTTTACTCATAAGGGAGTATTTTTATATTGCATGCTGTGACTCAATGAGTCCTGGGTTCCAAGAACCTTTGTTGTTTTACCTCTTCTAATACTCCCAAGTAGTCCTGTCTGTTGGAGCTATGAAGTTCATACTAGAATGGCCATAAACAACATCACACCTGTCACAAGATGGAATCACATCATGTGTCTTAACGTCTGCACATTGCCTCCAATCACTATTTTTAAAATCAGTTTTTGGTTTGAAACGAGGAACAGAAATCACGAAGGCTTTACATAAGCGTCCCCAAGCATACATTTCACGCCATCTGTTGATCTGCTGGAATAGTAAGCTGCTTTACATATAAATGTGAAACTGATTGGGCAATAGAATCTGAAATGGTGATTGGTTATGAAACGCCATCTGCTCTGGTTTGCATGCATAGAAATGTTTCCCCTGTTCCTTACATTGTCACATCACAGGCTGTAATTCTGAACCGTCGTGTGCAACAAGTGTTCAAAGTGTTTGTCCACTTTCAAATATACAGGATTTTCATCATTCTGTATGATTTCATGACAGAGACAAAGGAAGAGAATTATGATACTATAACTTTGACGAGGGGGCCCTCTACAGGTGGTAACTCTCTTAGGAGAAGTTAGAGGAAAGGAAAGTCACAAAGATCCATGTAAAACATTTAGCCACTAGAGGGCAGTATATAACCCCACAGCAGCAGCAAGCTGGCTGATGTTCATCCCTGTGTTCTTCTGTAAAAGTCTGCTTTGTTTTCATTCTGACACAGTGAACAGCATTATAGCAACCATGCTCTTCTATTATGTTTATGGAAATTGTGTTTTTTCCTGTAAACCCCTTTTCGGCAGATTGAGTTGTTGGAATGAAGGGTCCCTAAAAGTGTAAACCTGGGACCTCGTGGTGTCAGGGGCCTGTTGATCTCTAGTCCAGGTCAACACCAAACTAGTTCACACATGTTTACTGTATGAACTCTCATAACTAAGGAGGTGATCACTCCATGCATGCTCGTGTTCAGCAGCAGAGGAGCAGAGAGGGCATACACTGAGAGTGATCACATGCCCAGAATGTGATCAACATGAGCCCGATCAACATCTTTGGTATTGATCCTAGCGAATCCACTATCGATACTAGAAACAAAGCTTGGTATCGATACTTTAGGTATTAGCCCTAGTAGGAAACTAAATGTAACTTTTTCTCTGACATACATTACCTGAGTATGAAACGTCATCTTATTGGTGTTCAAGGACTCCGATCCTCTTGACTATCATGTATCGCTGTGTGAAATAGAGAGTTAATGGAAAATACAGATGTTTTGGATGATTCCTCTGGGTGCACTGCTGTACTGTATGCTTACATTATACACATATCCTTTTCTCATTGGCCTTGTTGCCAGAATCTCATTAAATAATCAATATCTGTCAAATCAACATTTGTAGCTATCATTTCTAATACAAAATTATGCTACATTGTTCGTACTAAATACATCGATTCAAATATTCATTTTCCGGGAACCAGTTATCAAGCGAACTGCCTGAGTGGTACAAAGAAATTATTGGCAGAAAACCAGGACACAATTAGCTTACATTGATGGATCACAGCAGAGATGGCCAAACTTGTATAAGATGGATACGGCTTATGGGATATAAGATATAAGATATAGGCATAAACAGCGAATTACACAGCATGGTGTCCTATGGATGGCCAGTTCACTTGTTAGTCTCACTTGGACGGATGAGGTTCGGGTTAAAAAGGATGATATTATCATTGCAGCATTTTTCCATTGTATCCAGAGAGGTAGAGTGGAATCTATGCAGGTAGACGGATGAAACAGAGAGGTGATCTTTCTTTCCCGATACATTAGCGTAACATAGACCCGTGAAAATCCCCCTTGGGGACAGAAGAACCCCTTCATCTTATGCAGCCATTTCATTATCTGCCCAAACAATTTGAGGTTTTGTGAGGGATTTTGTTGTGCCCAGGGACATGGATCAAAGTAAAGTGCTATATCTCCTGCTAAAATGAATGATCTTGAAAGAGATCATCAAATAGAGACTCATCAAAATGGGAGCTGGTGCGAGTATTCTGTGGAGAGATAATTATACTCTTCTGAGAGCTACTGAAAATTAATTTCGGTATATAAAAATGTAGTCTGCTGGGAAGGAGCATAGAGCCTCCTGTTAGTCACCTTACATCCCTTGGTGTTACTTGTTTTTCCTGTAAAGGTGAATAAATAGTATTTCACATGCAAAGGGTGTCACTTTTCTGTCTGTGATTGTGTTCATTGTTTCCCACGTGTATATACCCATATATATATAATATGTCTCGGGATGACAAAAGACATCTCGTGTGGCAAAGATAATGGGTCAGTTTCAAAGCGTCTGTTCCATTTAGCAACTGATGGCTGTAAGAAAGCATGCATCAGAAGCTTTAAGACTAAATCAACAGACTCCTGTCTGGTTTCTTTATCGTACTGAGAAATCTGAAATATCTACTGAAAGATATTTTGTAAAAAAGGTTTATTATCTATTTATCCATAAACACAGCTTTGGGATGAAGCCCTGAACTTAATTGAAAAAATTAAAGTCCCTTTAAGGGAATGTTAACCCTTAAAAAAAACATTAGCTATGCAGATCATCCAATAAAATACACCCTAGAGGGCACTTTACCATATTTCACCCACCTTTGAAGCATTTTTGTGAACATGGGGGCTATTTCTACAAGTGATTAATCGTGTGATAACTTGAAAGTTGCCTTCTAGAGTGCAAGTAGCTTGATAAATGTGTCCCATTCTGCCATTTCCTGACTTTGCTCTGCATCCATGACGAGAGAGAGAGAGAGAGAGAGAGAGAGAGAGAGAGAGAGAGAGAGAGAGAGAGAGAGAGAGAGAGAGAATGTGACTCAGCTAAGAACCTTTTAACTCCTATAAATTGCTCTTTATATGTAGTTCCTAGATGTTTGAGTACAGGCAACAGGCCGCAGACAAAATGTTCTTCTTTGACAACAAGTCACAGAACAACACGTGAGTCAGAGTAACTAAAAGCAAAAAGTGAGTTGATGGTTGAAGGACGCATAAGTCATGCAGCATTTGTAGTCCCCACTGGGAGGCAGTGACACACTAAATGGCTGCACAATGCGCCTCCTATGTTTGCCCAGCTGTAGCTCTTTGGACGTCACCCCCCCCCCCCCCCCCAACTCCCTCCCCATCCTCTTCTGATCTGAGTATGAGATAGAGGTACACGATGATGAATAACAATTAGTATCTCTCTGAACAGATACTAAAGAAGAGGCCAATATCAATGTGAGATTTATATATGGAAAATCTTTCATTGTTCATTTCAGTATAAAAAATGTTGACTGAGCATGCTCTGCTCAAACAGCACAATAATGAAACAGTTACTTCAAACTGATATGTGAGCAAATAAATTGGACACTGGCACACACACACACACACACACACACACACACACACACACACACACACACACACACACGCACACACAAGAGGACAAAGTAATCACATCCATTCTGTTGAATTCTCTCCAGGAAAGTCATTAATGGTTTTAAATGAGGACGAGCTGCCACCGATACAACTGATCTGTGTGTGAAATGGAATTAGGTGGCTGAGGATGACAAGTGGAATCTTTTATAGCCAATACTCATTGCTCATTGTGGCAGTGTAAATGATGCTTTTTTGTCTTCTGGTCGGTGGCTAACAAATGACACTGACAGCACACATTTTCTTCTTCCCATTGACATATAATCAATTTAACTGATATAATCATCCATACAATCACTGGCACATAATCTTCTCAACATAAATTGGTATCTAACAGAGGAGTGAGTGCCCCCAGGTGAGGAAAGAAACAAAGTAGTGTAATTACTCAAGTACTGCAATGCCTTACTTGAGTATTTTCCATTTTAAACACAGGCCACTTTACAGCCTACCTCTACTTCATTACCTCTACATTTCAGAGGTGTATTTTGTCGCCATTTGGTTTTTTTGGAACCAAAAGTGAGGGTGGTGCTAAGTGCAACTGAATGATAAAGACAACATTTTCAGGCAACCAAAAAGGTTCAAGGAACTTTAATGAACTGAGAACATAGTTTGAAGTTGATTACTGGCCAATCACAGCACAGTAGGGCGGGACGAGGCGGAACATTCTTTGCGTCATCAACAGGTGCGCGCTGGCTGACATGCTGAACGGTTCCAGGTTCCAGGTGGAACTGTGGTGACTTCTGTTTGTTTGTTTTTAAGTTCACTGAGGCCTCTCTGCTGTTTCTGACAATAACCCCTGATGTGACTGCAGAACCTCATTCAGCTCAAACACGTTTGACAACTTTGAGGAGAGCAGTGGCACCAGAGCAGCATCCAGAGAGGCCGGAGAGGACTACAGGAATGGGTATGTTGTGCTTTGAGAAGTCAAACCTGGAGCTGATGGAGAACTTCGCCGTGCACCAGAGCAGGATGACATTAAGACAGGTGAGTAACGTTACAAATCAGTGTGTGCACTACACTTTGTGCTGCAACTCGGCACCTCTTCTTTGTTTGTTTGTATTATTTATACATGTCTTGTCTGCTTTGGTGATGTTTTTATTATGTTGTTGATTCAATAATATTGCTTGTTGTTGCACCCGCCATGGTGTCCATATTTTTATTTACTATCGGCAGTTTTTGGCTTAATTGTGAGTTGTATCTCATCTCTGGTGTCTTCCCGTGAGGCTTCACTGAGGAAGGCGGTTGTAACTATAATTGATAATCAGTTGTGTGCACAGGCTGCAAAGTGCTGTCTATAAAAAAGGAATATATAGTTTGTTTGGACATTGGGGCTCAGTGGTGTGACGTCGCTGACGTGTTAATTGCAACATGTTTGTAGTCTAAATGTGTTTTAATTTATTAGATTTATCATATAACATCATCATCATACATTTTTCCCTCTCTTCCCTCCACCCCTCTTTTACCTTCTTAAAAAAAAAAAAAAAAAATGTAAAGCAGTGATATTGTGAATGACCGACATTTTACTTTTATCTAAGTACATCTTTTCACGATTACTTTTACATGTAGGCATACTTGACTAAAATGTAATTAAAATAACAGTACTTGTGCTCTTGTTAAATAATGTAGCACTCTATCCATCCCTGGTCATTGCTACGTTTAGCCTTATAGAGGATCATAATACTTCTTCCACTGTGAATATCTGCTGGTCATCTGATCAGTTGAATCATCCCTGTAGGCACACATGCGTGTCCTTCTCCAACACACACACACACACACACACAGACACACACACACACACACACGCATATCAACAGGACTTCTAACAATCGATCAGAGCGGCTGCCGCTCCCCTTTTCAGTGCCTCATGTTGGTCTCGGAGCAATTAGCCTGCCTGCATCCCAGTAAGTACACAGCAGTTTGTGGCTAATCCTCCTCCCTTTTCACCCCCTATCTTTCCCTTTTATTGATTCTTTTTTAAAATCTTCCAGTGGACATATTTCTTTTTCCTCCGAGTTTGACTGTCTGACACGCATAACTGGAGGTGTGACAGGTTTTACAGCTCTTACACTAATACCCTTTATTTGCCTGTAAAGGGCTGTCGTTGGGAAGCCGTTAATGGATGTGGGCAACTGAGGCTTTCAAGTCTGTGTGTGCGAGTGTGTTGGTATGTATGTGGTGTGTACATGCGGTTTGCGTAGGTATGTGCACAAAGATATTTCTTTTACAGCGCTGTCATCGCCCCAGAGAAAGGAGCCATATAGACGGTATAATTGTATGCATGACATGTCTGTGACAGTGTGAGCTTCTTTATAGAGTATCAACACAACAATGCAATCCAACACAGCAGTCATATCGATACCAAATGTAAAAGTTCATAATGTTCACTTTATATTCACAAGGTGTCAGAGAGCTGCTGATTCAACTTGAGCTTAAGGTTACTGGTGTTGTACTCGGGTGGCAACGTCCGCTTCAGAAAAGTGAAGTCCGAGGGCTGAAGTGCCTCAAACCTCTGATTGCACAAACAAGTCTGATTGTATAGAAGTCTATGAGAAAATGACCATATTTCTCACTTGATTTATTACCTCAGTAAACATTGTGAAGATGAGTTTATGGTCTCAATCGCTAGTTTCATGTCTTCTTTAATACAGCATGATGTTCACTTAGTAAATTATAGTCCATTTAGAGCAAATAGACAATGAAGCCGGGCTGCTGCCACGGCGTTGTCCGGTTTGTGTTTTTAAACCATTTCACAGTGTGATTTCAGTTCATGGAAGTTAAGTGTAACCGTCTTTCTTATTCGCCGTTGTACTTGTAATTAGTTTCACCATATTGTGTCTTTTGTGGTTGCAAAAAGCCAAGACGTCTACGGCCAAAATGCAGAACTCGAGGCTTCAAAACAGCAGTCCAAAAACCAATGGGCGACGCCCACTTGATGTTGTTCCTCCTCATATGAAACGGGTGAACGAAATGCCCACAAATAACATTTACAGAGGGATTAATGACTGTCGTCCGTCGGGAGCAAAAGAGGAAGTTGGGTGACATTATCATTGAGCCACCTGGCAATAGAGGAGATCAGGGTGGCTGGATGGGTCAGCCGAAACAATTATCCATTTCGTTGATTAGTGAATCGACTGGAAATTTATCTGCAGATAGTTTAATAATCGGTTAAGCTAATCATTTATGTTCATTTTCAAGCAATAATGCCAAACATTTTAGGGTTCCAGCTTCTTAAAGGGCCAGTATTTAGAGGGGATCTATAGATGAATATGATATTATAAAGTATGTTTTCTTCAGGATTTGCTGATTTTCTCTGTTTTTTATCATTGTAAATTGAATATCTTTGGGTTTTGACATTTAAAGATAACATTACTTTGCCCTCTTGGACATTGTACCATTTTTCTTGTAACGATGAATCTATTCACTGAAAAATAAAATGGTTAATTTTGAGAACCATTTTAATGTTGAGTTTCGTGAGTGCAAGTCATAATACTACACCGTACCGCATGACGAGGTATTCAGTTTGTGCTCGTGTGCTGTAAAGCTGCAGAGAGATTTGCTCAGTGAAAACCTCGAGCCTGTGGATAAACGGCTAACTCTTTAAAATATTGAAATAAGGCTCAGCTGGACTCTTTAGTCACAATATAACTGAATTAATTGGAAATAACTGGACATGGACTGCATTTAGTTATAAAACTTAGCCCAAAGTAATCAATGCATCTTGTTTTTTCTTTTTTGAACTCGCAGCCAAAAGACTAATGACACAGTCGCCGTACAGCAGTCGGTCGAGTAAACACGACCGAGTCTCCCTGCTGGCTGCTGCATGCGGTGACCTGGGAATGAAGGAGCTCAGTCGTGCTGACTCGGTGAATCTGAACACCACAGAGGCTGGCTTGTCACAGTGCCAACCATTCGATTTGTTTAGAGACACAATATGGCCATCTTGGCTGTGTGCTGGAAAAGTCGCTAGGGGAGCCGGTATACTTGCCAGCCAACTTTCTCTTGTCGCTCGTTCTCTCTTATTTTCCACTGCGAGGCCACACTCTGCAGGGAGTGTTTGAAAAAGGAAATGTGCTTTCATGGAAGATTCAAAGCCGTGATCAAACATGCAATGTTCTCTGAAATAATTCAACATTTTGACACTTTCATTGTCTCCTGCTTGATTTATGGCTTTCAGCCTCACAATATAGTCATGTTGCTTCCCCCCCCCCACAGTTCTCTAAAATATGATTGTATTTAATACACATTTAACTCTTTGATGCAAAACATCTTAATGAGTAAGCGTCGAACAAATAAACCTGTTTGAGTTATTTCTGCGATGACAAATATAAGCCATTATCATTTTTACATAATGACTGCATTAATCGCGCTGATGACAGGGTTATCATGAGCCTGATCTGTCATCCTTCTCTTCACCGCAACAATAGCAGCTAATAGCAACTGTCAGAAGAATACAACGCTCATATTAACGTGGAAGTGATAATTTAGCTCCATCCGATCTTCCCCTTTCTGAGAGCTTTCCACTGCACAGCAACAGAGATAAAAGATGGAAACATTTAGCCGCTCACGATTAGTCAGCGTTGATTAATAAAGGAACTTGTCACCTTGTAGGCCTACAACAGTTTGACTCGTATGCGACCTTTTCACGCAGCAAGCTTTCCTCGTTACATACACAGTGGCACGTTGTATTTCATTTTGTCCAGATAATTCATCCAATGACATGCAGCTTAGGTTAATTGATGACTCTAAATGGACCGGAGATGTGAGCGTGAATGGTTGTCTGTCTATATAGACGTCAGCCCTGTGATAGTCTGGCGACCTGTCCAGGGCGTACCCTGCCTTCGGACAATGCCAGCTGGGATCGACTCCAGTCCCCCCGCGACCCTGAACAGAATAAGTGGTTAAAGATGATGGATGGATGGATAGATAATTCATCTTCTTGTTAGTATTTGAATGTGTGCTGCTCCCTCTCACCTTTAGTGTTAAAGGATTAGTGCACCTAATTCATAAAACACATACAGCCAGTTTCCCATAGCAGCCATGCCTCACTGTCGACGGCTTTTATTGGGACTGTTTTCAAGTTAAATCTGTCCACAGAGATGTCTCCCCAAGGAAAGAAGTTTGGGCACCCCTGATGTTTTTCCAAAAAACAATATAACCTTTTGAAGAAAATTTGTGAATTTTTTATTTTTTTTTTCTTTCTACAAAAAAAAAAAAAAACACTGCCAGCCAGAGTGTATTGAATGGCAAAAATGAGAAAATACAAAATGTTGCTCAAATACAAATCTCAGACAACCAATGATGTTCTGTTGAAACTGAATGAAAATTGATTTTGTGATCAACAGCCCTGTTTTTGTGTAAAAACACTAGAAGAGGGCTGAACGTTGTAGAACATGTGCATGGATGTTACCCAATTAACTACGAGGGCACAATGGTTGTTCAGTTCGGAAGTGTTTAGTTTTGTTCTGATGAAACTAAAAGCAAGTGCTGTGGTTTTCCACTTGGGAGGCTGTGACATTGGGGGAATTTGGGGGGGGGGGGGGGGGTGAAGAAGGAAATCTGTACTGAAAATGGAAGAAGGAAACATAAAATCCAAATCTTTGAAAAGAATCGGAAGAGTAATCTTTCTATTTACCAGGAGTGTGTTCTTCTAGAATAATTGCCGGGGAGCAAGAAGTGAAAAGGTGTGTCAAGTGTGACCTAATTAGCTGCGGCAGAGACTTTAACGCTGCAGACTCTCTCTCAAGTGAATCGCAATCGACGGGAATGCAGAACTGAACTACCTGTATGAATCAGTGGAGAAAACATGCAGCTTGTGCGTTTATTCTTTAGTTTTAAAATTATGTGCTGGTAAAATGGCATTAACAGAGATCATAATGATGTTATAGATCTGTGAGATAAATGGCAAGTCGGGGTAATGGGGTACAGTTGATCTATACAATAGGAAGCCGCCTTCATCGTTAGTTACACTGCTTTTCCCCCCCCTCTCTATTTCCCTCCATGCAGCTCATCATAATCTGTTTTAATTTATTTGTCTGTACTCATCTCTTGTTCATCTTTTAATAGTATCATTAAAATGTCATACTTGTTGTCTTGGCACTGAGGTTGAAACTTTTCCCCTGCAACAGACTCACTATTGAACATTCACTGGTAATTGAACAGTAATGAACTGTTCTGTGACCTGTGGTGTGTGAGTAATTGATTCTGAAAGTGGTGTTTGTAGGCACGATGTGTGTCTACAGGGCGAGCAGGCACTGTGTAAAAGGCAGCTGTTGTCACGGCTCCGGAGACTGTCGCTGCAGCTCTGGCCTATAGATGGTGATGCTGCACTTCCTGTTGTTGAGCGGACGCACCATGAGCTGTCTGTGCTCGGGCTCTGGGTGATCAAACCTCCCAAAAATATAGAAACAACTGTGATCACAAGCTGCAGGCGTCGACCTGCTGTGGATCAAGGTTTGTTTTGGGATTATTACGTTGGCTTGGTATCTTTATTTAGTTGTTGGACGTCATCTTCAGGCTGAGTCTTAATCTGTTGCTATTGATCTCATACAATGTTTCCACCTATTTCCTGGTGTTATGGCAGAATTAAACTTTTTGGTAATATTTTGACCTACTGATTGGTCAACCGGAACTGCAATCTTCCAATCATAGCTTAAAAACTGTAACTAGGCACGACAGGCCTTTGGACTTTTCAACATGTTGAAGCTCAGTGGGCTGTAGTATGTCTTTGGAGGGTGTGGTCTTGCCAGGGTAACTAGAAATGGTATGTAGTAAGCTAAAGTTAAACCAGTAGCTAACTGCATTATGTAGTTCCAGTTTACAAAAAACCCTCCACTGCGTAAGAACCAAGGTACTGGTATGTCAGAGTTTAGTGACCGTAGAGAAACTCTCTCCTGCCCTTCATTTGGTTTGAGGAAGTTTCGACTCTTCAGTCAAACCTGGGTTGGATAACGTTACGTCTGCCAAACACCACGGTTATTAAGAATGTAATCTTACAACCGTGTTGCTTGTCCAAGAATGATATTCGACATTAAGCTTTCCAACCTCCCAAGGGTTCGAATGAATGACATTTCAATTATCTTCTATTGATGATAATATTAGACGGAATACAAGGAATCCATCCCACTGCTCCTTTATTTCCATGTCTTCTACGGATCATCGGTTGGTGAGGATTGCTGCTGTCTGCCTCTTCCAGCCACGTATAGTAGTAGCATTGCCTCTTTCTCTTTGTGTCTACACTTTTGGTTTCTAATTTTTCGTCGTAAACTGCATACGTGCTCGGCCAGCACGGAAAGCTTCACAGGCATAGCAACAGTAACTAAGGGTGTTGGGGCTCAGCGACCGGTCAATGGCTACCTCCGCACACTCACCACGGCCGTTGTCCTTTTCGCAAACTTAATTTTCCCGTCTGTCTTCCTCTCTAAATGTGCAGTGCAGAGTAGCTGCTGCATTAACCTCCCATTCACCTCCCAGGCTCATCTCTTTCATTGGCCCTTCACTGTAATGGCCGTAGTGAGGTTTTGCCTTGAGCACAGATGGTGAACAACATGAAGCTATGGGGACCATCCAGGCTTATGGCCAACTGCTGCTCTTTGTGTGGGCAGGTAAACTGTTAGGAGAGTGATGTGGAATGACAACAGGCCACACGAACACAAAAATCTCTTCATGGTCGGATCATTGAATAACGGTGTTTGTTTTCGAATTGCCTCTTGCTGAAAATTGTTTTAGAAAGTAAAAAACAAAACAAACAAAGGCCTAATTGGCATGAGAGCTTGTGATTCCAGCTGTAGCTGTCCAGTATTTATTCTGCAATCTGTGTTGTGTTCAGGTACGTGAAAAGGGGCTGAGATGGATTTGATTGCTCGTGCTTTTAGAAGACATGAAATTCATCACACATTCTGCCGAGGTTATCGTGACCGTTGGTTTCCTTTTCATTCTATTCTCTCTGTGGGAACACTGGGGCATATTGCAGTGCATCTGGACCCTGTTTGGATTGCTCCATGATTGAAACTCCACCAAGTGTCAATGAAACCCTGAAAACCTACTCTTCACTGTCCCAGCTGAGATGAGGAAGTTGAAATGGTCAGCGACGGATCAGTGGTGAAAATGAAGGGCAGGTGCCCTCCAAAGAGGTTTTATACATGCGTATGTTGTGATATAAGAATCGGAAGTGAAGTGAAAGTTGTTTGCGGTGAAAATCTCTTGAGCTGTGTGTAAACAGTACAGAGCAGCCAACTTCCCCAGCACTTAATGAATGCTTGACTGAGTGGAGCAATTACAGGGGATGGCTCCATTAAGCCATTTACATTTGCTCAAAGTTAGATTGCCTTTAATTTGCTCTATTTGGAAAGCTTGAGAAAAATAAAGGCATGTTTATTATTGAAATAAGCCAGCTGCATGCAGATGTACAGCAACTGAAAATCTCTGGTGGCAACGCGTTGGCTGTACTGTACGTCCCTCGGTGAATAACAGACTGTCAATGGTGACTGACTCGAATAGTTGACGTGGCAGCAGTTAAACCCCATTAAAAGTTTTAATCCCTCAAATATAATGCTTTATTTATAATGTTAGGAACCAGTAAAGCGCTCTTATGGATCTCGCTGTTTTCTTTGGGGATACTTTCTTGCTCAAAAAATAGCCGCAAGGAAAACTGTTGATGGGAGGTTTTTGGATGATCCTCGGTAATCAGGATGTTGCTTTTTAAAAGACGAGTTTGTGAAATTGAAGTGTTTCTTTATTTTTTTTTTTATGCTTTGAGCCGCAAAAATGAAGTTCTGTTCACCTCCATCATATTGAGGGCATAGCAGAAGTTTCAGCAGCAAACATCTGAAACCCTCAGTGCATTAAAGGAAAACTCTCTGCATGGCTCGACAGTGAGAAAATGTGTTTTTTGTGATTTGGGTAAAGTAGGGGTTGAAACACATGCATACATTATGCGAATATGCACTGCACGGATACAAACAATTATACAGTATCTGCATTTTTGCAGCACTGTGGCCCAGTCAGATTTGAAATTCATGTCCCATTGATTTCTATGCAGAACAGAGGGAGACACATTTGCTTCCGGACATGAACTCCTTTACTTCGACCTTCGATCAACAACAGGACGGGTTTCAGCTGATCGGCCGTGACTGCAGACCGGTCGAGTAGTCTCACATTACTCTTGTTTCTTGTGACGGTTTAAAATGTTCACACGTATGCATCATGGAAGTTTTACGTTGGCACAGACAAACATGTCGTCAGTGTGAAAGATCGTGAGTGTGAGTTGGGAAGCTCGCAATTTGTGCACAAAGCAAGTCCAATAATAACCTTAAGGAATCCTCATAATTCAGTGATTATTTTTTTTTTTCGTCTGATTTACTCAAACTTTGTCATGGCAACGGAAGTTAGATGTGCAAAAGCTTGTCAGAACATATAGCATAATGTGGTGAGTGGATCTGATTTAATTACTCCGTGTAGGAAGTGTGATGTGCTGTACCTCAATGCTTCTGAGGCAAGCGGCAGATTGGTGAAGGTATTATGATGGAAGTAAAGAAATGCTGACAATACACCGGAGCGACTTATAGTCGTACCCAGCTGGCCCTTGGGATGTGCCTGTTTCACACACAGAAACCTCCAGCGTTGCTGTTTATGCGACTGTGCATAACCCCGCTTACATGATCCCATCAGCAGCCACCACAAAGTGCTGTCACGTTAGAAAGTCTGAAAATTGACTTGTATATGATTTTTAGGGAGGATCAAAAATATTTGCAAGGGCAGCCTATTCACAACTCTCAGCTAGGTGTAATAAGATTTTCCTTGAAGTTCCATTCTCTATAGTTCTACTTCCGTCACATGTTTAAAACGGCTCCAAAATGCTGTCCAATCATATAAAATCTCCGTTTTTGATTTATGCAGCAAACACAAAAGGCGGTGTCCAGGCAGAGATGGGCGAATTTATTCAGTGCTTCCTGGAACATGATGTTCAGTGCTGATATGGGCTTGTGGACTCTATTTTGCTCAGCAGAGGTGATTAAAAGCACTTTTCATGAGAATTACTGCTTATGCCTCTCAGCCTAATGCTCAGCCAAGAAAATGATCTACCTGAGTTTTTTTTCCCCTCTATCCCTCTTTCCTTGACTCATGCACTTAGGTTTGTTTCTCTCCTGCTTTTCGGTAAGCTCTTAGGTACTCCCTTGTTAAATTCTCCCAAAATGTACCGTCTATTCTTTTCCTTCCTCGCCATTAGGGAGAGACGCATCAGACTGCACAGACTTTAAACCGTTGCCAGTGGAAGGAGGGGATAGAAGCAGACGGAGGAGGGTGCATTAAAGACTTTAGAAGTGCTTGGGATAAATAATCATATTTCTATGCACCCACGATGCTGGAAAAGCACCATCTGGGACAGGCCATGGATTTGCATTACAATATAAATGGGAAGTTGCTGAAGCTGAAAGGGTGATGTGAAGTCATTCAGCCAGCCCCCTCACTCTCTGACAGGTCGCATCTCCCTCCCCACACCAGGCAGCAGCAGGCAGAGGCGCAAGGCACTTTGTTGGCGCGCGGTACGCCGGCGTACTTTTGTCGCTCGACCTAACCGCTTCCACCCCACCCCCTCAACCTCGTCTTTTTTTTAACACACAAGCTCGTCTTTTCTTTTTTTTTTTTTTCAAATGCCACATCTCCACACACATGGAGCAGCCCGATAGCGCATGCACCAGTGGCTTCTTTTTCACATGTGATCTTCAGTGAAACCTCAGAGCTCTGCTCATGTACAAGTAGGTGCACAGGAGTCGAGCAAAGAGGAGGTGGTGTGAGAGGTGGTGCTGGTGGCATATTGGTACATAATGAAACTGCTATATCCTTTTTTTTTTTTTTTTTTTTCTTCTCTTTTTTCTTTATCCTTTATTTATCCAGGAAGTTCCCATTGAGATACAAGCAGCACTTTAAATGTGCCCACTCAGCTCAAACACATTATGGACCTTGTTTGTTTATTAAAAAAGATAATTTGACTCTTCATCTAACTGCAACATTGCCTCCAAAATACACATGCAAATGCATTTTCACAAATTAGATTTTTGAAAGCTAAAGGGCACAGGTGATGTATGCTCGTTTTGTTTTATTTTGTACCTTTTTTTTAAATTTTTTAAAGCTCTATTAATTTCCATTTTTTTAAAAATCTTTACATAACTGAACCCCACAGGTTGAAGCTCCTGAATCTGTCGGTGTACAAGCAGATTTAGAATACTTTGTAAAAGTTGGCACCACTTCGCATGACAGAGCAATGTTGGCAGCAGAGAGCTGTGGATATGCCTCGTGTTCAAATGACTGATTCTGCTGTAGTCTGACTCCGAGGACACACTGAGCCTGCTGAAATGGTCTCTAAGTGGTATACTGTGTTTGCCGGTGCCCAAAAGAGCCCTAACCAAGTGATTACGTTTATAGGATGAGCTTTTTGATTTTGACACACGACGATTGTTCACTTTTTTCCCCATAGTGGGTTGTTTCTTTTGTTTGTCTGATCCAATAGACAAGCACTATGATTTAGACCCGAGCCCTTCTCATGAAACTTTAAACAGCGCGCTTGCTGTAGCACACGTTTCGACAACATACAGGACCCGTCTATTTCTCTCTTGTTCATATAGGCACATCGCTCATCAGCTTCCACAATATAAATATGCATGGCAAAACTACATGACATGACGGGAAGATCACAACGTCGATGACGTCCTCTCACTCGAAACAAGTCACGAAGTGTTCTGACTAAATAAACCTCAGTTTGTGAAGAATAGAGTAACTCAAAACTGAAGAGAATGAATGTCTTTGCAAAAATATTTCATTCTTTAGATCTTTTTTTTTTTTTTGGCTTGTTAGCCTCTTGTTGTTTTTAGCAAGAAGGCGAGAGCTCACTTGTAAATTGCACCACCAAAAGTGTTGCAAGTCAATAAATAGACAAACATGAACTTGAGCAGATTCTTGTGAGTCAGTGATGAGTTTGGATTCCAGTCACTGATTATTTTCTCTCAAGAATGGAAGAAAAACTTTGTTATAACATTGTTGTATGTATTGATAGTAACAATGATTATAGTAATAGTAATAATAAAACGAAACCTCAGACAAAACAAATTGATTATTTATTTTCACTGCTCAACTAGAAATGAGTACAAGGGTTAGTTGCACAAATAACTGCTTTAAGACCAGATTCCATATTCTGAGGAACTTCTGAATATTGCCGGACAGCTTGTATCTAAAGTCTTTCAACATGGAAAATGCTCACCGAGTCCCTGAACCAGGTCTCAAACTGGGGGGGCTGAGTCATATTTCCACATCGTCTCCCAGCTTCAATGGAACTGAACAGTGGCGTAGTGGGCTCAGGTACAGAGGTGACGACGGGGACTTTTTCCAATCTATCTGCTTTGTCCGTCTGCTGTTGTGCAGACCTTTCAGTCGACTGTTCCATTGTTTTCTGCTTTGAATCCCACGAAGTTCTTCCATCTAAAAAAAAAAATTGAGAAAATGACAGGATAATAGCAGCCTTTGTTGAATGTGGCTTTGAAATATCAGACATTAATGGATGGCATTTTAGAAGTGCAGTAGCTGTTAAGTTTGAATATAATGTGATAAACCTTGCATAGAAAGATAATACTCATTAAAACACACCCGCTCTACACTGAAGGGGTAATGCATGCATTCAACGTTCCACCAAAAAGGAAAAACAAAATTGCAAGAATAAACAAAGGCGGCAGAGAATCCAAAATATAAAAGCACAATTATTGTTTCTGCTTTCAGAACATAATAAGAATAGATTCGCCTTGCTTTGTCCTTTCTTTCTGCTCTGGCTAATTTTCCATAATGTCTGCACTGATTGTAGAATTGCTGACAACTCGGGCCGTTTTGTTTTTTTACCCTCCATCTATCACAGGTACACAGTTTTTGTTGTTGTTGTTGTAGCAGCAGTGTGTTTTAAACATTAAGCAGGAGATTAAAACGCTTCACATTCATTTTGGAATTATTTGTGTCTGATCACAAGGATGAAACGAGCAAAAATCACACATGCAGCGGCAGTGAAACAAGCTTGTGTGTGTGTGTGTGTGTGTGTGTGTGTGTGTGTGTGTGTGTGTGTGTGTGTGTGTGTGTGTGTGTGTGTGTGTGTGTGTGT
>NW_022280035.1:3211398-3213070 GCF_004355925.1 Anarrhichthys ocellatus | reverse complement strand
TGTGTGTGTGTGTGTGTGTGTGTGTGTGTGTGTGTGTGTGTGTGTGTTGGTGAGCAAACAATTCCTGAGCAATCATCTACAAAAACTGCTGGAAACGGAACACATTTAGAGAATAATTCATGATTTAAAATAATACAAAACCTGCTTCCTGATAAATAAACGTGCTATATTGTATTTGCATTGACCTCTCGGACGACTACTGACCATTATTGGATAATGTCGATACATTACACAGATTTATTATCGGAGAAGATGTAATGTTCCCAGTATCCTAAAGTTCCCACTCTGTTCTTTTTTTCTTTCCCAAAGTTTTCATGTTAATCTGGCCCACTGGTCTTTACTGAGCTTGGGATTTTGTGTCAGCTCAGCTGATGCTATTCTCAGAGCTGTATTAATTGTTAGCTCGCTCTTTGATTTGCCTCATTTAAAAGGTCTTTGGTTAATTTAATGGATCGCAGAGTTAGCTTTTCAAAGTACTGCTGGGTATAAAAAATTACAGACGGTAATCATACATCATTAATCTAAAAATACTTCTTAGCAGGAGTTGCTTTTCTTTAACTTGGTTCTGCCCGAGGGTGACTTCTGCATGCAGTCTAAGCCGACTGGAGGTCAAACAAAGTAAATGTGTTAAAATAAATGTGAGTCTTTTACATTTCCTAAATCCTCCTAGACTGACTTTGCTCATCCGCTGCTCATTGTCCTGATTACTCCTCAGCTCCTCCCAATTGACCCTAGGTTAAGCCCCGCCCCTGCTGCTAGTCCACCTAGCTGTGAGTTACCATAGAGCCCACACTGTCACTAACTAACAATATCATCTAACTTTTGGAAAAACAAAAAAGCAGAAGCAGACAGAAGGGTCTTCAATATGTGTTTGTATACATCTGAAACCATTGAATGAGAGTCTATGGAGCAGAGCCGGATGGTTGTCGGACCCTGGTCGTGATGATTGGCGGTCTGCGTTTCAGGGGGCGGGACTTAGCGAAGGGTTGGCTGCTCCATTTTATTTTGGCCTTTAAAAGTCTGCAGAATGGGAAGAACAGGAAGATCTCCTCTTATTCCAACCTGAGAGAGATCAAGCTTTATTCCAAGATGGTTACTCCCATTGCTAATATATTTAAACCATTTAAACAGACTCAATTAGCTAGTTTTGTTGTGCTACACAGTTCCAACAATCCAGGTCTCAGCAAAAAAGTATATTTATAAAATGTTGAACTATCCCTATAGAAGTGAAAATTTGTCAGACTCTTCTCCTTTAATACATATGAATCGTATGCGTCTGGTAGTTCTGAAGTCTGTCTCAGACTACAGCTGACGTGACATCTATCTGAACACTTTTTTAAATCTAATATTCCTATTAATCCTGTAAAGTGCTGTGTCCAAACTGGCCAAAATAACTTTTGAAATTTTTTTCTAAAAAAAACACTATTTGAATATCTCGTCCACTAGTGGTGCATTCAGTGTCCTTGAGGCAGACGGCCTGTGGTGCTTTTCTTCTTTTGTTTTTCCACAATTGAACATCAAATCTCGCACTCTATCTGTTTTTCTTTTGGTACTTGAATATATACACAAATTTAGAATATTCGCTGACAGCCCTAGCACCTGGATTTCCTGCTTCTACTCACCTACTGAATAAGCTCAGTCTTTCACCTGGTTTCTGTTCCCTTCAGTCTTT
>NW_022280035.1:3155260-3211388 GCF_004355925.1 Anarrhichthys ocellatus | reverse complement strand
GTTTCTGTTCCCTTCAGTCTTTCACCTGGTTTCTGTTCCCTTCAGTCCTTCCCTGCAGCCAGCCAGCCCCCATCAACTTGTCACTCTCCTCCTCCTTCCTTGTTGATCTAAAGTTTACAGCCCATCAACTCCTTTTAAGTGCATAGCCTTTAAAATGCCTTTATACTAAAATACCTTCCATAAGCATGTCACCTGCCATCTTGTTTCAATTCTAGAAAACTCTTAATTACTATTGAAAGTAAAATATTCTTCCTGATCTGCTGCAGCCTACGCTTTTGACCTTTTGGGTTTGAAACTATTTACAGCAGCAACAGCCTCCTGCAAAAGTTCAATTAAGTTGTGAGCATTATTGCGGTGAATCTTTAGTTTCCGCTCATTTGTCTCAGACAGTAAATAAACATTACACTAGTCAAACCTTGTCCCCCTTGGTGTTCATTAAAACAGTATACATGAGACAAATTCATAATACTCAGCCGCAGAGCAAGATAACAGTAGTGGTATTAATACGTCAACAACTCATAACTGACTTCATAAACCGGCAGTTCCAGGGAGAGTTTATTACTTCCTCGCTGTTTATTTGCTGCTGGCCCAGCGAGGAAGTTACTCACCACTTCTGTGTTTAAACTTCCCAGTATCAATCATTTTACACAAACGGACCAGTTGCTTTCATGTTCCAACACAAAGGCAGAGTTTTCATTAATTAAATAATTGCGCCGCTTTTGAAGTTCGGTTCGTTGTGGCAATGCAGGCCGGCGAGTATTTTGGAGTTTAGGAGGAAGGTAGCTGTGGAATGAATAAAAAAAAAAAAAAAACAAGTGCCCAAAGGTTTGCTGTCTAGAAGTAAAGTGGAATTGTGTGTGTGCCTGTGCGTGTGTGTGCGCGCGCGTGCGGACCGACTGCACTCGTAGCGGGCTCACACTCATAAATCAATGTCGTGTTTTATTTAGAGACATGGCCAGCTCTCTGCCAGTGAGCCCCCTCTATCTCTTCTAGTCCCCGGGTAAAGACGGCACACATGAACAACACCAGCCATGGCTTTTGTTATCAGCCGAATCATCAGAGGTTCCGACAATCCCCCCCCTCGTTCATTCTCTTACTATTCTGCCTTCCGAATGCAGCATTGCGCTCTATTACCTTCAGCTGTGACATTTACGCACTCTTTTATGATGAATTCATAAAATCACGACAATGATGGCACACTGAGTGCGCTTTATAGAAACTCATTATAGAGTATCTATCTCTGCCTGTTTGTCTCTGTCTCTCACACACACACACACACATTTTCTGTCTTTCCCCTGAACATAAAAACAACAGAGGCAGCACACTGATGTGAAAAGTTTGGCTGTGAGCTCTCTGTGGAGTGTTCTGATAAGGCTATCAACGCTTGGCTGGCTGATACACTTGGTGAGGCTGCAGTCGTCTTTTTCTTCTTCTCTGAAAATCCCTTTTCAGATCATTCAGACTGTCTCTTCGCCACATTAAGCTGAATGTTGTTTGTTAGAGGAGAAAATAGCCTGCGATGATACAGACTTTCAAAGTTATATTCAAGATGTTTAATTTTTTTTAAGTGAGAAATGACCACCTCTCAGAAACTGTAGTCATAAGGTGCTATCACATTCTTTTTTTGTATGTACTTCCGCTTATCTCCGGCGGCATTATTCTTGCTTTGATAGGGACTATGCCATTGTTTGACGCGTCTTTTCTCTGGGGGAATGTAATTTAGCAAGAATGTCATGCATTTACAGAACGTGTCCCGCTGAACATTTCAGAAGACGCCATTCATTCGACAGGAAATTTGAAAATCCTCACAAGTCCGCCCGCACAGCATCTAATTCACACAAAAAAAACACAACATTCAAGACGGCAATGTGAGAAATATTCCTCTCTCTCGCTTAGTTTGCACTTTGCAATGCCGGCCTTCATGCAACAGCATAATGATTTCTCTAGCTTCTTACGTCATCATCACCTCAGCGACCATTCCCCTGATTCCTCACAATCACCACCACCCCTCCAGGTTTGACTGTACCAACTATATTACCATGCTCTCTGGTTTGATAAGAAAACTCATGCGTCCAATATGACCCGAAGGCTGAGTTTCCATTACCGACCTACCCGTAACTCAAAACTGCATGCTTTGCTGAGGCACTTCTGAGCAGCGCTCTCACTTTTGTTGGAGCAGAGGCAGATAAGACCCTGTAGCTCCAGGTGAGCTCCCCAACAGCTAGATGTACATCATCAGAGGGGGGGCAGTACTTCAGTTAAAAATAGCTGTGCAGAAGCGTATTGCACAAACATGTTGCATACTTCACTCACGTAGCTCCAGATTGGGTTTATGGTCTCTTTGCACAACGCCGTCTCCTTGAAATTATAATGATATGATATTAATTTGTTTAACCGTCTATGCTTTGAGGGGAAATGTAATTGCTGTTTAGATTATGTTCACTGTCAAGTTGTTTTTCTAGTGTATGGAATGCATTTCTGTACAAAACAGGAGTTGTAGGGAGAAGGTTGGGGTAAATGATGAGCATGCAAAGCTGGGGACTTTGGATGTGAACCCAGGTCAATCTTGCGCATCAAATCACTTGTCTTTTTCCAACAGACAATGATCTCTCCTTAACCTCAACAGAGCGTGCTTGAACATAAACTACAATCATGAATGAGGAATCTACAGCGACGCTCAGAGCTGTCTGAGGCTAGACGCGGTGTTGCTTTGAGCTAAAAGCTAATGTCGGCATGCTAACGTGCTCACAATGACGATGTTAACCTGCTAATGTTCAGCAGGTATGCTAACATTTTCTGAATAGAAATAAACACAATACAGCTGAGGCTGATGGAGATGATAGTTCTGCAGGTGTTCGGTCATAAAAGTATTAGACGTATTACAATTTATGAAAAGTGAAGGGATCACCAGAGGTAATATAGTTATTTCAAAAGGAAACATGAATGTGTGTATGGAAAGCCATCCAATAGTTCTTAGAGTTGGTTCGCTTTCTTTTTATTTTACATTTTATTTTACGAATTTCCACTCGGGATCAATAAAGTATTTCTGCCTTCAGGTTTAGCCAGTCCAGTCCGATGTAGAAGCCTACACCGGTTTGATTTTCGGCAAGCCGGCTGAACCGGCAGTTGTCATTGAGACCATTAAGGTGAACAAGCTATTCTCATTTTAGCTGTTAAGTCAAGTGAGACACCTAATGCTAAAATTGTATATGCTGCTCCGGTGTTTGGCTTGATATCAAACTGGTTTGGAATTTTTACACCGTTGAGACGTTTCACTTAAAACCCCAAAAGTCAACCTCTCTGTGGCGCGATAATGAAAATGACAGCATAACCAAAGCCATTAAGGTTCATCTTCTGGACACCATGAATGTACAAAATTTCATGGCAATCCAACCAGGGCTGTTGAGATATTTTAACCAAAGAGGTGGACGGGCCAGGAGGCCGACTGACATTGCAATCCTTAAAGCCAAGCCGCATGTATGACTACAAGTTTGTATCATGCTTTAGCTGCTATAGGAGCAGACTTTCTTTTGCCTTTTTTTATTTATTCAGGGGGAGGTTTTCCTCAGACTTATGCTCTCTTTTTCAGGAACAACCTGATCTCATTCACACAGTTACACATTCACATCTGGAAGATGTCCAGTACAACCACAGTCTGATCTGCTGGCCACTGAATCCCCAGGTTGTGTTACCAAATTTTTTAGGATTAATAAAGCCCAGATTCTGTTGTAACCCCAGCTGGTCAAGCAGTTTGTTCCACTGTTGGAGTGCAGCTACACAGGAAATTCAGTCCCGAGCGGTGTGGATCTACAGTCTTGGGCTTGGAGCAGCAGGATGTTGTTTGACCTCGGGGTGTGCATGGGGAGTTTGTGGGGTTTGGAAGTTTCTTGAGGGAAGGTTGTTTTTTCCTTCTGCGTATGCGCTGTAAAGTCAGGACATCGCGTTTGAAGTTGTTTGAATTCTGTCCTGGAGGAGACAGAAAACCAGCACAGGTGTTGTTTTACATGTTCTCGTCAGCACTGGTCTGGATGTACTGGAGCTTCTGGAGACTTATGCAAGACACAACCTTTATGCATGAAGGTGATTTAAAAAAAGACCTGGGCACAGCTCTGAAATGCCCTTCAGATGGTTGAAGGATGCTTTCAAGAATTGCAATATGTTGCTATCAAAATGGCTTGTGGTTGATAAATTATGAAAACAAAGTAATGGTTCCATCATTTTCCCTCAGCAGGTTGTTCATGACGCAGCTCATGTCCATTGGAACCTCCTCATAAAGGTTTCTGAAAGTGTTTCACAGCTTGGTAGAAAGTATTTTTGATTCTGTTGGACAAAGCTTCCAGGGCAAATGTTGGCTTCTTCAGATGAGGGCTGCAGACCGAGTTTGAAAGGATTGGATGGCCTTAAGGAGAGGTTTGAGGGGCAGAGTGAAAGAGCTGCAGATGTGATAAGCTGAATGTTAAGTCTTTTGTCTTCATACAAAGTTCAAGACTTTGATATTGAAGCCCGAGGTTTGCTCCCTGAGAGCCACATGTGGTTTGGTTTAGGCAACAAAAGCACTTTGGTTCAGGCTACTTTGTTAAATGTTTAACTTCTTTCCTTAACCTTCAAGTGCTTTTAAGTGCCTCAACATAATCATCATTCAACAGCTTGATCAAGACTGTCCTCCAAAAAAGAGTATCTTAACAAAAAAGAAAGGGCCAAGGTACTCTAATGGCAAAAAGTTCAAAATCCTTTAATCCGATGGATATTTGATGGTAAAACTCTGAAAACATAGACCATGCTGGTACATGTTAATTAAGATAGTGCTGGGTTACAATCTGCACATTGCGAATACATTCAAGCCTCCTAGGGGTTGGAGTCATTAGTGTTTCCCACAGGATTCTATGAGGCTAAAGTGGGTGGACCTTGAACCCTCTGAGGGGGTCCGGGGGTAATTGTATACATTTTAAAGTTAAATGCATTACAATTAAAAGTTGGTTAACGGATCAAAGTCCTGACCAAAACTGATGTTGCAGCGTGAGGGATCTCTTCAAATTTGGCACAAATTTCCACCTGGACCCAAGGTTGAACTGATTAGAATGTCACTGTGACTTCACAAAACACATATTTGGCAATTCATATGATTTGTTACACAATTCTAGACAATGTCTCATAGGATAAAATGATGAAGTGATGATATTTTGGACAGACATGGATGTAAACTGTAACATGATTGGTTGATGGAGGCATACAACCGTGGTGGTAAATCTGTTTGCTATGATTTGTACTTATAATGTTAGTTTTCAAATTGGGTTGAGTTGAGTTGTTGGATGGAATATATTTGAAGTATTGTAAACACTCTTTTATATGCTATCTTATATATAGGCACACGACACGCATGGGACAAGTATAAACACACAGGCTCCCACACACACACACACGCATCCAGCCAAAAAGACAAAGCCCATAAATAGTAGCACTTGCATGAAAGAGATAGCAGGAAAAAGTATTTCTGAAAGTGGTTTCTGGGTCTACCCGTGTGGGTGTGATGGGATGGCATGGCAGGTGCTAAATCTGAATAAAGTAGACCTACATAAACAACACAGGGATAGCAGCCGCAGCGCAGGAGCCAGAACAGAATTAAGTGGGATTAGAGACACTTTAAGGAAAGTCAGGAAATGATTTCTAATCCCTCTCTGCCACATATCATTTTGATTAAAAGAAAAAAAAAAAACGCAACTCGCGTTACATGTCATTCAGACAAGGACACGTTGATTTATGTACATTTTTCTTATGCAAGCCAAATTTTTCCCTTGTCTCTTATACATTCAGAATAATGGATATACGGTGGTGCATAAAATAATTGACAGGGTCTGGCATGGATCTCAGTGAATTCACTACAGCCTTGCTACGGCTGGGTGAAATGGAGCCAGGGTAGTGAAAAGAGGGCAATTTTCTGCCTGTGGTGTGTGGAACAGAAAGTTCTGCTGTGGTTCCAGTTTTGTCATTTTCCAGTGACACCAGAGGTAAGAGCAAAGTGTCAGATGGAAATGACACCAGAGCTGCGCTCACTGGGAAATGCGTCTCTGGCCTGTAATGGAGGAAGATTGAGCAGATACGAAGGGTGGGGGGATTGGGAAATGAATGGCTTGTGAGCAGTTACATTTCTCTGCCCAGTCTTCATCATCAGGCATCATTGACTTTTTCTGTTTCTTGGTCTGTCTGTTTTTTTCCCTTCTGTTTGAGCCTTTCTCTCGTTCCGTGTTCATTTACTGGCATTTATTTTACTTTTTGCCTGTCTTCCTACAAGATAAAAAAGACTTAAGGTAATAAAGGATTTACACAATATGAAGTAGACATGAATATCCCACAGTAAGTGTGTTTAAAGAGTCTCAACAGGCAGGGAGGCTCCTGGATGGGAAAAGACGGAAAGGAAAGAAATAATCGTGTGTGTGTGGGTGTGTGTGTGCGCGCGCGCTTCTCTCTAGTTTTCTTTAGGCTCCAGTCCAACAGTGACAGCAACTGTATTTCATCTTTGAACATTTATTTTTAAGCTTTTGCCATCGAATAGAAGTTTTAGTTTCCTCATGTGATCATCAATTAAAGTATCCATAATCTTGGCATTCAGGTAAATCTTCAGGTCTTACTCAACATATGATTGAATATAAATATAATACATGACAATCCATTACATGCCTGTTTATAATCTCAATAAGTAAATGAGCGAGGCCTATTGAAGCTTAGTCCACTTAGTCATTATTTGTTTTCTAAGAAACACATTTCTATGTTTCTCTAATTGTGGAAACTAGCATGAGTCATTAAATTGATTTCCCTTTTCTAAGTTTAATAAAGTGCTTTTTCTAGCTCACATCACATGCTGGTTCTGGTAAACAGGAAACCCGTTGCCAATATAAAATGTTTTAAAATAGTTCCATGTTCTGTCTTCTGGTTTTCATTTTGTTACAAAACAGTTAACAGTTAAGTGTTCTTTCTGTAGACAAACATTTTTATAAACACACTTTAATTAATAATGTGTACACAGTGAGTCACTTTTCACATTTCTTCCGACAGAGGTATTGCACTTAGACCAATGCAGAACACCAAACTCAATACTATTTATCACAATATTCTCCAAATAAGGCTTAACTAACTATTGAATAATGATTCACACAAAAATCAGAAATGAACATGCAGAAGAGCACACTTCTCCACTGACTTCAAAGGCACATTTCTGCAATGTGTATTTTAAAATGTAAAGTGTCAGTGGAGCTGAAAGCGTATCAGGACGTTTATTTTTATCTGCTACATTTCTTGAAGTCGTAGGATTACCAATTTCTACTTGCAAGCTGCTTCTGAGAGATCAAAAGTAGGAATTGATAGCTTTTCTCAATATTTTTCCTTAAACGCAGTACATTCAAAGGATTGCACATTTTCACACACCCGTCATTGACCAATAATGTATAGGATCTCCCCTAAAATTAGAATCCATATTGAATTCACACTCTTCCCTGGTGCTTCTTAAACTATCACTGCTGGATGGGGTCGACATCAAAAAGATATCTTTCACTGATTCTGCATTCATTCAGTAATTGTTCATCGTTGTATTCAGTCATCATTTATTTGTCTGTTTAGTGGTTTAGTTGTGTAGTTCAATAAACAGTTTATGTGCAAAGAAGGTGATCTTGTGATTTGTGTACATAATATCACAGCAAGCATGGGCGTGGTCAAAGTCACTGACACCACCCATTGGTTTGTGGACTTCAGTTTTAGATCGAGTTTGGCATTTTGGCCATCGCCATCTTGGTTTTGTGCAACACCGCATTGCGCCCGCATTCCAGTTACCCCCCCGCAGGTAACACTGTTATCTCCGTCGGCAGAGCCTTTTCTTTGATATGGAAAGAGCTGATAAATTAAGACCTCAAAAATGGCAAAAAGATGAGCAAATAAACTCTAAACTTGTCGCCAGTAAACAGCAGCCCTCTCTTCTGTAGAGCATCTGGGATGTTAGTGCATTTCAGGTCAAAGTGTTTACAATCTCCATCGTGAAATAAAATTCGTACATCTGTCCACAACACTGGACTATGTTGATAGAAAAAACTGCTTGAGCTGAGATGTCAACTCAGTTATGTAGTTAAGTTGTGCAAACAGCCCATTACTTTATTGCTCAGTTGACCATTCAGTCCAAAGCCCTGGTGATGCTTTCACTGATGGGGTGACACAAATCCCACTTTCAGCAGACAATGCTGTTCAGTGTTGACTCTGACTCTGTGTACTCTATTTGTCTACTGTGTAATTGTTTATGCGTGTGGAATAGGCTGGATGCGATGCTGCTGCGAGACAAATTAATTGCGTTCTCTCTCTCTCGATATACTATAAAAGTTCCTTCTCGTTCTCATTCCTCCACAGCATGACTCTTTGACACTTCTCCTACGTTTGCTCACCAACTCATTGTCTTGCTTTAACAACAGTAAATAGACCAGTTGCTATAGAGACGATAAATCTGCCACGCAGCGGATGATTTATATTTGCAGAGCAATTTTGTGCTCCAATGACCCAAAGTCTGAAAATAATTATATAAATAAATACGAATATATAAATACGTTGGCAATTAGACCATGAATGAACCTACAAGTTTTAAAAGTGCTACTGTGTTCATGTCTGAACAACAGTAATGCACCTTGAAATGAAGCTTACAGCTGCCATCTTACCTCTTGTGATCAGTTTCTATAGAGCTCTCTGTAGTCAGCATGACAACCTTTGTGATGTGAAAACCATAAATTCTTCTTTTCTCTCTCTCTCGCTCTCTCTCTCTCTCTCTCTGTCAATTGGTTCTCGATACCCGACAGAAAAACATTATTCTCAATAGAATGGGGCTCTTGTGCATTTTTCTCACCACTTTGCTCTCCAGCTCCATTCACCGGGAGCATCTCCGAGCTGTCCTTGCATCAAGAGGACGCTTTCTGTGAACTGCAGTCAACAGCGTCCTTCTGCAGCAGGAAACACAATGTTGTTTGTGAGGAAGCTGAAGATAAAGAACTAAACTGAAAACTATTAGCATTAGTTGTGATAGGAAACCAAAAAAAACCACATGCACATGTAGTTGACACTGAAATACTTTTCGCTAGTGATATTATGGGTCAGAGGTGTGCGTGTTTGTTTGCATCTCAGTTGCAAAAGCTTTGTTTATATATTTGTAAAGTGTGTTGTTGTGCTGTAATTGTGGAGTTGTGGGCGGAGGGCCAGTAGTCCTCTGCATGTTGTTACCGCTGTGTATTGCCTTGTATTCACAAAGCTGCGGCTACTTTCAAAAGATCCAATCAAACCTTAAGAGGCTTTTCAGAGGCCAGAGATGCTCTTAACCGCCTTCTCACTATGACGAGCCAGATTAGCCAGAAAAAAGTGAATATAAATTGTTTATTGGGACAAATAGATATTTGACTGTATGAGGGGAACATGTACTCTATGGAGTATACTGAACAGAGTCCATATTACAGACAACAGACGCATGAAACTGAGCAACACTTTCTCATCCCAGTGCGTCAAACTATAACGCTCCACTACGGTCGCAGCAAACGCGTGGTTAACGTTGGGATTTCAAACACAACCACTTAGTTAGGTTTAGGAAAAACACACACTCGTCACACATTTTCTCTGAGCATCTGATAATGGAAGGGTTTACATTGCAGTTATTTGAAGCCGAGCGGTGAGACAAAGCGCTGGTATTTGACGCCCTGGGAATGAGAATGGGCTGTACTGAGAATAATAATACTAGAGCACAAGATAACGGATGCCATTGAGAGTATAGAAAAAAGAAGAGTGAGGTCGTGGTGGGACACATCAACACAACCAGAAACGGCAGAGAGTGGCCGGTAGAAATGAACAAAAATAACTTTAATAAAAAAAAGTTTGTTGCACAAAATTGTTCATCATTAGACTGACTGTTTGATCCCAGTGCAATTTAGGGTTATAAAAGATCTTGAATTAGCTGACAAAGAAATTCAACTTCCAACAACTTTTAGCTGCAGGCACCTGGAGTGTTTTCAGGGGAATATACATATTTTATCATTCCCCAAAAGCAATAAATCATATCGAGTAATTGGCCCCAAGAGGACAGGGTTCCAAGTTTTGGATGTTAGAATGTCGGTCCCTCAGTTCAAACCACTTTGGTCGGGTGGGGGTGTTGGGAGCAGAACTGCTGCTGGTAGCCATTAGCAGCTTTAGGACTCCCGGTCCTTAAATCGGTACAAAGTGAACTACCCAGGGAGTCTGGCATTTTTTTGTGTCCAGATTCCCAAATTGTTGTAGTGCATTAGTGAAAGTCAGCCCCCAGAATGCATAGTAAAAATCTTGAGCATCTTTGCTCATTATCCTCACTGACTGTGAATGTTATGACCATATCTGGACCGTAGACATTTTTTACATTGTTTGCCAATATGTATGGTTTTATCGACCAGCCCTAGTTTCTGTAAATAACGGGAACGTTCTGCATCAGAGTGTAATGGGATTCCTCTGAGATTGTCAGCACTTTTTTCTTCAAACGCTATCCAGCAGCCTTCAACAATCTTGAATCATTTCCTATTTTTGCATTTAGAAGGAGATAAGTGTGTAGTGCTCTAAACAATCGAAAACGACTTTTACAGTAGCCTTTCTATCAGAGAGACGGTCACTCAAGCTCTCTTTGTTGTTCAGGCACTTTCATTGTGCAATGAGAAATCTAACCATAATAAGAACCCATTAACCTCTTAAATTGGCCAATCTAAGCTTCCTCAAGCCTGAAATTGTCGTGATTAAAAGCAAAAACTCAATCATGGCAATGCATAATTAATTTTCCTTGCATGTTAATTCTATTATGGACAGACGAGAATGATTTTAATCAATTCTTTCAGAAAATCTGGATTTAAGAAGAGTGACTTCGGACCATCTCAGGCGGTGAGCTTTCAAGTAGTTCATTTTCATTGAATTATATCGTTCATTGTACACAAGCTATCTGAGCCTTAGGTAATGCCTGCCATCATGGAAATCCAGGTTAAGAGCCCTCTTACACTGTCACCCACAGCACGAAGAGGTCCATTGATACCATTTTTAGGTTCTGTATGTAGCCAACTACCCATCTCAACCACTTTGCCCTGCCTCACCATTTCCACACTTTCTTCTGTCTGCCTTTTCCTGCCTCCTGGCTTTATTGACGAAATATTTTATCTCATGCTTTTTATTTCAATGTCAAACTCTTTGTCCTCGGGTTCCGCTATGGAAATCATTAAGAGTGCTTTGGCAGAAAGCATTTTCATTGCATCCAGAGATGTGTTCACTTTTGAAAGAAAAAACCTTTTTTTTTGAACCATCATGTTTACATGCATCCATATACATCATAGACTGTACGTAAGAAGTGGACGTAGTCACCGTGACTAATGTTTTAAGCCTAGAGTTCCACATTTTGACCGTCGCCATCTTGTTTTCTTGCAACCGCAAGTGATGAGAGTAGGTGGAGCTACGCTGTATAAAACATTTTTTGGTGAGAAAAAAGTTGAACTTTTATGAACTGAAAACACACTGTAAATGATTTAAAGTTGTAAGACAAAACACGGACAACTCCCAGACAAGACAAAGCTGCGGTAGCGACCTGTCAATCAAGGTAGCCACGACCTAAAGCATACCCATGCTTTATGGTCTATTTCACTACTAAATGAACATCATGCAGTATTGAAGAAAACTTGAAACTAGTGATTGAGACCATAAACTCATGTTTACAATGTTTACTGAGGTAATAAATTAATTGAGAAGTAGTCGTTTTCTCATTGACCTCTATAGAATCAAACTTATTTTTGTAAGCAGAGTGGGCCCCCTGCTGGCCATTGGAAATAATGCACGTTTTTGGCACTTCTGCTTTGGCTTCACTTTTTGGACCCAGAGGTTGCCCACTGGTATACACCAGAGGTTTTGTTAAGTCGGACACTGTCGGCCTCCCCTCATGCAGAAGCGAGACTACTGCATCTGTCTTTCTCACGCCACGCAGAGGCCTTGCCTCACGTCTCTCCGTCTTTGACTCACAGTCTGAAAAACCTCTGGTATACACGAACATTCACATTTCTGACATTTCAAACAGTTGGAAAATAATGAGTTGTTCAGGACCTTTGCTTTTGGCGATTCGAGGGCAACACATCAAATAATACATATATAAAATAAGTAAAAGAATCCCAAGTACAGTGTATTCACAGCATGTCGAAAAGCTGAAGATGTACTATATTTATTCGTTATTAAAGGCCATCGGTTCTTCTTCTGCCCTTTATTTGCTTCCCAGACTTCACTGTATACAGATACTGTACACAGACACCGTCCACCTCTCGCCTTCTCAGCAGAGCCTCAAATCAGTGACCCACTCTGTTGGAGTCACAGGAAGACACTGGTTAAGTCCAGATCTGCTGTGAAATGCCTCCTGGGGGGTTTAAACGAAGGAATGACAACCAGGCTTACAGAAGGGGGTCGATGGAAGAATGTGAGGACAGTTTGATCCACAGGAGACATTTCATGATTTACAGCATGTTGATCTTTAGACTTTGTCTGTCATAGGCTCTGTTTCAAATTGCTCTCTTGAGACACTGACACACACATCGATGTGTGTGTGTGTGTGTGTGTGTGTGTATAGCTATCTATCTATCTATCTATCTATCGAGATATATACACCCATGCTGTCATACACAGAGATCTGGACAGAGGTAGCCTAATTGAAATGGTGCTTTTCTCTAGAAACGTTAATTGGATAATTTGAGTAAAATTATTTTAGATTTTGGCCGGTAACGATCCTGACTCTGGCTCAAGCTAAACTCCGCCCCAATAGCAGTGCGGATTTAACGACGCAATTACTTTTTTCCTCCGTGTTTTATCTATTTTACAATTTTGTTTCGTGGTGTGCAATGACGACTGCAGCCCGGGCTGCTAGCGTGGCGGTAGACTTTTAGTCTTGTGAAAAATAAAAGATATAGAATCCGACAGAAGGAAATGAAGCGAGAAGAAATGCAGGCACACGTGTTTTCTTAACTTGAACTTAAAGAAATCCATCAGTGCAGATCTGGATGATGATAATTATTCCAGTTTTGGAGAGACCCTAATCCAAATGTAGGTATAAATGAGATTGTAATCTCTCTCTCTCTCTCTCTCCCACACACACACACACACCCACCCACATACACACTTGTGAAAAGGATTTATGTGTTGACACACACCTCCATGTCCATTCCCAGAGGCCTCATTAACAGTGCTGGGCGATAGGAGGGCTCACTGTAGCCTAAGATACTGAAAGACTGTTCACTGTACAAACAAATGCTTCAAAGTGGGCTTACACGGACAAACGCGCACACACACACACACACAGAAACACACACACATTTACAAACCGAAATCAAGAAATGTAGTGCAAAATCCAGCCATGTGCAGTGCACAAAGATCTTGTGTGTTTTAAATCAAAGCTCATTACGGTGTGCATCGTGCTGTTCAGGAAAGAAGATGCTGCATAGTCCTCAGTTTGAGGCAGCATCTGTCCATTAGCTCTCCTTTCTAATCCTACATTAAAGTGTAGCTGCAGTTGTGTTATTGTGAAACACAGTTCTGTATTAATACGTTGCGGAAAACACAATTACAGTTCAAGATATCATGTCTATTATGCTGGTATATCTAAAGGGGTTTAGACCAATTTCCCTTTGCTGATTGCTGCACCCGCTGCACCAATTCTAATGCATTAATGTGGAGTAACAACACACTGACAATCTGCAAGTCCATTTTCACCACAGCATGAAAATTGTCTAATGCAAAGGCACTAAAATAACTATTACTTAGCCTTTTAATATACAATGGAGATGTGTGAGACTAAGAGGGGTGATGGAGAAAGAGTGCGTTATATTTAAAGGGAAAAAAGGCAAGAGAAGAATGGGAAAAAAAATCCAATAATTGTACAACGAGCATATCTGCTGCACATCGTTATTTCCATGGTGAGCATTCGACATGTATCTGAATGCCGCTTTCTGCTTCTCTCAAGGCCAGCCAGCTTAAATAATGATGATTCTGCCTCGGGGACTGCTCGCTAAAGGAATGTATTTTCTAATTAGATAAAGCCACTTTCCCAATTTGTTGGCTTCTTAACCATAAAGCATGGCAGTGAGAGAAGCCTCAGAGCCATCTTGAGACGCTGCCAATCCCCATTCCAGCAAAGTCTATCACCCAACGCTCAAAATCTCATCACCGGGGAGACAATGGATTTTGTTTGTGCATCTCTCCTAGTGTGCTGATATGATTTCTTTTTTTTGTGCATGTTCCAGAAACAATTGATGGTAAAACAATTTTCATCTGTAGCCAAAGCATTACAATTTGTCATTGCTTAGCCGTTACCTTACAGTACATGTGTTTTTGTTAATCGCAGATAAACACACAGATTGATGATAACAAATGTCTTTTGTGCTCAATTTAATAAACTATATGTAGGAAACCAACAATATGTCAAGATGCAGACTAGGATAAACCTAAACAGCACAGTCGGAGCCTCGCCCCTGCTGCACTCATCGATGCAGAATATGAATGCTTGTTGCTTTTGCTGACACTCGGCCCCTGCGGGTCATGAGACTGACACTGCAGGAAGGTCCCAGGTCATGGATCTTTGACCTCTAAGCAAGTTCTGCGAGTAGCAAAAGAAACACAACGAATTCACAGTGAAACAGAACAGACAATTATAGCAGTTAGTTTGGTCACAGCAGCAAAATAACAGCAGTGAGAAGTGTAAGAGTGCTTACAATACTGTTCTACAACTGCAGGGGAAATACCTGCATTGTCAATTGGATGGTTTAGGTGTACAAACAAATTCATCCAACCACATTGAAAGGGGACATATCATAAAAACTCACCTTTTTCAGTGCCTGTGCACATATATTTGGGTGTCTGGAGTGCATACCACCCCACACACTGTGAAATAAGACAACCCTGTCAGGTTGTCATGGGCTGCCTAGATCAGAAAACATGCGATTCAACGAGCCATTCAGATTTGGGTCGACGTCCCTTGCTGGCTAATTAGCATATACTGCCCACGGCAAGAGAATACCTTTGCGAAGGTGCACCGTATTTTTCTCGCAAGCCAATCGGAGCAGACTGGGCTTTATCGGGAGGGGCTTTTTAAAGAGACGGGCGCTGAAAATGGACCGTTTTAACACAGAGGGTGAAATAAACAATATAACAAAAATAAAGAGAACATTGAAGCATGTAAACATGTTCTAATAGAAACCCAAAATATAAGTATGAACATAATATGTCCCCTTTAAATTTACAAACTGCTAAGGCTACACATGCACACAAGCAAAGCCAACATCTACACCCTCAATCCTCGTCTCCTTGCAGTTCAGAGCCGATTTGGGTTATGAAATGAGAAAACAATACCACACTTGGACACACACCTTTAATTGGGAGTGAGATGGAGTTCACTTGCAGTGGATTTAATTTTGCAGCACACGGGGAGAGAACATTGGGTGCAATCAAGATGTACAATACTTCAGGCCTGCAGCCACCTGCACATAATCTAGACAGTCTTCCTTCTGTGTCTGGTAAGATTAAATGGCACTTTATGTGGATGGCGACCTTCAATTTCTCTTACCTCAAAGATACATGATCAAAATTGGTAATGTGTCACTCGGGAGCGGAGAGGTTGTTAATCTCTTTGGAGGAGAGCGGGTTCCTTTGTTTTAAGAGATCTGGCTTAAAATAGCTTGTCAAGGACCTTGTATTGCAGTGCCTGATATTTATCCACTTCATTGTCAAAACAAAGTCCTTGTTTTGATTATTATTTGTGATAAATTAGTAAATCCATCAAAATAATATTGTAAAAATAATCATAATATTTTAATAGACAATTTTCAAATTTAATAATTTCAAAAGCCGCACAGGGAGACTCACTTGCAGGACTCCAAACAGTTGTCAAATTGCCATCGTGAACCTCTGCTAATTGTATTTCTTTGTCATAATAACGAGGAAACCCTCTTGTGTCTGCAAAACTGACTGCAACATATTGGAGGAAACATAGCATCGGAAAATTTACCACACACTGAGCCAAAAGAGGCAATTTATTCTGCAAAATGTGAAAAGTGTAACAATTGTTTAGGACGTAATTGCTACCTGGATTAGGGACCTTGGAGGTGGTTAGTTTAGCGAGAGTAATGAGGAAAGACTAATGGATTATGTTTGTGTCAGCACCTGGACATTTCTCCACATCCCTCTGTATCCATTTTTCATATTTGTTTACAATATATCTATTATTTCCTCTTCCTGATTGTTTATACTGTAATTGTACAACTTTGTTTTATTCTGTATGGCATCTATTGCATGTCTGTCATCTTTGTTGCTCTTCCTGAGCTTTCTTCCTTTTTTTTTTTTCTGTCTAAAGGGTTTTACGGGAGTTTTTCCTTCATCCAAACTGAGGACAGAGGATGTTGAATGCTGTACAGACGGTAAAGCCCCTTGAGGCCAACTTGCAATATGGTGCTATATAAATACGATTGACTTGACTTAACTTAAATCACTGTGGTATTGACCTTCTCATATAAGTCTAAACATGTTAATCAGGCTTTAGTTGCCAGGGGTGGATATTGTTGGAAAAACAATATAAACGGTCAATGGATAGCATCACAAATCTTACAAATGATATGAGTTTCCATGTTGTAATGCCAATTTAAATATGGCATATTATTATATTCTATTTTCAGAACCATGTGTGGAGCTATTTTATTTTAATAAATATGAAACGCATGAGTGTTAGAACGCTTTTGTGATCCTTTCTGTAACCCCACCAGGGGCCCTGACTCCAAAGTTAAGAAACTGTGCTCTGCTGCGTTTCCAGCCAAACCGTGAGCCGTGTGTATTGTTACATTCACAGTCAGCACTCTGATGTTTGGGCCAAAATAACAGATGACCATGTTGACGAGGCTGGAGCTGTCACACTTCCCGTTCACCTCTGTGACTGTTGGCACAGCGAACCACGCTTCTCAATCTGCCTCTCCTTCACCGACTCAAATTAACAGTTGGACTCGCACATAATTATAAGTCATTACCGAAATATTTCCATTTTGCTGTGTAGTAAATAGTGGCTGCTAATAAAAAAGTAAAAGAACTGATCCTATAAAGCGTCATCAGGGATTCTAATGAGTTGGATAGCAGCCAAGGATATTCCCCCCCATTTAACACTGTTTCAGTATAGGAGCTTTTAATGAGTATCATAATTATGCACCCCAAACACAATCTTAAAATGAAGTGTGTGTGTGTGTGTGTGTGTGTGTCCTTCCTCTTCCTCGGCAGCTGCTGCAAGGCTGAATGGGAAATTCCAGATCATGATGTTATGAAAAAGACTTTTCTTTGGGAAAACACTCATTTCACTCTGTCTAGCAATGATTTAAAATGCAGGACTAATAGCTTTCATTCATTAATATCCTATTATGACACAGTGAGAGACGATAACAAAATCAAACTTGGATCTCTCATTAATATATATGAATAGATTGGCTTGTTATGCATAAACGATGAATTAGCTAATTAAGAAAATTATATTAGAGGTTGAGAAGTGAACCCTGTGCATGTGCTCGACTGCAGTTAAATCCACAGAAACAGCTGATTAATCTGGATGATAGATGGAGGCTGGAAACGCCAACACCAGCGAGACGAAAGCTTGTTCCTCTTACTCCTCCCCTTACTTCTTTTTCTTCTTCTCCTCCTCAAGTATTTAGGCTGCTCACAGAGCCATGTAACCACACCAAACACCCGAGAGTGTGAGGAATGAATGTCAGTGTTGTTTTATCAACTTGTAGATCAGATAGCTCTGATGTAACCAAAACTGTTCATTCAACAAACAACCTTAACACAGTTTAAATTGTCTGTTCTCTCCTGCTCCGAAACAGGCAGTAAGCTTTGTGGGACTGTCAGTAAACTTTAATTGGTTTTGCAAATGACTGCAGTGAATACAAGCACAACCTTGGGCTGCTACCTTGCTACCAGCATGTGGGACAAATTAAAGTCCCTGAAAACGCACTTTTCTCAATAAGCTTCTTACTATTAACAATAAGCTTGGCCGGTATTATGAATTACGTTATACCAGGGTATTTAGAAATCCTGACGGTATGATTTTCAATACCATCATAAATCTAGACGCTCCGCTTTCTATGACAACGTAATGATGTGATTTTAATGTAGTGAACAGCACGCGCCACGAGAGGTCAGTCTCTGTGGTCGAACAGGCAGCGGAGCCCTGAAAGATGGCGGCTTAAGTGTTTTTGGGGTTTACTCCTCTTCAAATGTCAAAAGCAGCTTATCAACTCTAGGTCTTCAGACACCAACAGCATATGTTTCTGTTTAGCCTACTGATGGTGTCGGTACTGTTGGTACACGCTGTGTGCAGTGTAACGTACAAAACGCAGGACTTTCAACCAGGAGTCCACTGTTATCCATACCAGGATCTTTTCCAAAACCTAACCAAGAGTTTTGTTGTCTATTTGCTGTTTTTAGTGGAAATACGTCGGATAAACCCACCGTATGCTACCCGCCAATCACTAAACGGCAAATGGCGACAAGTTGTAAACATAGTGAGGAATTTGGCAGCTAAAGACCCAGATATCTTTCCCCGAGTGACCAACCCACAGACTTTAAATTGACAACTCAAAGTCCGTTTTCTGTGGACTGCCTAGATCAGACAGATGGTGAATACCAGTATCATTATTCTACCAATATTCAGACAGACAGAATGAGAACAATCAATTAGTTTTTGTAATTAACGTTAAAGCATGTAAACATGTTCTAGTAGAAATGAGCTTAATATGTCCCCTTAAAGCCAAGGTCTCAGGGGCTTTAAAACGTAGTTTTGGACTTTTCCTTATGTTATAGTAAGTATTAGAGAGAATCACAGGCAACATATAAAATGTTGGGTCTGAAAACTTGATTAAGAATATTTTCTCTTTTTTTCTTCTTCTTTTAAATATTGATGCCTAAATAAGCATCAGTCAAAGTTGCAACATAAAAAAAACTTGCAGAAGTTATTGAGTTTAGACTTAAATTTCAGCTCCTCCTCAGCACTGTGGTTTGATCTGATTTAATTGACAGTAGCCTGACAACATAAACAAACCAAAACTGTCACATAGTTTGATTCAAACTTTGTTCAACTTAAATTGGTGCAGAGAAATGCATGACACCAACCTTTTCCATCTGCCCACTGCCAACCAGTGAGAAAAGCACAGACAAGAAAAAAAAAATACAAGCACAGCAATCTTACTTGTAAAATATCTTTGGCAGAAATCTGTGTATGTATTTAGGGCCCCATCACTCATAGTGAGATGATTGTGAAAATGTCTTTTGAAGCACAACAAGAAAAATGGAACAGTGCAAATTGAGCTCATAACTTTTCAACCATTTTTAACTTTTCTGCCAACTTTGGACCTGGAAAACTTCAGACGAAAGCTCATTGGTAATTCCTGTAAGATTGGTAAAACCAATCCATCCTGTACAGACTGGGTCTCGCCTTAAAATGTTTTTATTCATCTTTGCCAGAGGGAGGAAGGATAGTTCCAGTTACTAATGTCGCCCAAAATAGACTTGCTCCATAACTACGTATTCCACAAGTGATTTAAAGTAATTCCTGTGCAACTGACACATAGAGTTGACATAATTGGATATGACTGTTATTCTTGTTATAATTGTGCATTTTTAAATGAAAAACTACCCCAAGGAGGGGTTACAGACTTTAACTTGATATTCCTGAGAGTGATGCATTGATCTGCTTGGTAATTTATTCGACTTCAGTGGGGGGGTATGGAGCCAGGTGATATCTCATTCTCTTTCAAGCACTTGAAGCTCCAAATTACATTTCTCACCTCTTCCTGTGAAGAGGTGTTGTTAATGGTAGAGAGGAGACCGGGGTGTCTGTTATGCCTGCAGTGAGGAGGTGCGTGCAGCATTTATGGAAATAAGAGTTAATTATACAACTTCTCGAAGATAATGACGGACGTCGGTGTATAGTGATGGCTTGTATGCGTGTTGATCCAACAGCAGGATTGAGAGTCTACAGTCACGCTATAGTGGCTCTCTACTTATGCACAGTGGTGCTGTGAGCTAACATGCTCAGGATCTTATGACTGGCACGAAATCTTCTATCACAATGTCGGTCATTTCATATCTCGATAATGATATTTATCACCATAAAGAATCTTTTTTTCAATGCATAAAAAGTGAATATGAAATAGCTACGTGGTAACTGCAGTATTTTCTAATTAAATACAGAATTTAATTGCAAAATTAACATAATTTTCAAGTGAAATTGTAGAGAGAAAAAAATACATATGCATGCTCACAAAAGCAGAGTAATCGGATTAAGATTTGAACAGATTTTCTGAGAAATTTGAGTTAGCATGTGCTTGTTATCAATTTAGACGATGTAAATGTGTTTCACGATAACTCGATGTATGATTTAATCACGATACGACTCCATTGAAAGACGATAAATCGTTATATTGAGCTATCGCCCGGACATAATCGTAATGTTAACATGCTGATGTTTGGCAGGTGTAATCTTTACCATGTTCACCGTATCTTAGCTTTAGTGTAAAAGCATGCTAACATTTGCTAATTAGCACTTAACACAAAGTGCAGCTGAGGCTGATGAGAACGTCATTAGTTTTGCAACTATTGGACACATTATAAAGGCCCGAGGTGAAAGGTCAGGGAATCAAAGTTTTTACACATCATCCTGTGGAAAATGAATGTCTGTATACGATTTCAAGGCAATCCATCCAATAGTGGTAGAGATATGTCAGTCTGGATTGAATACAGTGATGTTACAAAGAGATGATCGAGGGGCCTTCGACTGTTTGCTTCAAACCTTTCCTAGTGGAAGTGCTTTTGTGTCAGAAAAAAAAAGTGAATCCACTTAGTAAGTGGATTAGAGGGTTGGAAGGTCGGTTCTCAATTCTGTAGTTGTTTCAAAAGATTAATTAAACATCGCTGCTCAAGAGAACAAACGAGTATAACACCACACAATCTATTAGTGGAGATGAGCTACTTACAAAGTGAAGCACAACTGATGAGTGATGGGGGAAGAAAAGTGTACCAGAAAGGTTTCTGCTGGTGTAGGAAGCAGACTCAGTCTGACCTTCTGAACTCATGTTTTATAAGCAACAGAACGAATATTTTCCTGTGGTTCTTTCATAATTCAGTTAGAGCCTTGTTCGTATTGTGTCCTGTATGGTAATGGTTAAACATTCATGAACATCCATGAGTAAATAAACCCAGCATTTGGATATATTTGGAATTAGTTTGGATACTTTCGGGTCAAAGGTTTAATCCAATTTATTTGAATCTTGTCCATGTCTCACTTCTATGGATTTGAAGCTGTAACACTTGAGAGTCAGTTGCCGATATTCTGGGATTGCACACACAAATAAACTAAGCTTTTCAGTCCAAATCTCACATTTCCATATTCATGATAAAGTAGCAAACACAGGTTGTTTATATCAGCGTATCTGTTCCTAAAAGCCTGCACATGTAAATAAACTGACATCCTATTTCTAATTCTAACTATTTATGACAGCCGTTCAACCTTAAAGTAACACAGGTGCATGTGTTTATCTCTCTGTGTACATGTTTGTGTGCAGCCTGGGTTAAAAGTACACACGGTGTCAACTGCAATTGTAATAATTGACGAGTTGAGCAAAAACAGGCAGTTTCAACATCTTAATGTTTAATTCATCACCCAAACTGCTGATGGGTGATATGATAGACGTGTATGTACTCGACAGCGTTATCGAAACTTCCAAACTTAACTCTTATGCGTGATGCTTGGAGAGAACTGCGTCATTCCACAAGTTGAGATGCCGTTGAGTTGTGCATCGGGAAAGTGGAGCTCTTTAGTCTGCGAGTTTATGATAAAAGGGTAAAGGAAAGTTTTAAGATGCTCCAACTTTTTAGGGGCCATATATATCTCTGAATCTGCGCAATCTTCGAGAACAAAAAGGTGTCAGTTTCCAAATCATTATCACTCAATACAAATGTCAGATACAGAGACAGAACATTGTGTGTGTATCTGTGTGTATCCGACACTTGCATGGTGTGGGTGTAACGTTGACATTATCTCTGTGGTAAGTGGCATACATTAATATTTTCTGTATACAATGAGCCACTTATGAAGGATGTTAGCTCATTATATGTAGAGTGAAACTGGAGATGAAATGCTGGAAACCTGATGCATATACATGCACTCTTGTCTTCTGATTTGTACGATAGGGACATCCCTATCAAGTGCTTTTGGCACCGATCACTGTCCTTTAATATTGGACACCTGCTTTTATTTGCTTTTGCCAAAATGTTGATTAAATATGTATCTGACACATTGAAATAACATCTCTAGCCTTCTAAATTTGGCTCACTTTATTCTTCAAGAGCTACTTGATTCAACCAGTATCTGATATGGCCTAATATATGAGATGTGGCTTCATCACTTCATTTATCAGCTCACGGGAATAACAACACTTGTCCCTTACTACCTGATCCTTACATCCGGCCCGATTGGTACTGCACATGTGCAAACTAGTACTACACAGCTTTGGTCAAACACGCTCATGCACCCTGTTTTTTGCATTAATGTGAACAAAAAATGTGAAAGCACAGTCCTGCTTGGCTAAATAATAGAACTCACATTAACAGAGGTTCCATTGAGTTACACTATCATCCCCTCAGACTTCATTTAATAAAATGTACTGTTGTGCGAAGGTGTATTATGTTATCATGATGTGTATCAAATGTAATCTTGTAAAATTTAGTTTTTGCCAAGACACTTGGAGATGTTTTCACAGAAATATAAAGTGGATATTGATTATGACCTGTTTACGTAACTTTGCAATTTTGAACACGCTGGTATCGGATCGGTACTTGCTATTGGCCCATTTGCAAGTTCAAGTATCGGAATCAGTATCGGGATGTTAAACATTATATCGGAAGATCTCTTCTCCAAATCTTGGTTCAGAAAGTGTACCTGGGGAATGTGAGTCATCAAACGGAGGGAGAACTACGAACACGGTTGTGGTTACAGTGTTGTTGCACAGTGGGGCCTCTTTTACCTCAAAAACAACCCTTGGTTGAGTACAAACACCAACCTCAGCCATCATCACATGCGCTGTATTTTAGCCAATATGCATTCAAATATGCCTGGTTTGGCCCCGACAGGACTCTCGGGATTGACTCGGTACATCCCTTTTTTGCTCCCCCGCTGTCTGAACACTTTTTGTAATTCACTCCAGTATGTTGATGAAATTGTTCCAAACAAATCAAATGAACTTGTTGATATGACGTTGCATGCTGGTTTCTATAATTGAGTCTTGCATAAAAGAAAACGTATCATTTCTGTGGGATTAGCCATGCAAATTGGATGAGCACTTGTAATTGTCACTTTGGAACAAATCAAAAGTGGAATGGAAAGACCGATTGCATATTCAGCGATGCCAAGAAAGTTAAAAGCAAAGGTATGACACAGGGAAAAAAAAAAGCTAATTTATAATCTGTGTTTGTTGCAAATCAGAGTTGCTGTAGAATAGGTGGGGAATGCCAGCGCAGCATTTGATATGTTTTAATCAACACCGCTTTAAAAGGCCTCGTCTTAACAGAATAAAACCTATATCTTATTCAGGCAAACCCCCTCTAGCTTCACTGCCTGTCTTTGTCTGCCATAGAGAACTGCCGGATAAGTTCTGTCTGTGACACAAGATGTCCTCGAGGAAAATGTAATTACTTTTCCTTATTAGATGCACAGTTTTATTCAACAACACTTAGCAGCCCTTTTGGAAAAGCTTCTTTGTCCCCAAAGCTCTCTCTCGTTTTCTCTGTGTGTCTTGTTTTTTTCTTTCTTTCTCGTTCTCTCTCATCACACAGAGGTCTTTTACACACAGGACTGTGAATCATGTGAAATCTGCCAGTGTTTTCCTCTTTCTCCTCCTCTCCTTCTTCTGCCCTAGCCCCGGGCACAAGCTCTATCATGGATTTAAAGTCGCATCTTTCTCCTGGTGTTTTTAATTGTTAGGTCTCCTGGTGATCATTCCTGTCCACATCCATCAATGCGCTGCAGCTCATTTCATAGCCAACTCTCCTTTCTCAACTCTGTGATCCATATACAGCTGGCAGTGACAACTCTGCAATACTAACCTAAAAACACATCGGTCACCTCAGACATGTGTGTTAAACTTCTTGGAGTCAGATGGAGGAAGAGAGCTATATAGAGAGAAATACATGTGTGTGTGTGTATATATGTTGTATACATACGTGTGAGTATATGTGTTGTGTACACCGGTTACTCCTTGTTTAGGATGGAGATGTGACTGGCAGAAATGGAAGGTCCTGCTGGAGTTTCTTTATAAGCGTAGCAAGAAGTTTTAAGAGATTCACAATTTTTAATGGAGCTGTCTGAACTCTTTAAAATGTCAGTCTCCAACACGCAGAATAATAAATCAAAATGCAACTTTTGATATACACATGTTTCTGTTATTTTACAGCTTTTTGATGCTGGTTGCACAAAATCTAGCCAGCGGATCTGCTTTGAGTAATTATGGCTTGACAGCGTGCAACATCACTCCAGCTAGAGACTGCAGCGGGGTGCACTGTGCTGGCTCTTTGTATGTACTTATCTTCTGCGCACAAATTAACCAAAACATGGGAACGTTTTAAACAAATTATGGCCATGAATTTCCATCTTGTGCGCACAAATTAATCAAAACTTGGAAACGATTTCATTAAATTGAGAGATGGAATTACGCACAGACTGGTATATTGTGTCCTCAATATACTTGTCAATATACTATCTTTCTCTCGATAGCCACTTCCGGGCTCCGTGCTTTCCTCCTCCACCTCGAGACCTTCTGTCTCATGCACAGGTCGCTGTGGTACACCTGTCCACACGCCGTGGTAAGTGTCTGAGACCCGCTCTTCCTGCCACGCTGGTCTACAGCGCTGACCTTCAGGCTGACAGGAAGGATGACAGGACGGGGCTGTTTTGGGCTGACCCCTGACCAGTGCTCCGCTCGGTAACGGCAGGGCACTCGCTGCCACCAGAGCCAATTAAGGTCCAGGCATGCGGCTGCACACCGCAGACCAGAACCTTCCACAGGGTGAGCTGCTGCCCCTAATCTCTTAATACCTGAGCTGCACCTGCAAGGTGACCCAATGCCACCACAAGACGGAATGCACTTACTGTACACTCGCTATATGGAAAGTTAAACCGTGTACTGCAGTCACAGCAACTGCTGGGGAGGCAGTTGTGTGCATATTGAAAAAGACGGAGATTGCACTGGTGTTGGTGAATCCACTTACTGTGTGCTTTCAGAATGCAGTATCTGTAAAGACGACACCGTGTTTGTGAAACCCGCATACTGTCTTGAGATGATGCTTGACATGATCTTAAGTTACAAGAGAAAGTGCTGAAAACTTTTCAGAGTGATAAATCTGCCTGGCACTGTCAGGGTCCCTCGACATTGACATTTTGATGAAAGTTGCTCTGTTGGATTATAAATCTGACTCATAAGACCAGAATGCCTCATATATTTACGGGCTTTTGTCACAGATCGTTGGCCGTTGACGGAAACACAATAAAATGAATCCGTCAAAAGTGTTTCTCATTTCCCTCTAAATCATTCTGTTTTCCGTCCATCTGCCTGAATGATAACTGCAGCAGATGTGTCGGTGTGAGAGACCGTCTCCACTTCAGCGGTCTGCTGTAGACTAAAATGGATGACTATTATCAAGTGAAACCTCAAAGGTAGTAACTATGCAAACACACCATATACGTCCCATCTTGGTTTGAGCTATAGGATTCACTTTGAAGATGTGCCGAGAGGCCTATTTGTATTTCCTGTTTTCACACACACTCATCGGAGATACAAGCCATCCAGAAGAGCAATATGTGCTTTGTAAATGTATCACTTTTTGACAACAGATATGAGGTTGAAGGCTTTTTGCACTCAAGAATAAACTGAAGCTGATAAACAAATCAAGTTCAGCCTGAAAAGCAATTTCTATTTGGGATATGACAAAACACAACATCCAGTGCACTTTGAGGGGTCCTTGTAAACTCACAAAGTGAAAATATGTCACATTAGCAACTGCGCTGTGCAGGTTGAGCAGCCGAGACCTGTACAAGTAGCTTTTCGTGAAATACTTTTAGATTTTTATTTTTTTTTATTATCTGTTTTTATCAGGAACACCTCGGGGGAGTTTCTTCAAATTTGGCACAAATGCCCACTTGCACTGAAGGTTGAACTGATTAGGATTTGATGGTTGAAGATCACTGTGACCTCACAAAACACGTTTTGGGCCATAACTCAAGAATTAATATGCTAATTATGACAATTTCACACAAATGTCTATTTGAATAAAATGGTAAAGGGATAACATTTTGGACAGACATGGATATAAACTGCAACAGGACAGTAGGCAGTAATTCTAGTGTTTATTATTCTTACAATTACCAGTCAATATTACATATTCAGCCTGAATCTCCTGGTGGTTTATTATACTTCCTCTGTGTGATTTATTCTAAGAATACATTTGTTTGCAAACTCTCAGGATACCAAACACAATAAATACAAAGAACATTAGGATATAAATTAGCACCTTTTCCCTTAACAGTGCCTCAAAATTTATGCTAATTACCTAATAGATTTCAGGAAAAAAAACAAGCTGCAGCATAAAGGTCATCTCTAATGTTCAAAGAGTAAAAGAAATATAATTATAAAGGTTGTAACATTTATGCTTTTTATGGAGTGCTTCTTAACATTTTGTTTCAAAGACTCCATCAAACATTACTTGCTTTAGCAAAAGACATTTGAATTGTGTCTGTTAGCCAGGCTCTGAATGATTTTGTCCTGCTTGAATCTTTTGGTTTATCACTTATTTTTTGCTGTTCAGCTCTGCTACCCGGTATGCACCCCCAACACCCAAATGAGGATGAATAATATATTCATCAGCCCATTAGAGACTCCTGACAATGCATTAATAGAAGCTGATAAACCCCTCTTAATTCCGTTTTTTTTTTTTTTCATGGCTGATAAAATCATGCCACTTGCTCATGGTAATTAATTACTGATATCTGGCAGATTGTAAGTGATGTCTATGCCAAGGAGTGTCTCCAGTTTCTGTCATCTCATCTGCCCATTGGCTCCTTCCTCTATTTAGTTTACCATTTTAAATCCAACTGCAAGGAAAAGCAGCGAGTTGTTGGGATATAAATGTGCAGGTTTATAGGATATGGCTCTTATTATATTACAGCATAAATGCCCCCCATATATTTTTTACGTCTTTATTATGATTAATTTACAACCTTCTGACATAATATGTAGTGGTGTAACAGACTGTAGTTTATCCGTGATCCGTATGGATCCCATCCTGGATGTGAACCACAGTTTCACCATCGTAGTGTAAAGTAGAGTTTTACTGCCCATTGTTTTTTGCCGATATTTAGTCAAAATATGTGATCAGGAGATCGGCATTGATATTTTTGCTGAGCCCTAATAATGCTACATTATGAACAATAAATCCGTGTTTAAATCGGCAAAAGGATAGCGGGTGATTCTGGCAGCACCTGAGCTAACAGCTTACGTACAGAAGTTCCATTCAAGTACATTATGTTGGGTTCAGGCTCGATTTAGTAAAAATGAGTATTCGGCGAGCATTTCTCCCTTTTTTAGTTTCTGCTGATCTGATTTGTGACTGAAAACTATGATACAATCCCTTTTCCCACAGGGAGGCGGTTCCATCCAAGAGTAAAAGTCACCAACACACCAATTGGCAAAGATTCAAATGCAGTCAGTTGAGTTCACTGTTTGCTTGTTGCATAAGTACTGTAACTTCTGTCATTTGGTAACTGGCATTACTTGCGTTTGAAAAGTCTCAGTCGGAGGTCGGTCAAAGGAATAGTTTACTAATAGTAGATCGATCCCACACTAAAGCTGCAGCCATCAGCTGATTGGCTTAGCTTCGCCTAAAAACTGGAAGCATGGTGAAACAGCTAGCCAGTCAGCTGTCCCTGTTTTCAGTCTTTATGCTAAGCTAAGCTAACCGTTTGCTGGCTGAGCAATATGTAATACATCCCCTTATATAACAGGCTTAATATATAAAAAAGGCGAATAAAAGCATCACCCAAAATAAAGCACTGTTCCTTTAAATAGGCCTCCAGGTTGCCTACATCCTCTCCACTGTTCCCTTCTCTTAAGTCTGAGTAATTCTCTCAGCACTGCCAGATGGATCCTGCAACTTACACTAACAAAGCATGTATACTCTGTAACAAATGTTCACTTTAGATATGCCAAGGGAGTCGTTTTGTGGAAACCCAATTATGAGCCAAATTAATAATTAACTTGATTTGCATACAGATCTTATCACCCAATATTCCTGTTCCATTTGGCAGAAATAAAATACTGAGGGTTTTAAAGCTCCCTCCAAGAAATACCTGTGGGGAGTTTCTGTGTCCCAGTTCGGAAAATTATAAAGGTGAGATTAGTTTACACCGGAGGCCACATCATGTCAGGATATTTGGGGACGTAGTGACATTTATATGGTCACCGTTAGCGCTAGGAATGCTAATTAAAGGTAGCTGCACAGGGATCCATGTCTGTACTGGTGTGCTCTCGTTTTCTGGATCATTGTTGAGGTTTTCTCAGAGCCAGGGGCCCAGCCGTTGACATGCTGACATCTTGGGCCAATATGTGCGGCGTAATAATCTCCGATTGCCTGCATGTGATGAGTTTGAGGCTTTGGGGTTGATATGTTGAGACTTAAGGAGCTTGATGTTTTTGAAACCTGAGTCAGTGAACTGAAGCTCTCATGAAACCACGGTTTTGTTAGCGGCTGCTTGTTTCTTGTGCTGGGTGCTGTGACTGCACTATTGTCACGCTAACCGACTGGGGAACTCGGATGCAGCGCGTTCCAGGTTTCGAGGCTAGATAATGTGAGTGCAGTTGGCAGGGCGGAGAGATGAATTTGATTTCCATCCCTACCCTGTGTGAGCCACAGAGCATGAGGTTCAGCCTGAGTTAAATGGCAAGACTCAGAGCAACAGACGGTAAGGGAGGCTAGTCACATAGCGCAGAGGAAAATCCCAAACTCGAGTGAGGAGCATGTCTCGCATAACTTCTGGAGAAAAGCTAGAGGGTTCGAACTCTATAATCTGCCGGCATGGGCTGATGCCACGGCGTTGATGATTGATTTCATGATACCGAGAGCTATAGTGTAGTCTGGTAAAAATCTGCAGTCATGAGGAAAGTTTACCCGTTTGCAAAATAAAACACCTGTGAGACTTTAGCCGGGGAGTCCAGTGCAATACAACTGCTTTCACTGGAGGTGTTTCGGCTCTCTTTTGGACAGCAGGAGGGAATTGCAGCTAACTCAAGGGCAAGCTGGTGTGTGTGTGTGTGTGTGGAGAGTGGTGGATGCATTTTAGAAAACACTGCATTGAAAAAGCACTTCACACTAAATCCCATTTACATTGGCAGCTAAAGTGGACTCAATAAGCTGAGAGTCAAGTCTTCTTTAGGAAGGGGGCTGATGGGTGTCATGCAGATATGATTTGATGGGTGTCATGCAGATATGATTTAAGTGACTTGACAGGCGTAAGAGTTGATCTCTAAATTACAGAAACATTGATTACAGAAAAAAAAACAGACACAGAAAAGGAATTTGGCCCAACATTGCAGAATATATTTATGCAATAATATATATATATATGCAATAACATGGCCCTAAAAATACATCAGAGTTAATTCACCACCTCTTTGACATGGTAACGAAGCAACAATAATACTTTTATTCACTTTCTAGATGAGAGTTAGATGAGCACATTAATGCCACTCTCGTGTCTGTTCGTTAGGTATGAAGGTACAGCCAGCAGCCGGTTAGCTTAGCATAAGAAACACAGCAATATGTCAGCAAAGAAAGGGAATAAATAGTCAACAATACATGATTCAAAGTACTTTAAAATATTCAAAATCTGCAATGCATTCAGTACAGAGCTCGTAGTTACACACAATGTGTTTTTGTGAGATTGATTTGGTGAATGTTGAAAGTGTTTGTTAACTAGAAAAGTCCACTGGCCACCTTAACGTGCAGGGATGTCATTCAAAAACGATTTAAGATTAACGCAGGTGAAATGCAGCTGGGTGTTAGGAATAACAAAAAAAAAAGAAGCACAAAATCTGAAGCAACGCAGGAAAGTAATGTAGTTTCATCCCTCCGCCCCTTCGTAGGATGCCGAAACGTCGGCTTTTTCAAATGATGGTCGAACTGTGATGATGTGAGCGGTAATCTCCTGGGAGTCATTAGATCTGATCATTACACCGTTCCAATAACAGCTAAGGATTATGAGGCCATTTTAAACAGCCAACTGTTGATGACAACGCCATCATACATCCTGACAAACACTTTAAAGTGTTTTGTTTTTTTATCAACACTAACATGACATCAAATAGTTTCCACGACCACTTCAACTGACAGATACTGACGTCATTGAACATTTATTGGAATAAACGGCATGAAGTCGATTTTTATCTCGTTCATAACACAATCTCTTTGGCTTTTTCTATGTATTTCTGTGTTAATGCATGCATGCACAAAATGTCTAGATTTATGATACACAATAGATCAGTGTCAAAGTTTGTCTGAGACGTTGCTCACAATATTTTTCTTCTTTATCGGGCAATAATCCTTGCAGTCTCACATTGATCCGCTTTTTTTATCAAGGGCAAACGGTATGACGTCCTGCATATGGACAAAGCGCACAGCGTGCTTCAAAATGGAGACATATAGTCTCCCAGCGTGTACCTGTCCATCCATGTCTTGCACACAGCTTGGCGGCCGTATGCCACCTTCGGAGAAAGGCTGATACAGTTCTTGCTGTTCCTTTTTTCTGCCTTCACTTTCTGTTCAAGGTGGAGATGGAGAAAGAAATCAGAAGTCCTTGTTGGTCTGAATGTGGCCCATCTTTTTTATTAGTATTTTGTCACAGTGTAAATAGATGAAGAAGAGACCAAAAAGATGTCTTGAACATGTTTTCTCCACAAGGATAATGTTCTACATCAAACATAGTTTCTTGGATATGAAAGTACCTTGGATTCTCTCTTTATAACTATGTAATAATATAAATATAATATAACGTGTATACTGTGCATCAGTTCTAGCACGCTCCATATGCAGGTCCTTATTCTGTGTCTGTCCTATTTTAGATCATGTCAGGAATATGGGGTTATAAGTGAACAAGTCTAAGGCCTAGTCCACACGTACATAGGTTTTTAAAAATATTTCTGTCCAGATGAAAATGGTGGGATGCATTTGTTCCTCAATATAGTGTAAGATGTAAAAAATGTTAACGGGTTATCTGGCCACGTCCGCCGTTCATAGATGTTGTTGTTGTTCAGCTATTTTCCACAAAGCCTTATTGTGTCAACCTCATGGTGGCGCTAGAGGAAAAAGTCAGGGGATCACCAGCAGGGTTCAACAAAAACAATTCATAGCAATCCATCTAGATGTTGTTGAGATCTGAATCAAAATTCAGAATCTCTTGTTTATAAAGATAATGAATGTGAAAAATAGCTCAAGAATCATTTTACATTCTGTGCGATTTATATCATGATATGCAACAAATGTTTTTTTTGTTTTTTAAAAAGGTCGAGCTTCACATTTGATTTGAATTGCGGATGGAATTTTAACTGAATACCTGTTCGACAAGGTTTGTCTGTATTTATTTCCAAAGCATGGAATAGGAAAAAACTAGCTCATGAAAGATTTATGTGGGTTACAGACCAGATATTGTTTATTCATGAACAGAACCAGGCATACAGTTGTTTAACTGACATGACCTGATGCATAAATGTAGATTTTGTATTCTTTGTTTGCATTAATATTTATGTTAGCATATATTTATTTAATTTCCATTGTTGGATATCTCACATTTATTCATTTGGCGGATGCTTTTGTCAAAATCGTTACTACGCTATATGTCGGCTGTTCATGGTTGCATTAGGCCAATTTATTGTGCTGGTTTATGCTGGTGGGTATTCAGTACATATCGAAATCTTTGGTTTGTTGTTGATTAACGTGTCTGAATAATCCCAGGAGAGAAGCGTCATGTAAATGAATTACAATTGATAATTGTACCTGGGTTTTGCTTAGTTTTGCTACAAGAACATTGAGTGTAATGTGATGTTGAGATACTCGGAGTTTAAATTGACACAAGGAGCGCTAGTAACATTAGCATTACCGCTAACGGACAAAGGTTTAGTGAAAATGAGTATTGGGGCGAAGGTAAATTATAACTTTATCCTGATGTGCTCGTAAAATGTCGTGTTGGTGAGAAACTTGAATGAACACAGTTGTTTGAAGGAGATGTTTTCATAACAACATAAATAAATATTAGAGAGATAATTATTAGCTGTTTACACGAGCTCTAAGCAGCTTATAGTTCATCCTTAAAACTAAACTAATTTGTTTTAATCAACAAAAATACAATATTTTTCTTCCTTATCATTTGAATTGTGTATTTTTATGAAGGAAACCCTAAGTTACGATAACAAAGTATACTCGAGGGATAACATTTATCATTTTTTATGCTTTACTCTGACTTTAGAGCGGTTTAAATTATTTTTTACCTCTAAGCAGCTTATAATACATAATTAAAACTACTAATGCCATCAAAAACTGTTAAGTCACAGAAAATATTTTAATCATAATACAGTCATGTATTTCTTATCATTTGAATTGACCACTTTAAATGACAGTAAACAAGTAAAAGAATAACATTTAGAATTTGTGACTTTATTTTTGTCCAATTGTCCAAATCCCTTTTGGTTTTATTTATCAATCAATAGTCCTACATTTTCTATTTCATTTTCTAAGTTTGGCTATAGGGCACATAAAACATCTCAGCTACCGGCTCAAAGGGCCCTGCTGTTGAACTGGTTGGAGACTGTCTGCCTCACAACCCTCTCCATGGTCTGAATACACAAGCGTTGTTGGAGGTGGTCTATATTTAATTCTACTTCCACATAACTTTGTTGGACAGAAAACTGAATTAACTGCTATTTCATTTCCTTAATTTATGCACATTATGTTCTCCAACATGTAATTTTCTCTTGTATGCTGTTATGCAAATTAGTTAATCAAACACTGCTGCAATAGCAGAAAGAATGATACGAGAAGGATTTCTTGGATTTTTGTCGGCATCTCACCCGGAGCTGACATGCCCTGCCATTTTGAGTGCAGTTGTTACAATAAAATGTTGAAAGGTTGACAGCCAAAGCAGACAATTATATTAACTGGCCCCTGGCCCTCTGTCAGCTTCCAAGAGTGGCCCCCGGGCTAAACTGTTTGAGAATCTCAGGTGTAATAAAGCAAGAATGGCTGTTCTGATTAAAGTTGCAAGAGTGAGTATATGTTTTTGTATGTGTGTCTCTGTAGTTTCCCTCTACATCTATAGCTGCGCAACGAGCACAGCCGAGCTATCCAATGTTTTGTCGTTTAGGTGAGTTCTCGGGAGTTCAAGTGAATACCTTAGCATAGTTCAGCGCTTATAATAAATGATCTGTCAATTATCGAGACCCAGAAGATTCTTTGTTTGCCCTTATATCTCATTTAAAAGTCCTCAAATGCAGCACGTCTCTCTGAGCTCCCTGGATATCAGCCCTCAACAAGTAATTAGGGGACTAGTTAGCAACTCGGAGACATGGACAGAGAGCTGTGTTGGCTCCCTAGCATCAGCGAGGCAACTAGTCCCATGCACTCCCGCTCTCATTCAATTAATTATGATCCTGGGAGCTGAGACCAACTTACGGCTGACTCATGCTTCTTGTTTCCTTGTTATAGTGATATACTGTATCTCCAGGTAAACATCACTCTGTGGACACACTGCAAAAACAATGGTCGTATCCAGATCCTTTACTTGAGTAAATACTCCGCTTCAAGTAAAAGTCACATTTTACTAAATGTAAAAGTATGTAAGTATTATCAGAGAAATGTACTTGGAGTACGAAAATTAAAAGCACTCCTTCATTTAGTAAAATATTCACTGTTACTTATTTCTAAGTACTTATCTTATTACAATTTGCCAGCTAATGAGATGCTAGTCCGTGTCTACTTCTGTTATTCCATTAATGTTTAAAGGATGTTAAAGGATATATATTATTATTTTCGGAATAAGAATAATCACATAAATATTTATAATTATATTATTATTATTACTACTATTACTGGTATTATTATTTCCTTATCATATAATAATTTAATTTTTAATTTTTTATTGTTTCTTTTTAGAGTTTTCGGGCACATCTTTCTGTACATGACTAACTTAGAGAATGTGAAACTGTCACACTAAGTGCTATACATGGCAGCTGGAAAATGACAACAGCAAATATGCCTCTTCACACTTTGACAAGTGCTCACAAGTTCAGCACATTTTTGCAAGTGCGGCATAAGTGTGCCACAAGAACAAAAAAAACGTAAAGCCATGCTTTCGAAGTACCATCACTATCCTTAATTACCAGTTTCACTGTCATCAAAAACGTACTGTGTGCCCAGAGAATATGCAGAATCAAAGAGGAAAGGCTCTGCGACTCGGTCAAAGAGACGTGGTGCTGCCATATGTCACTTTCTGTACTCTGTGGTTTTCTGTTGCAACATTGTTCATGAATAACTGTAGCCCATTTTGATACATGTTGAGGTGTACAATTTAATGCAGCATATTGATTTGGACCTACCTTAATTTGTCGGACTGAAAATGCCAAAATGTTCAGCTTTTGCCTTTTGTTCGATGAACGACTGTAGGCAGGGGGAAGTTAATCAGTAAGTTAAGAGTCTCCTTTCATCCAGACAAACATTTCCTCCCCCCATTTTATGTAAAATACTTTTGCTCTAATAGCGACATGGAAGTTTACTGAGAGAAAAGTACGGTGGCCGACGAGGGCAAACGCGTTCTTCGGCCCAAAACGTTTCCATTGGGAGAAACGTGCTGAAGCTTCAGAAACGATGTCGATTCATAAACGCATATGAAAATGAAAAATAAATAGCCTACAACAACGAAAATGATGAGGATGAGCTGCAAATAAAAGCCAAAGCAAATACATTATTAGAACAGTCGAAAACACACGAACCTGAAAACAAATGCAACAGAGAAACGCTGCATATTTCAGTCAACACAACGGAAGTTATTATCATTCTACATTTGGCATTAATCTTTTACAATTTTATAAAAGAACTAATACTAGCTACGTTAATCTGTTGTCTTTTATGTTATTGTAAAAGACTAAGGCAATTGCAAAAAAGAATATGTACCTTTTTATGTCGCCACTTTTCCTCCCTCTTCAAAAACAGACTCTCGTCTGGTTTCTCTTTTTTTCGGGTCAAAAATGAAGCGGCACTCGGCGCTCCCCCTAGAGGCCTGGAGAACTCCCGTTGTGTTGACTGGATATGCAGAGTCTTTCTGTTGCATTTGTTTTCGAGGTGAGTGTGTATTTTGACTTTAACGTTTCTGTATTTGCAGCGTGTTTGCTGTCAATACATTTTTGTCTTTGTTGCACTCCCCCCCCCCCCCCCCCCATTCGCAGCACCTGTCCATTGCATTTGTTTTGGGTTTTTGTAAATGTTTTTGAAATGACATTGTTTCTGAAGCTGCAGCGCGTTTCTCTTAATGGAAATGTTTTGGGCCGTTTGTAGCGCATTTGCCCTTGTCGGCATAAATTGAAAAGACAAACTTACAGTAAATTCTATTTCCGTTCAACATGTATTTGTGTTTGAACTTACGCGTGCCCCTTTAAAGACGGACATCTTAATGTGTTTTCAGATAACCGCCATGAAATCTTTGAAGACAGTTGAATACAGAAAATGACTTTGGCAAATGCACTGTACGGCATTACCTTGAGAATGGCTGGGTGCACCAAAGCTTTAAAGCTCTTATGCGTGCCAGCTATTTTGGGATTACTTAATATTTTTTTGTCTTCATTTGAGCAATTCGTTTTGTTTGAATTTTAATTAATCTTTAATAATACCATACAGAATATAAGCCCAGTCTCCTCCTATAATAATCTTGTGCCATAACAAGCCTAGTCAGTGTGTTATTAGGCTAAGCCACGCTGAATGTTCATCTCTCATTTTGGGTATTCTTCATTGCACCCTCCTGGCATATCCTCAGCGGTTTCATTATATAACAAACACATTTTTGCTACAATATGTCGGGTTATTTAATGAAACCATTGTGGCCATAATGGCAGGGGATTACAGCTAATCCACACAGGAACTTTGCTGATAAGTGCAGACATAAAAGCAGCGCCTGTTCACAGCAACTGGTTCATCTTCTCTGTACATTTTTGGACCAGTACTTAATCACACAAAAAGTAAGCTATTCTTAAGCACTGGTTCTCTCAGGCTTATGAGTTTCTTTTTTATTACAAACAGAAGAGGGGAAACAGGTATTAAATGCCAACCAATGCACAATGTATGGTATAATATCCTCAAATACATACTTGTGTGTGTATATAAGTGAGTGAGTGTGTTTGTTTATGTAGGTGTTCAACCAACATGAGCCCTACTTCCACATGATGGAGACTTTTTGACCACATCAGAAGCACACAGATTTTCCCTCCACATTTTGTCGTCTCTCTTGCTATGAGTTCCAGTGAGTGCAGTTTTGATGTTTAAGGAAGATGTGTGATGTGCATGTGTTCTCCATTTGTGCTCGTACAACTGTACTGGAGGTCTGACCAGACCCGACGCTCCTGAAAAGGGCCCAGTACTTTTCTTGACTTCTCTTTTCTATTCTTTCCTGGAGAAAATACATGAGGGACCCAAGAATGTTGTGTACTTATGCGTCTGTGTGTGGGATGCCCCCAGAAACCCGGTCCTAAATTAGTAAAACCCGGAGAATTGATGAGGTCCGAGAGGTAACTGTTCTGAAGTTAAGGAGTAAGATCTCCGGAAAATAGCAGCATCGCAAACCTCCCCTCTCTCTCTATGCCTGTCTTTCTGTCTTTAGACGTTGTGCTTTTCTCTTCCACACACCAACTCCAGCTCAGTACAGTGTGAGACACGCATCATGGCAGAGAGAACAAAAAAGATCCATAGTGTGGCTACATTCTACTCGAGTAGATGTTGATAACCATCGTCACAAATGCAGTAAAACCCTCACAAGTAAGGGAGGTAATACCAGCAATTTATCAAAAATATTGGATGCACAAACATAACTTAAATCTGCAGAAATGCACAGTTTCCAAATGTTTGGCGAGCAGCCGTTTCCCCTCGTCCACTGCAGGTAATGTTCGCGATGCTGTACGGAGTTTGCCGATTAGCGTAGGTTAATAAATGAAAGTTAATCTCTTCTAATTGTTTAGCTGCTAATGTATTTTCAAGATTTTTGGACTTTTTGTACTGCGGCTCAAGAAAGACTATTTGTTTACGTACAAGAATAATAACACAATGTCCATTCTTTTCTTTTTTTTTTCCCTCAAAATAATCAAAAAGAACCAATACTAGTATCGATAAGGAACCGAACAGATAAGCAGCATCGATAAGAGTACTAGTATACCGGTACCCATCCCTAGTGTGTCTGTACACTAAAGAGTATTGTCTATTCTGAAACAAAGACACCCCCTTCCAAACCCTATTAAATGCTACCGTGCAACTGTCGTAGATAGCCTGACATAACATTTTTTTGAAGTAAACTGTATAAACCTTTTGCCTGCAGCAGTTTATTACGATTACTTTTCATGCTAAAATGACAGTTTGCACTTCAACTATATGGAAAAAATTATTTTGTGGTTATTATTATTATTATTATTATTATTATTATTCAAGGACATTACGGCTTATTGCAGAGCATTCAACAGGAACGTCTCGGTTCCTGTGAACCGAGATTGAACTAGAACAAGAACAATCTCTATAAGAGGTCCACTCAGTTTAAGAGCTGTTCCAACAGTATCACACAAATGAGCTTTTGACCACATTACAAAAGCTTCATCAGCAGATGGATAGTTGCCATGGCAATGAAGACGGTAAACGTGCATCTCAACGTTTAAGGCTTAAATGAATGACAATTCCTGAAAGAAACATTTTCATGATGTCAACTCTAATGGAAAGTTCCAGAAAAGCTACTGAATGGACCTTGTGTGTTTATTGTTGCCATTGTTATGCATATGTATGTTTTTCTGCTTCACTTATTTAATGCAAATTATTTTTTTAAGTATACAATCATTAGCATGTTGTTAATTATTTAGATGGACAATTTTGTGATTTAACCTTGTTGAAAAGGGCGACAGAGAGCAAACGGAGGAAGAATGAAATAATTAGCCAGTGGGAGTTTTGTCTCAATAGTCAACATCTGTTCAATCAGAATGGTGTGTTCACAGCAGCACACACATGTGCATTTATATCTTGATATGATATAAAGAGAAACGGCACCAGTATTATCCAGCTTCTGCTGCTGTGACCAGATGGTGGAGTTAAAAAAAAGACCTGAGAGACACAGACCTCATCACCCTCATTGTTGGTTGGTGTTGGAGCAGCAAAAACCGAGGGAGGACATACACAAAAGAAAATGCTTTGAGCTTCTGTTCTGTCGCTGCCCCTTAAAATGTGTTTTGTCAGGTTGAAACTTGTAGCAGTTACCTTTGCTTCCTCACTATTGTGTAAAGAAAGAAAGACAAAATAAAGTTGCACAGACGGTTCAAAATGATCCGCTCAACTATAGACAATAGAAAACTAAATGTGAATCAGTAGTTTTGTTTATGACCATACATTTAATCTACATATACAGTATATGTGTATGTGTGTACATATACAGTATATATCTACAGTATGTGTATGTGTGTGATATAAATGTTCTCTTCTAACTCCTATAGTAAGAAGATGGCAGAATTGGTAAGCATACCAGCAGTATGCTAGCTAGCTAGCTTGCTTGCTGAATCAACCATGCGTTAATGCTACTTTGGTGGCATAATATGCATTAAGTTGGTACATTTTGCTTTACTTTTCTTTCTCTACGCTTCGTAACATTACTACTCCACAGCACGTTTTGGTCGTTGCTGCTAAACCTCGCCAGTGAGACTTGCCGTAACTCTGTTTAGTTTATACCGAAGTTAGCCCCGCTACGACGGTTTCAATGGCAACAAAATAAAAATGGCTGCCGCTCTGACCATCCTGCTACGTTGTTTTGAGTAAGACTGTCTGTTCTTCTCCTATTTTATTTCTGTGTTCTCACCACAGATGAAAAGTTTTCCTTTCAGAACTACAGTTCAAATAATATCTTTTTGTACATTCCAGATAGAGATCACAGAGTGTGCAGCTTTTCTGACGACATCTGTGCTTTAAACATTTGAAAATGCTTCGGTTGCTAATGCAAAGTCGTAACAAAACATTAGAGTTACCGAAACAGTCGTTGTTAGTCATTTGCAGCCTGAGTTGAGCAGCACTCACATTTTACCAAAACAGAAATGCTGATAAAAGCAGATAGAGGAAATGTGGCCAGTTTCTGTAAGTACTCGGGGGAGAGACTTGCACGCAAAGCACATGCAAAACCCAAACAATGACTGCAGTGCTGACTAATGAGAAACAAATGAATTCATTGAGATAAATTGTTCATTAGTGTTTGCCATCGTAGTTTGTTGGGGATTTGAAAAGTTCAGTGCAATTTGTGTTTACAGAATTAATGGTTTCATCAGTCTAATTCTAGCAGGAGGCGTCATTATTCCTCCGCTAAGGTAACCCTGACAGAAACAGTCTATCACTAGTCCTCCGCCACACCAGCCTCATCTGTTTCCACACAGTGAGATTCAGGCGGCCAAAAATGAGAGACTGGACTGGTTTGCATCTACTTGAAAAAATATCTGTTCATTTGGAATATTAACATCGTTTTCTTCCAGTTTCTGCTCTATTGTTGTGTCTGTAAGAGGCGGAGCCAACACATTTCAAGTCCTACGTCTCTCAGTGGAAGCAGAGGCAGGTCACACCTTCTTTATAATCAGCAGAATAGATGACACAGGGAACTGGAGCAGAGCAATTGTCTGTAACATCACAAGATCCCCCCCCCCCTCCAATGGCACCTACTCAACTTCCAAGTGTGTGTCAAGCAGAGAACCCGACAGCTTGACAACACGGCTTTCATCTCATACCCCAAATCTCTCCACAATCAAGCACCAGGAAAGAAAAAAAAAAAAGAACAATTGAGAGGCACTATTGAAAATGTGAAGCCAACCTCTCAGACAAGGCTGTCTCTGTAGGTGCCTGCTAGTTAAACATAGCCCAGCAGCCTCTCACATCCCCATTTAGACACGCGTTTGTCACTTGGGAGGAGGTCGTTCCGGTGACAGTGATGAGGAGGCCCAGACGCCAGATGCGCTGTCAGCGCTCGTTAAGGTCAGCTCATTAAAGAATTAAAAAAAATAAACCGGTAAAAGTGTGAGTGAGGAGACGGCGCAGGGAGACGTCACCGTCTCTTCCTGCTCTGAGGAAGAAGCCGACGAGGGAGATGGATCGCAGCGATTGAGCCTCGAACCTGTGCGACACAGCTGCGTTTTCTGCAGCTAATGATTCTTTACGGAAAACGGATCAGAGCTGAACTTGCACTTGTCATGTGTCACAGAGCCATGCAGCTGTTCCCCCAACGTATATAGCAGCCCGCTCGGGGGCGTCCGCTGATCAGAAGACGCTGTAGTAGAGGGGAGCCGTGTAGAGGTTTGGTGAGGGGGGAGGCAAGGCTCCAGCTAAAGACACTAATGCTGATTGATCATAATACAGAAACATGTGCCGATTGGAGTTGAGAGGACAGACACATGCACACAGAAATGGTTTGGAGACAGACATATCTTTAAAAGTTTGACATGAACCCATCAGCTGTCTGTCACTCAAAGGTCACAGTTTGCTTATATATATATATTTATTTATTTATTTTTCTTCCTGAGAGTGCACACATACCAGGAGCACGCACCATAACTTTATATTTTTTCCCCCCATTACTTAAGGAGAGGAAAAAGTTTTCTCTTGGTGCTCTTTGGGCACGAAAAGTCCTGATTGCTGCCAAAAAAAATAAATTAAAAAAATCACAAAACAATCAAATGAGTGTTTGCTGGTTTCACTCCAGTGGCCTTGGAAACATCTGTTGGATTTGCCTCCGTAGTCACTGGCAAAATATCAAATAGGGAGCGACTGAGAATGAGGGGGAAAAATAAAAGCTGTGATCTGGGAACAAAATATGCAAAGTGGTGCAGAGCAATGTACATAACACATAAACATAGGTCTGAACAGGTTCAACATGTCGAGCCCTGATGAATCACTTAGAGGATTGTCTCTTGTCAAACAGGCACAATATCAGCGTGGACTGATAGCACTCTGGTTGGTTTCCGGGTGGGGGGAAATTGTTGCAGTGTTGTTGTTTTTTTCATAGCACAAACAAACGTCTTATGGGTTTGATGTATGCTGAATACAATGGACAGATTTTGGTGCAACTTTTCAATGATATATTTTGGACTTCTTTGGAGCACTATGTCCTTGAAAAGAAAAAGAAAAATCCATATTTCAGCTCAGCAAATGTCCCAAAGAGTTATTAATGTATGTATGGCTGTCCTGGGCATTGTGAATATACAACCTTGCATTTGTCATTTTGGTTCTTAATGCTATTAGTCCACCATTTTCCAGTTGAAGAGTTTAACTGAGTGGAGGGAAAGCATATCGAATTCCACACATTTGTTCATTCCCTGCTCACGATCCATCCTTCCACAGTCTAAAAATCATGATGGAGCGACTGAGCACTCAATACAAACATTCCCTCCGCTTCACTCTGGCATCTGTGTTGCCGTGCTGTTGCAAAACAAGCAGGCCTTCCTGCACCTGTTTTCTCCTCTTAAAACAATACATCTTACTTTTATGCAAGCAAGAGGTGAAGGGAAGGCATAAAATCTGTGCATGTGCTACACTCCGCGCACACACATATAAAGAAATAGGATAAAAATGTGGTGTTTTTTTTCTAATTCTTGGCAGCCGCTGCAATTGCAGTGAAAGCAGGAAGTTGGAGTGCTCATGGATTTCTGATGGACGTTTTGGACATTATGAATGCCAAATCCTGCATATGTCAGCAGCACTGAGACTATGGATAATCCAGGCAACAGTCAAACTAACATCTGTCTCAATATTTGCTTCCACGGCAGGGTGCATGTTAGTAACTCTCCGCTATTTTGGCAGCACTATATCATTCCAATAAAATCTCAAGTTGTCAAGTACCATAGAAGCACAAATAATAAAGTAAAGCGATGCAAGTAATGATTACCCTGTGCAACAAATGTGTCCATTATTTTTCCGATTTAAAGGGGCACCCCATCAATTCTTCACAGTTTAAAGCAGTTTATTGTCACTACTGTATAAATGTTGTATAATGTCTTCTGTAGATCTGGAGGAGCTCCCTAAAGTTATTTGGGCATCTCTGCTTGGGGTTTGTCTGAAATTAGCATTTATCAGATCAGGGAAGTGTCTAATGAAAGAAAGTTAGGTTGCATGTTGAGAATTGTAGAATCCAGCAGTGTTGGAGCTTAGCCCAAATGGGATTAAAAGTCATATGTCGGCCTCTGCTGCATCAATTTACTTTTTTTAATCCGTCTCTTGCGAGTTCCTTTATGGAAGTAAAAACATTAACTTGCTGGAGTAGCCCTTTAATCGATAATTCATTTAAAATGTATGAAATGTCAGAAAATGGTGACAAATGGTCATTGCAAGGTCACATTTTCAGTTTGCTTGATTTGTTTAAAAACCGAGCTAAACCTAAAGATATTAAATTCACAGTCATAAGAGGAAAGACGTGCATACAACAGACAGACATCCCTCCCTTAGTGGTGTTCCCACTCTACTCTGCCTCGATAACGTCCTCCCAGCAGCCTCCATCAGTCCCTGTTTCTCTCCACGCGGACGTCTGTCGATACTCCTTTTCTCCAAAGCACCATGGCGAGAGGAGGGGAGAGCGGGAACAGTGATCAATTTCAGATATGGCCCGAAGCACAGGGTTTACTAACAAAAGAGATTTCATGCGCTGTTAAAGCTATTGAGCGGCCAGTGGATTAGCTCACACTCCGCATTAACCCTGAAACACGACGACAAAGGCCCACTTAACAAACGGCCCTCAACCTGCGCCACGCAGGCTCACTTAGGCTCCCGATAGCATCCGCGGTAATTGAGACACTTCAGAGGCGACAAACAGTGGCGTTCAGGAGACACAGATGTTTAATGCAGGGTGAGCCACACACATGCTAACAGAGGCGCTGTTTATAGCCGTCTGCTTGTTCAATTTATTTTTCAGATCTCCCGGTGACCATTTCTTGATGACACATGCCACACAATCCTGTTTGGAAGGAAAAAAAAGCACTGACCAGAGGCTATAGATCCACTTATAGTGTTTTTCTGACCGAGGTAGGAGCTAATTATCCGAACAGTGTCTGTACTTTAAATACATCCGTCACAAGATGCTCTTCCCCCTTCAGAAAGACTATTTGCATTATTAATTTGACGGCTGTGTTCTCTCCAGATAATGAAGCGCGTGTAATGTGGAACGCAACACTGTCATTGAAACGTGATGAAGAGTCTGCAGCTTGTTTCGAGTGTCAGTCATGGCTCTGGAAGATAGTTTCCTCTTATTTGCAAGAACAGCATTTACAACAACAGAGAATATTTGTTGCCGTGTTTTCGGGGCACATCATCATCCATCACCGCTAAGTTACGAGGACTGACTGTGCTATTTGTTTGCTTTGTTTGCTCACAGCACTTGTTTGCTGAATCTCATGTTCTTCTGGAAAAAATACAGCGGAGAGAAAAAAAAAAAAGAGACAGAGGAACGAGGAAAAACTGAAACGTTTTCAGAAACTCGACATCGCTTTCATCTAGTTCCCTCTGCCAGTTTTGTCTTCCTTTTACTATTCAGCGTGTGCAGCCAAACAATGCAGTATGATTGCAACAGTAAATTAATGCAGTGTTGTTTTTTATTTTGGATTTGGATGTTATGTTGAATGTATTCACTGAAACTATTGCTTCTCAAAAATGTGTTACACTGTCGAGATTGAAAGGCTTATTGTGAAAACGTTTTCACACAGGTACTCTGCAATCTAAGTCTTCACTGATGCATTATAATGGTTAAAATAACAAAAACAACAGAAGTGAAATTCAAATCATCCTTTGAATAGGGACAAATCTTAATATATGTGCAATCAGCACTAACAGCTGATCTACATATTCATTTCTCAACACTTGTTTTTTAAAAGCTTCACTAAGCTAATGTTGATTCATGAGGTAATAGTTCAGTTGAGAACATTTGAACTGATATGGAAATCAAACTGAACGGAGTCCGATCGAAAGTAAACAATTATTATGTTTGAGTGCTGATTCTCAGCTTTAATCTGAGGGTGTTTGAATCCACATCGGAAAACAATTCAAGTAAATTCACCCTTAACTAAATCATAACTAAGTCCTGGCCCTCAAACGCAGACTGACCAATCATAGAGCAGCTACCAGCTCCGACCGGGGTCCCTCATGCAATTGTTTCAGATGTTCTTCATTTTCAAGCTGCTTGTGTAGATTTGGAGCTAGTCGTGGTTAAACGTTGTGTAATAGTGATACCCGTTACCAGGAGTAGCAGAAAACGTTAGCACATCATTAACATCAAGATTGTAATTGTGGGGTGAACTGTCCCTTTAATGACATTGACTTTGAGTTTTATTTTTGTGTTTAATCTGGCCTTCAGCAAGTGAAACACACGGAACACAAAAACTGGGGCGCACTATGGCCTTTATGGATCCATACACTCTTTACCCAATGTGGACGAGACCCCCCCCCCCTAGAAAAAGGACCGCATCAGTCGTTTCACTTCGTGCCCCAAACTACGCTCAAGTGTTTGTCGCTTCAAAATAACGGCACCTGATATTCAAACTCAGCTCATGGTGGAGGTGGAGGTGGGTGGATGGGACTTTAACACAGGAGACCTCAGTTGGTCTCTGGTGCATTGCCTGAAGCTAAACTAACCTGTGCATGTATTTAGTTTGATTTGGAGGATTTGTAGAGATGCTGGAAGTCAGCACTTTATCCTCATGGCTGATTTCGTCAATTTAAATCTAGTGTGCAGGAACGATGCAGGTTTCATGTTCCCAATACTGAAACCTGTTCCATGCAGGATTTAAATGGTTCATACTTTCAAACTTAGTTAATTGGGGTAGATACTTTTTTTAAAAATTTGTTTTACCTAAAGTTGCTCTACTCGAATGACCTGAAGCATTTAATTCTTCTTCCACTGTTGCTCTCTTGCTTAAGGCGTTTCATTGTCTTAGCAGCTGCGATAATTAACTTGGGAAACGAGTGCATCTCGCATGAAAAAGCGCACCAGTTTTTTCCCCCAAGATCCGCATCCTAAGCTAGAGATTACAGACGCTTTTGATCCGTTCTTAAACACAGATTTGTGCGAGTGCGTGTCTCCCCTCCGTCGACAATAGGATGAGAAGAACAAAAAAAATGAAGCGATTAGCGGGACCAGAAATCTCATTTCACTCCCGAATGCAGAGGCTGGGACATGAGAAACCGTGCACAAGCACGTGAACTATGGTGTATTGTGCACATTTCCACACAGCTTGATTTAAGTAAAGACTAAATCGTTTTTTTTCTCTTCGCTCAGAATGGACAGAAACATTGAACAGGTGCATTCTGGAAACGCAGCCGGTTCTGCGTGTGTGAGTGATTATCGGTGGCTGACTGGAATGATATCACAGGGTATTCTGTCTTTATTTACCCATATTGATCTGCTTGTTACAAAAGTCCAGCTGAATGTTTCGAGGGGAAAATTGAAAGCAATTGAGTCTGACGCAACATGGTGTGTGCGATTCTTGTCGCAGGTTCAACAGATGCTCGGCTCCTTCCACCTATAAACCACCTGTGCAGCGACTGTGAAACATCCCTCCTAACCAACCCACTAAATAATGAGGACATGAAGGGGAATTCTATTACCTGCTAATCTACATTCAAGGACTTCTGCTGTGCTGTGTGCTGTGTTTAAGCTCCCCTCTTGTTGTTGCTGAGAGGTTGTTCTAAAAGCACAACAGCAGATCCTTACAGGCTCTCATATAATCATGAATCCATGTCTACACTGTGCCCCTTAATCTTTCTCTGGTCTTGTAGATTAAATAATCCTTATGTAAAAAAAAAAAAAAAAAAGCCTTCTGAAGAAAAGAAACATATTCTTTAAAGGTCCTGCACTTAGAATCCTACTTAAGTGAAAGTACAGAAGAATAATGTGCTAAATTTACTTAAAGTATTAAAAGAAAAATTGCCCTGTGACTAATGTATGATAATAAATTAGATTATTAATACAAATATTAGGATTTTACTGTTAAAGCTGTAGTAGTTTGAACTACTTTATGCACAGTTCGCTGTAATTCTAATTTAATTTAGTGGTTCCCAAGCTGAGGGTCAGGGCCCTCAAAGGAGTCACAAGGTGAATCTGAGGGGTCGTGAGAGAATCATTTTTTTAAAACATTTTTTAGACTTTTCTTGTTGCTCTTTTGCACAATATCGGAGAGTTTGACCTGTTTATGCATTGAACAGTTATTTAAATGAAAACATTTCAGAAGTTTTAGAGGAGAAATCTCTCTGCAGTGGAAGAACTATCAACTTGTTTTATTTTCTAAGCCGATTATACTGTGTGTGTTTTGTAGGATTTGAATCTAAAAAGTAAATAGCAACTTTCAGCTCCACTTCCTGTGGATAATCTATTTCTATAGTTGCTAACCCAGGCCTCGACTGATCTTGTATGAAAATCAGATTTTTATCATCCGCATATTGGATTTGGCATAGGTTGACTTAGACCCCAACCCCCCATTCACAGCGCATGTTGTCATAAGACATGTTTTTGAGGTAGATGGAGCACCCGGAGGAAACCTACACGAACACCCAAACCTCACATTGCCCAGACCGGGGATTGAACCCTCAACCTTCTTGTTGTGAGTTGACAGTGCTAACCTCTTTAACACCTTGCCAAAAAGTAAGTAGTAACTAAATCTACCACAACAAGTAAAAAGTAGCATTAGATGGAAATATTCAAGTATAGTAATTACAGTATTTGAGTAATTAATTACACACATCAGAAAGTTCCAGAACTTTCTCCACTGGACCATGTGTGAGTGTGAGTGTGTGTGTGTGCGCCTACATCACATGTCGTATTCCGCATCTAATATGTCTTTTTTTGGTATCAAATAAGAATAAATTCTTTTGATACAAAATCACGTGTTTCCTCTCCGTATCCCACCAGCTCTCTCTCACTCCCCCTCACCCCTCCCTCTCCCATGTGTGTTTGTACAATGCTGCTCAATGTGCCGTGACAGAGTAAATGCTGACACCAACACCTGTTCCCTGAAGGTCACCCGGATCTCACAACACACACACACACACACGCACACAAACCTTCCCTGTCAGGATGTTGGTTTTGCGTATTTCCTCTCATAACACGCTGAAAATACACAGAGCTCAATCTCTCCTACACAGTATCCGATTGTCCTTTTTCTTTGTTTTAAATGCCTTGATTGTTGGCTGTCATGCATTATTCATATGTTTGAAAAGTTGTCCTTTGCTTGAGTGTTTGTTTTGCGTGTATCATTAACACATAGCTCTGCTGGAAAAGAAAACACCACCCCAGGTCTCTTAGCATTAACGACCCCGCTGCCCACACGGATGTCACGCCACCGTAATTAGCAGTGAGAAGAGCAGCCTCCGGCGGTGCTCACTGTTAAAGTTGCTGGAAGAAGCCAGAACAGTATGTCTGTTTGATTTTTCTTGTTGTTGTTGTATCTCATTATTTCTTGTCCACAAACAAACACGACCTTGGCGACAATGTGTCACAATCAGAAGCACCAACGCTGGGTAACAAGAACTGGAGGACGGATTGCTTGGACCGCGCACAAACGTAGAAAAAGCAAGATGAATTGCATGGAATTATCTGTCGAAAATGTGGTGGTTTTAAGAGCACTTGTAGATTGTGAAATGTCCACCTATGACACGAGATATTTCCCGTCTTTACGAAGGCATATTATCTCCAATACAGGCAAAAAATAAATAAAAAGCGGAAAGTTGGCAGAGAAGAGGGAAACTTTTCCATTTGAAGTGCTGAAGTGAAAGTGAACCTGTGGAGCTGGTGAAGGAGGGATGAAATGATTTGTTGTGCAGAGATTAGATTGGGAGGGGAGGGGAGAGGAGGGTAAACTTGCTGATTCTCATGAATTTAAAGAGGCTACTTTACAGGGTTAATATACATAAACGCCTCCTTAGCAACCACACTTTCATAGGACTGTCATGCAGATTTTCCAACACTTTTCTATTCATCGTGGTCGGACATCCATCCTGTTTTCATTATCATCTTCACCACTTCCCTTTTATGGAATCCCAGCAGCAAGGATGACAAGATAACGGATGACTTTCTACAGCAGCTACGCTGCTCACAGGCCAACGTGATATTACTCGGATCATACCTTCACATTTAGCCGGTAAGAGGTTTTCCTCATCTTCAGATTTGAGAGTTTTCTCATAAGTAGACAAAACTTATCGGTGGTCCAAGGTACCAACAGAAGCAAGTTACATGGATGCAGATGGTTTATTTGTACGGTTCATTTCTTTGCTTAATGTGCTGATTGTTATAGTCATTCAAATCAGGTTGGTCTCATTCATAATTGCTCCACTAGTGTAGACATCAACATGTCATTGCACTTTATGTTGTATCCTTTACGTCTTATTGAATTTCCTTTTTTACTTTGTTGCTTTTTTAGACATGAATATCTAATACTATAGATACGTAATTATGATTTACTTTAATCAAGCTGCCTTGCGACCACAATACCATAAACTGTATTCATTTAGTGTCTGATTTGTTCTCTGAAGTCCTACTTATTGCCAACAAAACCAGCCTTTTCTCATATATTAAAAGCTAAAACTCGCTCGTAACAGAAGTCAAAAGAACAAATTCAAATCTTTTCATCAAAACTACAGTCAAGTCACCTTGTGTCATGCATAGAGCAGCTTTTTTATGATTCTTTTTTATTTTGATAATGGGTTGTACTGTATAATATGATTCAGAAGGTATAAAAAAAAAAGACAGAAGGTCCAATTTAACATATCAGGCAAGATCCCCAAAAACCCTGAGGGTTCAAAACCCTGATTTTTTTTTTTTTTTTTTAACAAGGTAAATTTAAATATTTAGTATTCAAAAGAAAGCACTTTGACCGAGCACATAGTCTGCAGTTTTGAAATAGTAAATCATGAATAGTACAATTCTCTGTCTCGTCTGAGTGTAAATATCAATCAGTGGAAGAAGACCAACAATTCTGAAGTGGCTGATACACAGCATTACGTAATAATCTATTCACGTACAAGCTAAAACAGTCTGGCATCAACGAAAGCTGCTTCACAAATCTTTACCAGTGAGTCGTTTGTTCATTCTTAGCTGTAACTTGGGCTCCTTTTCTCACCACTGAGACTTCTTTTTTCTCTTCTTTTCCAGACTCCCATTCACACTGACCTCCAGTCAAGGCCTGGCTTTTAGCAGTGTCACAGGGTCTCGCGAGGGGGACAGCCTTGTGAGTCTGAGGCCTCAGAGAGCATCCGGGGGTGTTGGGTTAGAGAAGGTCTGCCCGTCTTCCAAGGACTGTCCCCCCCCCCGGAGGTGCCGGCTGGGGCCGCAACAAGGTCGGCCCCGCTGCCGGCTGCACGTCCTATCAGCTAAGTGCTCTGTTCTGTGTCACTGTGGGAAGAGGAGGTGAGGGTCTGGCTGAAGTTTGAAAGCATCGGTGGTCTGGTGTGGGTCTGATGTCACAAAGGCTAGAGAGCGATCACAGGGAAAGAATAGCGGACACCCAGACCTTTTCTGATACCCGGAAGCTGATTAGGACAGAATGCAAAGAAAAGGACGGACACAGGCCCAGCTCGTCCCAACACTTATTACTGCTGACACGGGGGAAAAAAACAAATGTGCAACGGGAGTAATTACCAAACTATGCAGAGGAAAGATGTTGCCACGGATCTGAAACAGTGCAGTGGTGCCTGCAGCCATTGAAAGAACTGATATTTTTCATTTCCAGCCATCAATATTGAACTGAATTTTATGGCCTTTGCATTTTTTATTAAATGCCTCCACATAATACAGTGCTCTTTCAGTTGACTGTGCCACTGTGCGCTGGGGTATTTGCTGGAAAATGAATTAAAAGCAAATGATTGGAGTTGTTGCGTGACTTTACTTTTATAGTCGCTGTAGAGGCTTTTGGCACAGAACTGAAATAAAGCAACATGATTTCTTTTTAATTCTAGCTCTGACTTCAGTTGCTCATCTTAACTGTTAACGTTTGGATTGTGTCACTTACACAAGGTTTGTTGTTGAGAACGTCTGCCTTACAGATTCTACATTGTTTGTTTTATGCTGTAAAAATGGGACAAATCACAATCATTCTGTTGCAATGATAAAATAACTAATTTCCCACGAACACATATGTCCCACAAGATTGAAAACCGTTGAAAAGCCCTTCTGTGTACCACTGGATTTCTGTGCCTTTATATATTTCTGAGTATTTATGCAAAATGACTGCCTTGAGTTAAGGTGGGAAATCACTTTCATCTAGTCCCTGTTGTATTCTAGTGTTTGCTGGGTTAAAGTGTCTATGTTAAACAGCGTAGCTGCAATTTTGAATGACAAGAGGACCAAAGTAAATCAGACATGTCTAAAAAAGAAAAAGTCAAAAGACGATGTGGCGTATTGTTGTTGGAGAAGATAATATGTGCTAAGTGATTCAACTTGTTTTGAAATAATTGCATTCAAAATTATGGCAAAAATAAAAAAAAAGGAGAAGAAAAATGATTGTCGAGAGCTTTGTGTTTTGCTCTGCCTCACCTGCTCTCCACCAACACAAAGTCACATTCACAAGGATCCCGCTGCACATTTTAATCAGTCCGTCTTTGTCTTCCTCTCTGCGTAGTGCTGTGCAGCAAATGTAAAAGTAAGCAAGTGATTTATAGAGGTGAGACAGTCGTCGTTCGTACTGGGGACAGAAACCACTGTGCAAATCTTCCTTCAGGTTCCTGATAAAACGCTGTTTGTTTGTATTTCAAAGGAATGAAGCCGTAAATGTTTTTACAAAGTTAAAATCGTCATAGTGGGACAGCATCGTTTGTCACAACATGACAGTAACCTCCACCTCACACCTTTCTGGCTGTGGCAGAGGCACACAGGTGGCTGCTGTATATCTGTGACTCCATTTGGTGCAGCTTCACTCAAATTCAAAATTTAAAGCGATGCAATTTACCACCTGAGCTATGAACGGTGGCTCAGCAGCTGTAAAACTGCCACAGCCTGAATAAAGAAGGGTAGGTGATCTCATAACCAATACACAGCAAAAGTAACAAATGTGTCAGACATATTTTTATGTCACAACAGGAATCAACTCTACAATGATAGCAACTCTATAGATTTACAAAATATGTTCTGTGCATTTACGAAGCACTAGTATAAAAACTATAATAACTGAATATTGAAGCACTAAATACCACCATGTCATCGGCTGCTTGTCTCTGTGTTCTGTGTTGCAGATGCCGGTCGGTGTGTTCGGGTCGTCAGTTTTTTGGGGAACATCTGGGTCCGTTGTTCCAGCACTACAAGACTGCACCCCGCTCATTCCATTGGGGAGTGAGGAAGGGGAAACTCCCCGCGCCGCACGCTCCCCATCCCGGTCTTTTCCTCACTCCTCTCGCTCAGCGCTACTGACTTCCACACTGCCACGCCTGATAACATTTTAGGTGTTTGTGTTGGTTTCCAATAAATGAATGGTTTCTTTGCTTTAACTAGCTGTGTTCCTGTGTTCTTCCGTTATTTGTCATGGTTTTGATTCGGCCGTGAAAAAAGTATTGCGCTATATTGCTATCACAATTACCAAAATTGGAAAATGACTTTGGCATCCTAATACCAGGACTAACTAGCTCTACACTTATAATGATTCTGTATCTTTATCTTCATGTCTTCTACAGGGATCATCAACTGGTGAGAATCACCTTTTTCCACCATCCTCCCTGAACCAACCTGAAATACAATCTAAGCCGCCCCAAAATGGATGTGGACCGTCCCGAACATGAATAAAACCTAAAAAGTAATTTATGTATCTTTTTTTCACAGGAAGTGACGTGATGATTTCAGTTCGGCCGGTCTGAAAAGATACACATGACGTGTATTCACACGAAAATATGTTGAACGTCGGCACACATATAGAGTACGTAGTGCATAGCATACAATTTCTCAATTGTTATAGGACAACGCTGCCACTGCAGCTTCAGCAGATCCTTTGAGCAAGTAATCGCATTGTTGACGAGGAACTGTGCAAGCTGTAGGATTCACGTAAAATTGCATCGTGTTTTCTGGGAATGAGAGCTAGTTTTGCGGAGTATGAATCAGACGTATTCACTGGTGTAGCCTGTTCCAAAATTGTGTTTACAAAATATCGACTGATGTAGTGATTTGAATTAATCCTGTCATGTTTTCAATTACACAGCATGCTCAAGTTTCCTCACTTGGCTTGTTCCCACAAATAAGGTTTCTTCATGAGCAAGTCAATACTGAGCAGTTCAAATGTGTGAAATTGAATAGTTTCATCTCATTTGTGAGAGCAGAGTGTTTTAGAGATCAAAGTGTAAATTTGGCGAAATGAAATCTGTACTGATGGTATGTTCCCGCTGTACATACATTACCTTAAGGAAAGGGGATTATAAGAAAATATTCACACTTTTTTCATTTTCAGATTTTAATTCCTTTTGGCCAAATTAATTTCCTGCTTTGTTGCTGCGCAAGCAGATTTTGAAACATCATTCCTTTCTGTCCCTTCACCTCATTTTAATTTCTACTTCTACAGTGTGTTATCTTTCCGGACAGCTCTCAAATACATGGGCCTCTGGGCCTGATTGATTGCTTACAGAGGGCTCCTCCTCCCAAGGCTTATCCATTCTGTTAACTGTTAAAATACCCCCAAAACTGTGGGAGTAACGCACACATTTATTCTCAAATCTGAAGGAATATGATATTAAAGTAAGCCAGTGAAAGCAGAACACTGTGGTATTTATATTAAGAACCCAATACTGCTAATTCAGGCTTTCCCCTCATATTTACACATCAATCTTCTTCCATCTGGTCTGTCATAAGTGACCTACATTGGCATGACATGCTTCAAGGCTCCCTACATCCTATCCTCCAAACACACACACAAACACACATTTGCCACCTCCCTTCCTCCTCTGACCCAACCTGTCGGATCTGAGCCATCCCAGGGCATTTAGCAGTGTTTGCCCCAGCTGAACCCAGGTCCACCTCACAGCTCCTCAGGGGCTGTTTCTCATAGCACAGCCTGATCTCCGGCTCTCCAGCTGGGGCTGAAACCCTCGGGGGAGGAGGTGGAGGATGGAGAAGGAGTGCTCCAAGACAACAGAGTGTGAAAAGCTCCAGACTCTGACAAGAAGACCCGAGGACCTGGGTGATATGTACACAAACAAATACGTGAGCACAAACACCACTGACACACACACACACACACACACACACACACACACACAGGCACACGCACACATGTTCACTTACATAACAGTGAATATAAATATAGACGGGGCACTTTAATTCATACCCAAACACTTGTTTGTTATAAAAAACAAGGTCATACAGCCTCAATTGAACAGGACCTTTTTATCAAAAGCTCTCCCAGTAATTAAATGGAAACAACGAATTATAAATAAACGGAGTGCTCGGGTTAGTGAGGCCTTTTTTAACCGTGTGTGTGTGTGTGTGGGGGGGGAGTATTGGACCCATTCTGAGGCTCGTTTTTTAGCCTCCTGCAGGTAACTAATGACTGCATTGTATCTGGCTCTTTTAAGGTATATGAAAGAGGCGCACAGCACTCTGTTCTCACAGACTGCATTGTTAACATGGAGATATGAGCAAAACGAATGTCTTGTTCTTGTCGGAAAAAAGACCCCAAACTAAAGATATAGAGGCAAACAGGTGATGCACTGCCTCTGTTGGCTATGCTATAAACTTTGAGAAAGCGTCAGGTTACTCTGCACTTTGTAGTTTAATCTGTGTCTATTGCTCGTGATGTGAAGCTTTGTGCTCTCTGCCTGAGGGATCTGTTTTTGTTTTTTTTTTGTAAAGAGGATAATCTTTGGTAATCATAACCAGCCCTGCATTTTCTCTTTATCAACACAAGGAAGCTATTCAGTCCTTTCACCGAGGGCTGTGTTGTTATCACGTCGGTCACTGTGTGTGGCTAAGTTTGTGCTTGACGTGTGTGTCGGTGTGTTGCGTTGTCGCGACACAGCAGCCAGCAGCTCTTAGAGCGGAAATCGGGGCCACGGACGGATCCAGATGAGGAGCAGGCTGGAAGCTACGCTCCCAGTAGTGCTTCACACTCCTGCAGGTGGCACACAGGGGAGACTAATCGACTAATCACTGCCACACTATCGAGAACGAGGCAGCTCCTGTGGGAAGCCGAGCTGTGAGAGTTACACAACAAACCGCATGTTCTCATAAGCAGTGTCCCCACTTACCATCTTCCCGGCAGTGGACGAAAATGGCAACAAAAAAATAGCCCTGCAATAAACACCAATTTAGAGAAGCTCATGATGGTTTCTGTTGAGATTGTCGGAGGTGGCCATTTGTGAGGCCAAAGTTTGAGTTGTAGTCAGACAAAGTTTCTCTCGGTCATTATTGAGGGTTTACTTTTCTCCAATGTCCCTTTTTCCCCCTACATCTGACATAAGCTGCCATTTGTTATGAAACATTACCCATGCCACTTTACATTTCAGCATTTTGTGCATTGTAATTATATGATCTTTTTTTATGATGTCCACCCTTGCACTGAATCTCTATGAATTGAAAATTCTTAAGTCCATTTTTTTTATATATCTCAAAAACATTTAGCTACAGCCTTTTTTTTTTTTTAAAACTGCAGGAATTCTCTCTTTTTTTCCGGCCACTTTGGAACTTCGCTCAAAGTTCATCTGCTCCATAAGAGCATCTGACATATTATCACCTAATTAGATTATGGCGTCACCTTCCACGTCACACATATGATCAGTTGCTGAAAAAATATGCATGCGTCAGCTCTAAATGTATACAGCTGAATTTGTGAATGTTTTTGCAGAAAACAGACAAATTTTGTATCCTCAAAAATGGACCACATAGTGTGTGTGTGTGTGTGTGTGTGTGTGTGTGTGAGAGAGAGTCTCGGGTTATTTTTTTGACCTCATCCGTACCCATAATAGCCAGAGTGGTTGCACCCTCAATTTCTCTTCAGTGCTTTTATACCCAGATGCAGCAGAGGGACGTCATGGCACTTACACATGCAGCTGCTAAAAGCTGCCCCCCCCCCCTGCATTGACTCTCACCTCTGGGTAGCACAGATAAACATCCAGCTTGAGTCTCAGTGGGCAATGACTGAATCTCTGTGTACATGTAATAGTACACCGACCGTGCGAGATGATCTCCTTTTTAAAAGCTGAAACGATATTAGCTTCTAAAAACACAGCGACAAACAGCATTTTAAGCCTCATGTTGACCTGCTTTTCAACACTTAACAGCTATGATAATTAGTCACTAAAGAGTTGTGTTTCAAAAACTTCCACTAGAGAGGATTATCATAATTATTCCAAGCCTGAGGCCATTTGAGGCAAACCGGTGACGTTTCAAAACTGATGTTGTTCGCCTGTGAAGGCTCTGGCCACGGGCTCAACTTTTAAATCAAGAGACACCCCCAGCGATGATACTGAACCGAACCGAACTGAAGACCAGACCATTGAGATCTGTTTTATAATCAGAGATAAGGGAATGAGTTGACGATCACTGTTTATTTTTAACAAGATGTGTGCTTTCGGGGGAGGGGGAGGGCATGAACAATGTAGCCATCTTTTTCTCTGAAGATTACTTTCTCAAAGGGGTTTTCACTGTACACAATTAATATGATCGTTGCTCAACCACCCACATGATTTGTTAATTTGTCTTTGTTGACTGCACACAACCCCCCCCCCCCCCCCCCCCCCCCCCCCCCCCCCCCCCCCC